>NW_027611718.1:600000-1124373 GCF_964261635.1 Lissotriton helveticus
GACGACCACCTGATTGCGCCCGACATTGCCTGGTTCCGTCCTGGTTCCACCCTGGTCACTGCTGAGTGACCCAGACTCTGTCCCCTCTGCTTTCAGGTACTCTACAACTTGAGTCCACCCTTGGACTCCACCGGACACTTCGTCTTCACCCTGCCTGCAGCCCTTTCAGCTTCAAGCACCAAGAGCCTGCGTGTCAAAACCCGACGCCACTTCGACCCTGTGCACCCACTTCCTGTGGGTGAGGTAACTTTGCTCCGCCGGTGTTCCCACACTGGTGCACACCTCTAGGGTCTGTGTGTTAAGTTTTGTTCCTCTAGGTTCAGCGGAAGTGTCCTTAAACTTTAACTATTTGACTTTTACGCACCATTGGTTAACATTGGTGCATGCGTGCGCTTTCCGCACATCTCCCGAATCCCGAGGGCCATTCCCGACTTCAGCATTGCTTGTCCTGACTGCTCCCAGCGATTCCCTAGGCCCTAGGCCTAACCACTGTTCGAGTGGCCTCTCTTATACCACTTGTTTAGTATATGGTTTGAGTGGCCCCCTGCCCTCATCCATAATTGTGCAACTTTGTATGTTTAAACAGTGCTTTTGATTTAACGCTTGTGCCCCTTTATTCATAAAGAATACTGGGGATTGTTTTTAGTAATAAACACATATATTTTTATAATATATACTTGTGTGGTGTCCTTTCATTTGGTATTACAGGATTGTATGTGGTAAAACAGCTCGCTTAACACGACCTCTTAAGTTAAGCCTTTAGGCTGCTTAGTCCATGCTACCACTAGGATAGCTTGTCTAATAAGGTTGACTTACAACCAGACACCATAAGGGGATTGTTTGGTCAGGTAGTAGGTGGTTCCAGAATTGGAAACATCCCCTACCAGGCCAACTTCTCACAGCCCCCTGTCAAATAAAGCACCCCCATCAAAAGATTAGGTGCACCAAAACTAGTAGCCCTAGTAAGGTGAAAACTTTAAAAACTCCTGAGGGAGCCCCCTTAAAAACAGTTAGGGACCTCCCCCAGATGGATTCTGTTGGGCACAGCCAAACCTGGGACCCAAAGGGCCCAAACCTGAACTGTCCCTCCAGCAAGCCAAACAGAGGGACCCAGCCTCCAGCTTTAGGTAGCCAGAGGTTGACCCTGAGAGCACAGTGCAACTCAGTTAAAGAAAGAAAGGCACACATGGTGGAAGATAATTGGAGGAAGCTAAGCCCTAAATTAGTAGAGCCTCACTTCAATACTCCATATCCAAACCAGCCTTTAACTTTGCATAAACACACCCAAGGTAGTGATTCCCTATGGTGGAGACCCTCTAATACCCAAAGGGTGAGGGACTGCTTAGTGGACCATGAGACAGGGGGTACCCATGCTAGTGCAGGTACTTCCTTATATGGCCACTCAGGCAATATAGGCTTACCTGGCCAAGGATAGCCTTATCTCCTTTCGTTTGGGGGGGGGTTATGTAGGAAGGTGGCTACCTGACTATGGTTACCCCAGATTTTTTTGCCTGTGTTTAGCTGGTTTTTTGACTTAGTTGACCTGGTTCCCTGCTAATCAGGGCCCCAGGCCATCTGCTCTCTCTGTAAAATGGATTCCATGTACCCTAGGTACATACCAATTGGAAATGGACTCCTTGTCAGCCCCTGTAGAATGCACTATAGGTGCACAGGGCACAGGAGCCACTAAGGCCTACCAGGGGCTGCAGCATATCTTTTGCCACCCCTGGCTGGTTCTTAAATTGACACCACTGGCTGATCACTCAGCTGGGGTAAGGTGGTGTACACACCCCTTGCTTAGATATAGTATACCTATGTCTAAACCTATATCTGGACACATGTAAACCTGTGAGCCACTCCTATAGACAGGCCTCACCAATCCTGGAGGCTGGGTGCATGGTTTTATGTGAGATGGAGCTCTAGCATGAGCTGAGCCTGTCTGCAGCCGTCGGGAACAAATCCCTAAGCTGTTTCAGGATAATGCCATACCATATACTATTAAGTGCCTTATAATCCTCGCGGTTATTTAGCAACTCTGGTTTGGCTTTATCAAAACATGTCGTGTAAGGTGTCATACGCTTTGGAATACCATCCCCTCGCCAGTTCTGGCGACGGGGATGGCATTCCACCCCTCTAGAGGGGTAAGACATGTTACTTCACTTTAATGCGGTTGATTTCTCCAAAGGCCTTAAGATCCACAAAATGGATGCCTCTGCCACAGACAAATGTCTGGACCCCTGGAGCTGACCGAAACCCAGTCAAGGGGGTCCTGGACAAAGGGTTTCCTGTCACAGGAGGGTGTCATCGCCCTCCAGACAGGAGATAGTGTATTGTAGCAGGGAGGTTTGAAAGAAACCAGACACTGCCTGGGGCGCACAAGGCTGCCCCTTGCATAATCCGGCCAAACCGGTTCTGGGGCACTCCAGCCCTCGTGCCAGGGCGGCCTGGATCAAAGGAAGGGGGTGTATCCACCCACTTCCTGGGTCCCACCCATAGGAGGGGACCTAGCAGGTAATCACGCCCACCAGATTCGAATAAGAGTGGGAGCAGTGCCAATGCACATCAGATTTCCTGGAAGAAACATTTGAAACGATATTCTGGACCCTTCGCCCTCCATCTCAACGTGGAAGCCCGAAGAATCTCCCTTGTGGTCAAGGAGTGACCACCCTGCAGCAGCAGGCACCATCCAGCCCTCGACATCTACTTAGTTGCAGTTCCCGCCGGAACTCGAGCGACTGAGATCGACGAGATCAAGCCTGCCCAGCTTCTAACAGCCCGATCCACAGTCCATGCAAAGCTGAGACCCGTGGAGGCGACCGGAAGCGTGGGGCACGCCATCTTGAAGTGACCACGAGACGCTGACCGTGCAGCCCACGAGTGACCCTCGAAGCTGTACACCGGGGTTTGAGAAGCCCCCACCCTGAGCTACTCCTGAGCCGAAGTTCAGCCCTCCACACTTGACGAGTGCTGCGTGGGGCCCTTTGGCACGATTTGGCTCAACGCGTTGGCCCGGTCACTTGCCAGCTGGCTTGTGGTCCCTGTGCCGACGAACTACAAAAGAAGACTCGTGATTCTGGTTGCTCCAGATCCACACCAGCTCCCCTGAAAGGGAGCCCCGACTCTGACCTTCCTGGTCCGAGTGAGACGCCATCTTCCAATCCCGCGTGGATTGCTCTTACCAAGGCTTGTTTGCTCCAAACCGGAAGCCGACTGCACCGACGGTGAGAGCCTGCGTGGGACAGATCGTGACCTGCTCCTGGACGTCGCAGATGCCCCAGAGCCCACGTGACAGCGAAGAGAAGCGCCTCGACGACCACCTGATTGCGCCCGACATTGCCTGGTTCCATCCTGGTTCCACCCTGGTCACTGCTGAGTGACCCAGACTCTGTCCCCTCTGCTTTCAGGTACTCTACAACTTGAGTCCACCCTTGGACTCCACCGGACACTTCGTCTTCACCCTGCCTGCAGCCCTTTCAGCTCCAAGCACCAAGAGCCTGCGTGTCAAAACCCGACGCCACTTCGACCCTGTGCACCCACTTCCTGTGGGTGAGGTAACTTTGCTCCGCCGGTGTTCCCACACTGGTGCACACCTCTAGGGTCTGTGTGTTAAGTTTTGTTCCTCTAGGTTCAGCGGAAGTGTCCTTAAACTTTAACTATTTGACTTTTACGCACCATTGGTTAACATTGGTGCATGCGTGCGCTTTCCGCACATCTCCCGAATCCCGAGGGCCATTCCCGACTTCAGCATTGCTTGTCCTGACTGCTCCCAGCGATTCCCTAGGCCCTAGGCCTAACCACTGTTCGAGTGGCCTCTCTTATACCACTTGTTTAGTATATGGTTTGAGTGGCCCCCTGCCCTCATCCATAATTGTGCAACTTGTATGTTTAAACAGTGCTTTTGATTTAACGCTTGTGCCCCTTTATTCATAAAGAATACTGGGGATTGTTTTTAGTAATAAACACATATATTTTTATAATATATACTTGTGTGGTGTCCTTTCATTTGGTATTACAGGATTGTATGTGGTAAAACAGCTCGCTTAACACGACCTCTTAAGTTAAGCCTTTAGGCTGCTTAGTCCATGCTACCACTAGGATAGCTTGTCTAATAAGGTTGACTTACAACCAGACACCATAAGGGGATTGTTTGGTCAGGTAGTAGGTGGTTCCAGAATTGGAAACATCCCCTACCAGGCCAACTTCTCACAACCAGGCTCTGCTTGGTCCCCCTGGTTGCTCTTGGTCCTTCAGGCTGTGCTTGGTCCCCCAGGCTCTGCTTGGTCCCCCTGGTTGCTCTTGGTCCCCCAGGCTGTGCTTTGTCCCCCAGGCTGTGCTTGGTCCCCCTGGTTGCTCTTGGTCCCCCAGGCTGTGCTTGGTCCCCCAGGCTGTGCTTGGTCCCCCAGGCTGTGCTTGGTCCCCCTGGTTGCTCTTGGTCCCCCAGGCTGTGCTTGGTCCCCCATGCTGTGCTTGGTCCCCCAGGCTGTGCTTGGTCCCCCAGGCTGTGCTTGGTCCCCCTGGTTGCTCTTGGTCCCCCAGGCTGTGCTTGGTCCCCCAGGCTGTGCTTGGTACCCCAGGCTGTGCTTGGTCCTCCTGGTTGCTCTTGGTCCCCCAGGCTGTGCTTGGTCCCCCAGGCTGTTCTTGGTCCCCCAGGCTGTGCTTGGTCCCCCAGGCTGTGCTTGGTCCCCCAGGCTGTGCTTGGTCCCTCCGGTTGCTCTTGGTCCCCCAGGCTGTGCTTGGTCCCCCAGGCTGTGCTTGGTCCCCCTGGTTGCTCTTGGTCCCCCAGGCTGTGCTTGGTACCCCAGGCTCTGCTTGGTCCCCCAGGCTCTGCTTGGTCCCCCAGGCTCTGCTTGGTCCCCCTGGTTGCTCTTGGTCCCTCAGGCTGTGCTTGGTCCCCCAGGCTGTGCTTGGTCCCCCGGGCTGTGCTTGGTCCCCCAGGCTGTGCTTGGTCCCCCTGGTTGCTCTTGGTCCCTGTAGGAGAGTAGGGTCTGCTATCCTATGGTCACCCCAAATTTTTGCTTTTTGCTTCACTGGTTTTCGACTACTGAGGCTGTGGGCCTGCTGATCAGACCCCCAGCCTGCTGTTCTCTCACTAAATTAATGACACATGTGCTATAGGCACATACCAATTGGAAATGGACTCCTTGTCAGCCCCTGTAGAATGCACTATAGGTGCACAGGGCACAGGAGCCACTAAGGCCTACCAGGGGCTGCAGCATATCTTTTGCCACCCCTGGCTGGTTCTTAAATTGACACAACTGGCTGATCACTCAGCTGGGGTAAGGTGGTGTACACACCCCTTGCTTAGATATAGTATACCTATGTCTAAACCTATATCTGGACACATGTAAACCTGTGAGCCACTCCTATAGACAGGCCTCACCAATCCTGGAGGCTGGGTGCATGGTTTTTATGTGAGATGGAGCTCTAGCATGAGCTGAGCCTGTCTGCAGCCGTCGGGAACAAATCCCTAAGCTGTTTCAGGATAATGCCATACCATATACTATTAAGTGCCTTATAATCCTCGCGGTTATTTAGCAACTCTGGTTTGGCTTTATCAAAACATGTCGTGTAAGGTGTCATACGCTTTGGAATACCATCCCCTCGCCAGTTCTGGCGACGGGGATGGCATTCCACCCCTCTAGAGGGGTAAGACATGTTACTTCACTTTAATGCGGTTGATTTCTCCAAAGGCCTTAAGATCCACAAAATGGATGCCTCTGCCACAGACAAATGTCTGGACCCCTGGAGCTGACCGAAACCCAGTCAAGGGGGTCCTGGACAAAGGGTTTCCTGTCACAGGAGGGTGTCACCGCCCTCCAGACAGGAGATAGTGTATTGTAGCAGGGAGGTTTGAAAGAAACCAGACACTGCCTGGGGCGCACAAGGCTGCCCCTTGCATAATCCGGCCAAACCGGTTCTGGGGCACTCCAGCCCTCGTGCCAGGGCGGCCTGGATCAAAGGAAGGGGGTGTAACCACCCACTTCCTGGGTCCCACCCATAGGAGGGGACCTAGCAGGTAATCACGCCCACCAGATTCGAATAAGAGTGGGAGCAGTGCCAATGCACATCAGATTTCCTGGAAGAAACATTTGAAACGATATTCTGGACCCTTCGCCCTCCATCTCAACGTGGAAGCCCGAAGAATCTCCCTTGTGGTCAAGGAGTGACCACCCTGCAGCAGCAGGCACCATCCAGCCCTCGACGTCTACTTAGTTGCAGTTCCCGCCGGAACTCGAGCGACTGAGATCGACGAGATCAAGCCTGCCCAGCTTCTAACAGCCCGATCCACAGTCCCTGCAAAGCTGAGACCCGTGGAGGCGACCGGAAGCGTGGGGCACGCCATCTTGAAGTGACCACGAGACGCTGACCGTGCAGCCCACGAGTGACCCTCGAAGCTGTGCACCGGGGTTTGAGAAGCCCCCACCCTGAGCTACTCCTGAGCCGAAGTTCAGCCCTCCACACTCGACGAGTGCTGCGTGGGGCCCTTTGGCACGATTTGGCTCAACGCGTTGGCCCGGTCACTTGCCAGCTGGCTTGTGGTCCCTGTGCCGACGAACTACCGAAGAAGACTCGTGAATCTGGTTGCTCCAGATCCACACCAGCTCCCCTGAAAAGG
This sequence comes from Lissotriton helveticus, assembly GCF_964261635.1. Classification (NCBI taxonomy): domain Eukaryota; kingdom Metazoa; phylum Chordata; class Amphibia; order Caudata; family Salamandridae; genus Lissotriton; species Lissotriton helveticus. Next base: position 606,617 of record NW_027611718.1, read on the forward strand.
AGCCCCGACTCTGACCTTCCTGGTCCGAGTGAGAAGCAATCTTCCGATCCTGCGTGGATTGCTCTTACCAGGGCTTGTTTGCTCCAAACCTGAAGCCGACTGCACCGACGGTGAGAGCCTGCGTGGGACAGATCGTGACCTGCTCCTGGACGTCGCAGATGCCCCAGAGCCCACGTGACAGCGGAGAGAAGCTCCTCGACGACCACCTGATTGCGCCCGACATTGCCTGGTTCCGTCCTGGTTCCACCCTGGTCACTGCTGAGTGACCCAGACTCTGTCCCCTCTGCTTTCAGGTACTCTACAACTTGAGTCCACCCTTGGACTCCACCGGACACTTCGTCTTCACCCTGCCTGCAGCCCTTTCAGCTCCAAGCACCAAGAGCCTGCGTGTCAAAACCCGACGCCACTTCGACCCTGTGCACCCACTTCCTGTGGGTGAGGTAACTTTGCTCCGCCGGTGTTCCCACACTGGTGCACACCTCTAGGGTCTGTGTGTTAAGTTTTGTTCCTCTAGGTTCAGCGGAAGTGTCCTTAAACTTTAACTATTTGACTTTTACGCACCATTGGTTAACATTGGTGCATGCGTGTGCTTTCCGCACATCTCCCGAATCCCGAGGGCCATTCCCGACTTCAGCATTGCTTGTCCTGACTGCTCCCAGCGATTCCCTAGGCCCTAGGCCTAACCACTGTTCGAGTGGCCTCTCTTATACCACTTGTTTAGTATATGGTTTGAGTGGCCCCCCGCCCTCATCCATAATTGTGCAACTTGTATGTTTAAACAGTGCTTTTGATTTAACGCTTGTGCCCCTTTATTCATAAAGAATACTGGGGATTGTTTTTAGTAATAAACACATATATTTTTATAATATATACTTGTGTGGTGTCCTTTCATTTGGTATTACAGGATTGTATGTGGTAAAACAGCTCGCTTAACACGACCTCTTAAGTTAAGCCTTTAGGCTGCTTAGTCCATGCTACCCCTAGGATAGCTTGTCTAATAAGGTTGACTTACAACCAGACACCATAAGGGATTGTTTGGTCAGGTAGTAGGTGGTTCCAGAATTGGAAACATCCCCTACCAGGCCAACTTCTCACATTGGTGAGCAGCGGTGCGGATTTGAGCTTGCTGTTGTTTTACCATTGCAATCTTTATATCAAATTGAAAGATCACATCAAGTACCTCTAGGTACATATAAAATCAAAAGCTTAGCATATTAAGTTCTACTGAACTTAGTAGTTGTAGGTTGAAGGGATTAGCACACCCTGACTACAACTAACTAGCAAGGTACAGTAGGAAAACACTTAGTGTAGGTAAGTGCACCACTTACACCTCACTAGTAACCATGTCTGACACAGGAAAAGCCTCAGGGTCTGCTCCTGTGACAGTTGACCCTACCCAGGCAACTTTTGGATATGACAAACTAACCCGCAGAGACTTGATTGCCTTGTGCAAAGCAAGAGGGTTAAAAAGGGGCAGAAGCCCCACCTGCCTAACCCTGGTAGAAATCCTAGAACAGGATGACTTAGAGAAGGCTAAAGCAGCTTCCCTAGACACAGGAAATGGAGAGAACCCCCCTGTAGTTGATCCCCCTGAAGAGGAGGATGATGATGACTTGGATGAGGACTCAGATGTTGGGGACTTAGAAGTACAGGATCAGGGTAGCCAGGTTCCAGTTGGTAGGCTTAGCCAGGCCAACTTGGACCTACTGGGGAATGGAGAGGGCCAGCACCTCCCCAGAACCCAACATGTGATTCTCCCAGGCAACAGAAGAGTGAGATCTCCCTCAGGGGACTCTCATCTTTCTAGTGCCTCCAGAGAATCAGAGAGAGGCATGAGTGCTTCTCAGAAAGCTGAGCATAGGGCTAGAATGAGGGCTGTCAGACTCCAGATAGAGAGAGAGGAGGTAGCCCTGAGTCAAGCTAAGCTTACCTTAGCTCAAGCTAAACTTGCCTTGGCAAGAGAGCAGAAATTAAGTGGCTTAGATGTCACTGGTGGCAGCAATTTTCCAAGAGAAAAAGACAGGGCCTATGACAATAGAAACCTGACCAAGATTGTGCCCCCCTTTAAAGAAGGGGATGACATCCACAAATGGATGACTGCTCTTGAGAGAGCCTGCATGGTACAGCAGGTTCCTGAGAATCAGTGGGCTGCAATTTTGTGGTACTCCTTTTCTGAGAAAGGGAGGGACAGGCTCCTCACAGTTAGACCTGAGGATGCCAAAAACTACTCTGTTTTGAAGAGTGCTCTCATTGAAGGGTATGGCCTAACCACTGAGCAATACAGGTTGTTGTTCAGAGACACCCAGAAAGCACAGACTCAAGACTGGACTGATTTTGTGGAGTGTGCCACTAAGGCTTTGGAGGGTTGGTTACAGGGAAGTAAAGTTTCAGACTATACAGGATTGTACAATCTTATGATGAGAGAACAGATCCTTAATAACTGTACAAACCAGCTGTTGCATCAATACCTTATTGACTCTGATCTGACCTCTCCCCAAGAATTGGGAAAGAAGGCAGACAAATGGGTCAGAACAAGGATTAAGCAGAAACCCCAGAACCAAGGTGGTGACCAGAAGAAAACAGACCAGAAGGGTGGTAATCAGAATCAGAAAGATAAAGAAAAAGACCAGAAGTCTTCAGGCCCCCAAACTAATAGTAAGGAGGGTGGTTCCCAAAATGGTAACAAGAAGAAGAAGAACAAAGGTCCAAAGACACCTTGGTGTAATACCTGCAAATCAGTTTCACACTGGGGCAGTGAGTGCACCAAGGCAAATCCAGTTCCCACCACTACAGCTCCTAAAGCAACTGCAACCCCAAGTACAGTAAGCAGTGGTGGAACACAGTCCAAGGGTGTAGCTGGGTTGACCCTGGGTATTGAAGTAGGATCTGGCCTAGTCAGAGTCCCTACACAGGCAGTTCTCCTGTATGATGTGGACATTGAGTTGCCCACTGCAGTAAGCCCCACTAACCTGGGCAAATACAGGCAGACTCCCTTAATAAATGAGAAACTGGCTCAAGCTTACAGGGACACATGTGCTAGTGTCACCATGGTGACCCCTGGCTTTGTGGACCCTGGACAGATTGTACTAGGAGAGAGCTACCTAGTAACCAATGCAAGCAACTCCACTACCTCCCATAGTGTGGCAGTTGTGAACTTCTCCTGGGGAGGGGTTGATGGCCTAAAGAAAGTTGTGGTGAGTGCAGACCTACCAGTAGACTGTCTGTTAGGCAATGACCTTGAAAGCTCAGCATGGTCAGAAGTGGAGTACAGGACTCATGCAGAAATGCTAGGGATTTCAGAGCATGTCCTTGCCATGACAAGGGCCCAGGCTAAGAAGTGCCTTCCTGAACCAGTGGTGGATCTTGAGACAATAGACCAGCCACAACCCAAGAGAAGGAGCAAGAGAGGAAAGGCCTCGCCTTCCACCTTGCCCCAGGTTGAGGATCAGGTTTCAGAGGAAACTGATTCTGCAGTCCAAGAGGAGACTGTCTCTGAGGAGCTTGAACCTGACCAGGTTGAGTTTCTGGGGACAGGGGGACCCTCAAGGGCAGACCTGAGGCAGGCTCAATTAGATTGCCCTTCCCTTGAACCCCTCAGACAGCAGGCTGCTGCTGAGGCTGCTGGGGATGCCCAAGGTACCCATACTGTGTATTGGGATGAGGGACTCCTTTACTCAGAGGCTAGAGCCCCCAAGCCTGGCATGACCAGGAGGTTGGTGATACCTCTGCAGTTTAGGGGATTCCTCCTTACCTTGGCCCATGATATTCCCCTTGCAGGACACTTAGGCCAGAACAAGACGTGGGACAGGCTTGTTCCACACTTTCACTGGCCTCACATGTCAGAGGATGTCAAGGAGTTTTGTCGCTCCTGTGTCACTTGCCAAGCCAGTGGTAAGTCAGGTGGCACAACAAAGGCCCCCCTAATACCACTACCTGTGGTGGGGGTCCCCTTTGAGAGAGTTGGAATTGATATTGTGGGTCCAATGGACCCCCAAACAGCATCTGGGAACAGATTCATACTGGTGGTAGTGGATCATGCCACCAGGTACCCAGAGGCTATTCCCCTAAGGACCACCACAGCACCTGTGGTGGCAAAAGCCCTCATTGCAGTTTTCTCAAGAGTGGGCTTTCCTAAGGAGGTACTATCAGATAGAGGGACAAATTTTATGTCCAGCTATCTAAAAGCAATGTGGAAGGAATGTGGAGTAAACTATAAGTTTACCACCCCATATCATCCACAATGCAATGGGCTTGTGGAGAGATTTAACAAGACCCTTAAAGGCATGATAAAGGGATTACCAGAGAAGCTCAGGCGGAAATGGGACATTCTTTTACCCTGCCTGCTCTTTGCTTACAGAGAGGTCCCACAGAAGGGGGTTGGCTACAGCCCTTTTGAACTTTTGTTTGGCCACCCTGTGAGAGGTCCATTGTGTTTGGTGAAGGAAGGATGGGAGTTACCTCTCAAAAAGCCCAAACTAGACATAGTGGACTATGTACTTGGTCTCCGCTCCAGGATGGCTGAGTACATGGAAAGAGCATCCAAAAACCTGGAGGCCAGCCAAGAATTGCAGAAAGCTTGGCATGACCAAAAGGCTGTGCTGGTAGAGTTCCAACCAGGACAGAAGGTATGGGTACTGGAGCCAGTGGCTCCAGCAGCACTCCAAGACAAATGGAGTGGACCCTATCCTATCATTGAGAAGAAAGGGGAAGTCACCTACTTGGTAGACTTTGGAACACCCAGGAGCCCTCACAGGGTAATCCATGTGAACCGCTTGAAAGCATTTGTGGACAGGGAGGACATGAGCTTGCTCATGGCCACAGATGGGGAACAGGAGGAAGAGAGTGACCCTCTCCCAGACCTGCTTTCTCAGAACCCTGATGATGGTTCAGTTGATGGAGTAGCCTTGGCAGGCAGCCTCACTGACCAGCAACAGAGGGACTGCAGACAAGTTTTGCAGGCTCACAGGCAAATGTTTTCACTCACACCCAGCCAAACTGACTGGTGTACCCATGTTGTGGACACTGGTGACAGTCTGCCTGTCAAGAATAAGATCTACAGGCAACCTGATCATGTCAGGGATTGCATCAAGGCTGAGGTGCAAAAGATGTTGGAGCTTGGAGTGATTGAGCCATCAGAGAGCCCATGGGCCAGCCCAGTAGTCCTGGTGCCAAAACCTCATACCCAAGATGGTAAGAGAGAAATGAGGTTTTGCGTGGATTACAGGGGTCTCAATGCTGTCACTAGGACAGATGCTCACCCCATTCCAAGAGCAGATGAGCTCATTGACAGATTGGCTTCTGCCAAGTTTCTGAGCACATTTGATCTGACAGCTGGCTACTGGCAAATCAGACTAGCTGAGGAGTCAAAAGCCAAAACAGCATTCTCTACCCCTAGTGGACATTATCAGTTTGTGGTAATGCCCTTTGGTTTGAAGAATGCACCTGCCACTTTCCAAAGGTTGGTGAACCAAGTCCTTACTGGGTTGGATGACTTTTGTGCAGCTTATCTAGATGATATTGCTGTCTTTAGCTCCACCTGGGAGGATCACCTGATCCACCTGAAGAAAGTTTTGGAGGCCCTGCAAAAGGCAGGCCTAACTATCAAGGCCACAAAGTGCCAGATAGGGCAGAGTAAGGTTGTATACCTGGGCCACCTAGTAGGTGGAGGCCAGGTTCAGCCACTGGAAAGCAAAATCCAGGCCATACAGGACTGGGCTCCTCCAGTTACCCAGACACAAGTCAGAGCCTTCTTGGGCCTGACTGGGTATTACAGAAAGTTTGTGAAAAACTATGGGTCTATAGTGACACCATTAAATGACTTGACATCCAAGAAGATGCCAAAAAAGGTTCAGTGGACAGTTAGCTGTCAGAAGGCATTTGAAGACCTGAAAAAGGCCATGTGCTCTGCACCTATCCTAAAGAGTCCTGACTACTCCAAACAGTTCATTGTTCAGACAGATGCTTCTGAGTTGGGGGTGGGAGCTGTACTCTCACAACTTAATCAAGATGGTCAAGACCAGCCAATTGCTTTCATTAGCAGGAGGCTAACCCCAAGAGAAAAACGTTGGTCAGTGTGAGAAGTTGGCCTGGTAGGGGATGTTTCCAATTCTGGAACCACCTACTACCTGACCAAACAATCCCCTTATGGTGTCTGGTTGTAAGTCAACCTTATTAGACAAGCTATCCTAGTGGTAGCATGGACTAAGCAGCCTAAAGGCTTAACTTAAGAGGTCGTGTTAAGCGAGCTGTTTTACCACATACAATCCTGTAATACCAAATGAAAGGACACCACACAAGTATATATTATAAAAATATATGTGTTTATTACTAAAAACAATCCCCAGTATTCTTTATGAATAAAGGGGCACAAGCGTTAAATCAAAAGCACTGTTTAAACATACAAAGTTGCACAATTATGGATGAGGGCAGGGGGCCACTCAAACCATATACTAAACAAGTGGTATAAGAGAGGCCACTCGAACAGTGGTTAGGCCTAGGGCCTAGGGAATCGCTGGGAGCAGTCAGGACAAGCAATGCTGAAGTCGGGAATGGCCCTCGGGATTCGGGAGATGTGCGGAAAGCGCACGCATGCACCAATGTTAACCAATGGTGCGTAAAAGTCAAATAGTTAAAGTTTAAGGACACTTCCGCTGAACCTAGAGGAACAAAACTTAACACACAGACCCTAGAGGTGTGCACCAGTGTGGGAACACCGGCGGAGCAAAGTTACCTCACCCACAGGAAGTGGGTGCACAGGGTCGAAGTGGCGTCGGGTTTTGACACGCAGGCTCTTGGTGCTTGAAGCTGAAAGGGCTGCAGGCAGGGTGAAGACGAAGTGTCCGGTGGAGTCCAAGGGTGGACTCAAGTTGTAGAGTACCTGAAAGCAGAGGGGACAGAGTCTGGGTCACTCAGCAGTGACCAGGGTGGAACCAGGACGGAACCAGGCAATGTCGGGCGCAATCAGGTGGTCGTCGAGGCGCTTCTCTTCGCTGTCACGTGGGCTCTGGGGCATCTGCGACGTCCAGGAGCAGGTCACGATCTGTCCCACGCAGGCTCTCACCGTCGGTGCAGTCGGCTTCCGGTTTGGAGCAAACAAGCCTTGGTAAGAGCAATCCACGCGGGATTGGAAGATGGCGTCTTACTCGGACCAGGAAGGTCAGAGTCGGGGCTCCCTTTCAGGGGAGCTGGTGTGGATCTGGAGCAACCAGAATCACGAGTCTTCTTTTGTAGTTCGTCGGCACAGGGACCACAAGCCAGCTGGCAAGTGACCGGGCCAACGCGTTGAGCCAAATCGTGCCAAAGGGCCCCACGCAGCACTCGTCGAGTGTGGAGGGCTGAACTTCGGCTCAGGAGTAGCTCAGGGTGGGGGCTTCTCAAACCCCGGTGTACAGCTTCGAGGGTCACTCGTGGGCTGCACGGTCAGCGTCTCGTGGTCACTTCAAGATGGCGTGCCCCACGCTTCCGGTCGCCTCCACGGGTCTCAGCTTTGCAGGGACTGTGGATCGGGCTGTTAGAAGCTGGGCAGGCTTGATCTCGTCGATCTCAGTCGCTCGAGTTCCGGCGGGAACTGCAACTAAGTAGACGTCGAGGGCTGGATGGTGCCTGCTGCTGCAGGGTGGTCACTCCTTGACCACAAGGGAGATTCTTCGGGCTTCCACGTTGAGATGGAGGGCGAAGGGTCCAGAATATCGTTTCAAATGTTTCTTCCAGGAAATCTGATGTGCATTGGCACTGCTCCCACTCTTATTCGAATCTGGTGGGCGTGATTACCTGCTAGGTCCCCTCCTATGGGTGGGACCCAGGAAGTGGGTGGATACACCCCCTTCCTTTGATCCAGGCCGCCCTGGCACGAGGGCTGGCGTGCCCCAGAACCGGTTTGGCCGGATTATGCAAGGGGCAGCCTTGTGCGCCCCAGGCAGTGTCTGGTTTCTTTCAAACCTCCCTGCTACAATACACTATCTCCTGTCTGGAGGGCGGTGACACCCTCCTGTGACAGGAAACCCTTTGTCCAGGACCCCCTTGACTGGGTTTCGGTCAGCTCCAGGGGTCCAGACATTTGTCTGTGGCAGAGGCATCCATTTTGTGGATCTTAAGGCCTTTGGAGAAATCAACCGCATTAAAGTGAAGTAACATGTCTTACCCCTCTAGAGGGGTGGAATGCCATCCCCGTCGCCAGAACTGGCGAGGGGATGGTATTCCAAAGCGTATGACACCTTACACGACATGTTTTGATAAAGCCAAACCAGAGTTGCTAAATAACCGCGAGGATTATAAGGCACTTAATAGTATATGGTATGGCATTATCCTGAAACAGCTTAGGGATTTGTTCCCGACGGCTGCAGACAGGCTCAGCTCATGCTAGAGCTCCATCTCACATAAAAACCATGCACCCAGCCTCCAGGATTGGTGAGGCCTGTCTATAGGAGTGGCTCACAGGTTTACATGTGTCCAGATATAGGTTTAGACATAGGTATACTATATCTAAGCAAGGGGTGTGTACACCACCTTACCCCAGCTGAGTGATCAGCCAGTTGTGTCAATTTAAGAACCAGCCAGGGGTGGCAAAAGATATGCTGCAGCCCCTGGTAGGCCTTAGTGGCTCCTGTGCCCTGTGCACCTATAGTGCATTCTACAGGGGCTGACAAGGAGTCCATTTCCAATTGGTATGTGCCTATAGCACATGTGTCATTAATTTAGTGAGAGAACAGCAGGCTGGGGGTCTGATCAGCAGGCCCACAGCCTCAGTAGTCGAAAACCAGTGAAGCAAAAAGCAAAAATTTGGGGTGACCATAGGATAGCAGACCCTACTCTCCTACACAACCCCCCCCCAAACGCAGGGACATTAAACTAACCTTGACCAGATAAGTCTTCATGTTCTAAGTGGAAGTACCTGGAGAGACCATCTGCATTACCATGGTCAGTCCCTGGGCGGTGCTCCACTGTAAAGTCCATCCCCTGTAGGGAAATGGACCACCTGAGCAGTTTGGGATTTTCACCCTTCATCTGATTAAGCCATAAGAGGGGCTTATGGTCTGTTTGCACTAGGAAGTGAGTTCCAAACAAGTAGGACCTCAACTTCTTTAATGCCCAAACCACAGCAAAGGCCTCCCTCTCAATGGCTGACCAACGTTTTTCTCTTGGGGTTAGCCTCCTGCTAATGAAAGCAATTGGCTGGTCTTGACCATCTTGATTAAGTTGTGAGAGTACAGCTCCCACCCCCAACTCAGAAGCATCTGTCTGAACAATGAACTGTTTGGAGTAGTCAGGACTCTTTAGGATAGGTGCAGAGCACATGGCCTTCTTCAGGTCTTCAAATGCCTTCTGACAGCTAACTGTCCACTGAACCTTTTTTGGCATCTTCTTGGATGTCAAGTCATTTAATGGTGTCACTATAGACCCATAGTTTTTCACAAACTTTCTGTAATACCCAGTCAGGCCCAAGAAGGCTCTGACTTGTGTCTGGGTAACTGGAGGAGCCCAGTCCTGTATGGCCTGGATTTTGCTTTCCAGTGGCTGAACCTGGCCTCCACCTACTAGGTGGCCCAGGTATACAACCTTACTCTGCCCTATCTGGCACTTTGTGGCCTTGATAGTTAGGCCTGCCTTTTGCAGGGCCTCCAAAACTTTCTTCAGGTGGATCAGGTGATCCTCCCAGGTGGAGCTAAAGACAGCAATATCATCCAGATAAGCTGCACAAAAGTCATCCAACCCAGTAAGGACTTGGTTCACCAACCTTTGAAAAGTGGCAGGTGCATTCTTCAAACCAAAGGGCATTACCACAAACTGATAATGTCCACTAGGGGTAGAGAATGCTGTTTTGGCTTTTGACTCCTCAGCTAGTCTGATTTGCCAGTAGCCAGCTGTCAGATCAAATGTGCTCAGAAACTTGGCAGAAGCCAATCTGTCAATGAGCTCATCTGCTCTTGGAATGGGGTGAGCATCTGTCCTAGTGACAGCATTGAGACCCCTGTAATCCACGCAAAACCTCATTTCTCTCTTACCATCTTGGGTATGAGGTTTTGGCACCAGGACTACTGGGCTGGCCCATGGGCTCTCTGATGGCTCAATCACTCCAAGCTCCAACATCTTTTGCACCTCAGCCTTGATGCAATCCCTGACATGATCAGGTTGCCTGTAGATCTTATTCTTGACAGGCAGACTGTCACCAGTGTCCACAACATGGGTACACCAGTCAGTTTGGCTGGGTGTGAGTGAAAACATTTGCCTGTGAGCCTGCAAAACTTGTCTGCAGTCCCTCTGTTGCTGGTCAGTGAGGCTGCCTGCCAAGGCTACTCCATCAACTGAACCATCATCAGGGTTCTGGGAAAGCAGGTCTGGGAGAGGGTCACTCTCTTCCTCCTGTTCCCCATCTGTGGCCATGAGCAAGCTCATGTCCTCCCTGTCTACAAATGCTTTCAAGCGATTCACATGGATTACCCTGTGAGGGCTCCTGGGTGTTCCAAAGTCTACCAAGTAGGTGACTTCCCCTTTCTTCTCAATAATAGGATAGGGTCCACTCCATTTGTCTTGGAGTGCTGCTGGAGCCACTGGCTCCAGTACCCATACCTTCTGTCCTGGTTGGAACTCTACCAGTACAGCCTTTTGGTCATGCCAAGCTTTCTGCAACTCTTGGCTGGCCTCCAGGTTTTTGGATGCTCTTTCCATGTACTCAGCCATCCTGGAGCGGAGACCAAGTACATAGTCCACTATGTCTAGTTTGGGCTTTTTGAGAGGTAACTCCCATCCTTCCTTCACCAAACACAATGGACCTCTCACAGGGTGGCCAAACAAAAGTTCAAAAGGGCTGTAGCCAACCCCCTTCTGTGGGACCTCTCTGTAAGCAAAGAGCAGGCAGGGTAAAAGAATGTCCCATTTCCGCCTGAGCTTCTCTGGTAGTCCTTTTATCATGCCTTTAAGGGTCTTGTTAAATCTCTCCACAAGCCCATTGCATTGTGGATGATATGGGGTGGTAAACTTGTAGTTTACTCCACATTCCTTCCACATTGCTTTTAGATAGCTGGACATAAAATTTGTCCCTCTATCTGATAGTACCTCCTTAGGAAAGCCCACTCTTGAGAAAACTGCAATGAGGGCTTTTGCCACCACAGGTGCTGTGGTGGTCCTTAGGGGAATAGCCTCTGGGTACCTGGTGGCATGATCCACTACCACCAGTATGAATCTGTTCCCAGATGCTGTTTGGGGGTCCATTGGACCCACAATATCAATTCCAACTCTCTCAAAGGGGACCCCCACCACAGGTAGTGGTATTAGGGGGGCCTTTGTTGTGCCACCTGACTTACCACTGGCTTGGCAAGTGACACAGGAGCGACAAAACTCCTTGACATCCTCTGACATGTGAGGCCAGTGAAAGTGTGGAACAAGCCTGTCCCACGTCTTGTTCTGGCCTAAGTGTCCTGCAAGGGGAATATCATGGGCCAAGGTAAGGAGGAATCCCCTAAACTGCAGAGGTATCACCAACCTCCTGGTCATGCCAGGCTTGGGGGTTCTAGCCTCTGAGTAAAGGAGTCCCTCATCCCAATACACAGTATGGGTACCTTGGGCATCCCCAGCAGCCTCAGCAGCAGCCTGCTGTCTGAGGGGTTCAAGGGAAGGGCAATCTAATTGAGCCTGCCTCAGGTCTGCCCTTGAGGGTCCCCCTGTCCCCAGAAACTCAACCTGGTCAGGTTCAAGCTCCTCAGAGACAGTCTCCTCTTGGACTGCAGAATCAGTTTCCTCTGAAACCTGATCCTCAACCTGGGGCAAGGTGGAAGGCGAGGCCTTTCCTCTCTTGCTCCTTCTCTTGGGTTGTGGCTGGTCTATTGTCTCAAGATCCACCACTGGTTCAGGAAGGCACTTCTTAGCCTGAGCCCTTGTCATGGCAAGGACATGCTCTGAAATCCCTAGCATTTCTGCATGAGTCCTGTACTCCACTTCTGACCATGCTGAGCTTTCAAGGTCATTGCCTAACAGACAGTCTACTGGTAGGTCTGCACTCACCACAACTTTCTTTAGGCCATCAACCCCTCCCCAGGAGAAGTTCACAACTGCCACACTATGGGAGGTAGTGGAGTTGCTTGCATTGGTTACTAGGTAGCTCTCTCCTAGTACAATCTGTCCAGGGTCCACAAAGCCAGGGGTCACCATGGTGACACTGGCACATGTGTCCCTGTAAGCTTGAGCCAGTTTCTCATTTATTAAGGGAGTCTGCCTGTATTTGCCCAGGTTAGTGGGGCTTACTGCAGTGGGCAACTCAATGTCCACATCATACAGGAGAACTGCCTGTGTAGGGACTCTGACTAGGCCAGATCCTACTTCAATACCCAGGGTCAACCCAGCTACCCCCTTGGACTGTGTTCCACCACTGCTTACTGTACTTGGGGTTGCAGTTGCTTTAGGAGCTGTAGTGGTGGGAACTGGATTTGCCTTGGTGCACTCACTGCCCCAGTGTGAAACTGATTTGCAGGTATTACACCAAGGTGTCTTTGGACCTTTGTTCTTCTTCTTCTTGTTACCATTTTGGGGACCACCCTCCTTACTATTAGTTTGGGGGCCTGAAGACTTCTGGTCTTTTTCTTTATCTTTCTGATTCTGATTACCACCCTTCTGGTCTGTTTTCTTCTGGTCACCACCTTGGTTCTGGGGTTTCTGCTTAATCCTTGTTCTGACCCATTTGTCTGCCTTCTTTCCCAATTCTTGGGGAGAGGTCAGATCAGAGTCAATAAGGTATTGATGCAACAGCTGGTTTGTACAGTTATTAAGGATCTGTTCTCTCATCATAAGATTGTACAATCCTGTATAGTCTGAAACTTTACTTCCCTGTAACCAACCCTCCAAAGCCTTAGTGGCACACTCCACAAAATCAGTCCAGTCTTGAGTCTGTGCTTTCTGGGTGTCTCTGAACAACAACCTGTATTGCTCAGTGGTTAGGCCATACCCTTCAATGAGAGCACTCTTCAAAACAGAGTAGTTTTTGGCATCCTCAGGTCTAACTGTGAGGAGCCTGTCTCTCCCTTTCTCAGAAAAGGAGTACCACAAAATTGCAGCCCACTGGTTCTCAGGAACCTGCTGTACCATGCAGGCTCTCTCAAGAGCAGTCATCCATTTGTGGATGTCATCCCCTTCTTTAAAGGGGGGCACAATTTTGGTCAGGTTTCTATTATCATAGGCCCTGTCTTTTTCTCTTGGAAAATTGCTGCCACCAGTGACATCTAAGCCACTTAATTTCTGCTCTCTTGCCAAGGCAAGTCTAGCTTGAGCCAAGGCTACCTCCTCCCTCTCTATCTGGAGTTTGACAGCCCTCATTCTGGCCCTATGTTCTAACTTTTGAGAAGCATTCATGCCTCTCTGTGATTCTCTGGAGGCACTAGAAAGATGAGAGTCCCCTGAGGGAGATCTCACTCTTCTGTTGCCTGGGAGAATCATTTGTTGGGATCTGGGGAGGTGCTGGCCCTCTCCATTTCCCAGTAGGTCCAAGTTGGCCTGGCTAAGCCTACCAACTGGAACCTGGCTACCCTGATCCTGTACTTCTAAGTCCTCAACCTCTGAGTCCTTATCCAAGTCATCATCATCCTCCTCTTCAGGGGGATCAACTGCAGGGGGGTTCCCTCCAGTTCCTGTATCTAGGGAAGCTGCTTTTGCCCTCTCTAAGTCATCCTGTTCTAGGAGTCCTATCAGGATTAGGCAGGTGGGGCTTCTGCCCCTTTTTAACCCTCTTGCTTTGCACAAGACAATCAAGTCTCTGCGGGTTAGTTTGTCATATCCAGAAGTTGCCTGGGTAGGGTCAACTGTCACAGGACTAGACCCTGAAGCCTTTCCTGTGTCGGACATGGTTACTAGTGAGGTGTAAGTGGTGCACTTACCTACACTAAGTGTTTTCCTACTGGACCTTGCTAGTGAGTTGTAGTCAGGGGTGTGCTACTCCCTTCAACCTACAACTACTAAGTTCAGTAGAACTTAATATGCTAAGCTTTTGATTTTATATGTACCTAGAGGTACTTGATGTGATCTTTCAATTTGATATAAAGATTGCAATGGTAAAACAACAGCAAGCTCAAATCCGCACCGCTGCTCACCAATGTGAGAAGTTGGCCTGGTAGGGGATGTTTCCAATTCTGGAACCACCTACTACCTGACCAAACAATCCCCTTATGGTGTCTGGTTGTAAGTCAACCTTATTAGACAAGCTATCCTAGTGGTAGCATGGACTAAGCAGCCTAAAGGCTTAACTTAAGAGGTCGTGTTAAGCGAGCTGTTTTACCACATACAATCCTGTAATACCAAATGAAAGGACACCACACAAGTATATATTATAAAAATATATGTGTTTATTACTAAAAACAATCCCCAGTATTCTTTATGAATAAAGGGGCACAAGCGTTAAATCAAAAGCACTGTTTAAACATACAAAGTTGCACAATTATGGATGAGGGCAGGGGGCCACTCAAACCATATACTAAACAAGTGGTATAAGAGAGGCCACTCGAACAGTGGTTAGGCCTAGGGCCTAGGGAATCGCTGGGAGCAGTCAGGACAAGCAATGCTGAAGTCGGGAATGGCCCTCGGGATTCGGGAGATGTGCGGAAAGCGCACGCATGCACCAATGTTAACCAATGGTGCGTAAAAGTCAAATAGTTAAAGTTTAAGGACACTTCCGCTGAACCTAGAGGAACAAAACTTAACACACAGACCCTAGAGGTGTGCACCAGTGTGGGAACACCGGCGGAGCAAAGTTACCTCACCCACAGGAAGTGGGTGCACAGGGTCGAAGTGGCGTCGGGTTTTGACACGCAGGCTCTTGGTGCTTGAAGCTGAAAGGGCTGCAGGCAGGGTGAAGACGAAGTGTCCGGTGGAGTCCAAGGGTGGACTCAAGTTGTAGAGTACCTGAAAGCAGAGGGGACAGAGTCTGGGTCACTCAGCAGTGACCAGGGTGGAACCAGGACGGAACCAGGCAATGTCGGGCGCAATCAGGTGGTCGTCGAGGCGCTTCTCTTCGCTGTCACGTGGGCTCTGGGGCATCTGCGACGTCCAGGAGCAGGTCACGATCTGTCCCACGCAGGCTCTCACCGTCGGTGCAGTCGGCTTCCGGTTTGGAGCAAACAAGCCTTGGTAAGAGCAATCCACGCGGGATTGGAAGATGGCGTCTTACTCGGACCAGGAAGGTCAGAGTCGGGGCTCCCTTTCAGGGGAGCTGGTGTGGATCTGGAGCAACCAGAATCACGAGTCTTCTTTTGTAGTTCGTCGGCACAGGGACCACAAGCCAGCTGGCAAGTGACCGGGCCAACGCGTTGAGCCAAATCGTGCCAAAGGGCCCCACGCAGCACTCGTCGAGTGTGGAGGGCTGAACTTCGGCTCAGGAGTAGCTCAGGGTGGGGGCTTCTCAAACCCCGGTGTACAGCTTCGAGGGTCACTCGTGGGCTGCACGGTCAGCGTCTCGTGGTCACTTCAAGATGGCGTGCCCCACGCTTCCGGTCGCCTCCACGGGTCTCAGCTTTGCAGGGACTGTGGATCGGGCTGTTAGAAGCTGGGCAGGCTTGATCTCGTCGATCTCAGTCGCTCGAGTTCCGGCGGGAACTGCAACTAAGTAGACGTCGAGGGCTGGATGGTGCCTGCTGCTGCAGGGTGGTCACTCCTTGACCACAAGGGAGATTCTTCGGGCTTCCACGTTGAGATGGAGGGCGAAGGGTCCAGAATATCGTTTCAAATGTTTCTTCCAGGAAATCTGATGTGCATTGGCACTGCTCCCACTCTTATTCGAATCTGGTGGGCGTGATTACCTGCTAGGTCCCCTCCTATGGGTGGGACCCAGGAAGTGGGTGGATACACCCCCTTCCTTTGATCCAGGCCGCCCTGGCACGAGGGCTGGCGTGCCCCAGAACCGGTTTGGCCGGATTATGCAAGGGGCAGCCTTGTGCGCCCCAGGCAGTGTCTGGTTTCTTTCAAACCTCCCTGCTACAATACACTATCTCCTGTCTGGAGGGCGGTGACACCCTCCTGTGACAGGAAACCCTTTGTCCAGGACCCCCTTGACTGGGTTTCGGTCAGCTCCAGGGGTCCAGACATTTGTCTGTGGCAGAGGCATCCATTTTGTGGATCTTAAGGCCTTTGGAGAAATCAACCGCATTAAAGTGAAGTAACATGTCTTACCCCTCTAGAGGGGTGGAATGCCATCCCCGTCGCCAGAACTGGCGAGGGGATGGTATTCCAAAGCGTATGACACCTTACACGACATGTTTTGATAAAGCCAAACCAGAGTTGCTAAATAACCGCGAGGATTATAAGGCACTTAATAGTATATGGTATGGCATTATCCTGAAACAGCTTAGGGATTTGTTCCCGACGGCTGCAGACAGGCTCAGCTCATGCTAGAGCTCCATCTCACATAAAAACCATGCACCCAGCCTCCAGGATTGGTGAGGCCTGTCTATAGGAGTGGCTCACAGGTTTACATGTGTCCAGATATAGGTTTAGACATAGGTATACTATATCTAAGCAAGGGGTGTGTACACCACCTTACCCCAGCTGAGTGATCAGCCAGTTGTGTCAATTTAAGAACCAGCCAGGGGTGGCAAAAGATATGCTGCAGCCCCTGGTAGGCCTTAGTGGCTCCTGTGCCCTGTGCACCTATAGTGCATTCTACAGGGGCTGACAAGGAGTCCATTTCCAATTGGTATGTGCCTATAGCACATGTGTCATTAATTTAGTGAGAGAACAGCAGGCTGGGGGTCTGATCAGCAGGCCCACAGCCTCAGTAGTCGAAAACCAGTGAAGCAAAAAGCAAAAATTTGGGGTGACCATAGGATAGCAGACCCTACTCTCCTACAGTCAGCCATTGAGAGGGAGGCCTTTGCTGTGGTTTGGGCATTAAAGAAGTTGAGGTCCTACTTGTTTGGAACTCACTTCCTGGTGCAAACAGACCATAAGCCCCTCTTATGGCTTAATCAGATGAAGGGTGAAAATCCCAAACTGCTCAGGCGGTCCATTTCCCTACAGGGGATGGACTTTACAGTGGAGCACCGCCCAGGGACTGACCATGGTAATGCAGATGGTCTCTCCAGGTACTTCCACTTAGAACATGAAGACTTATCTGGTCAAGGTTAGTTTAATGTCCCTGCGTTTGGGGGGGGGTTGTGTAGGAGAGTAGGGTCTGCTATCCTATGGTCACCCCAAATTTTTGCTTTTTGCTTCACTGGTTTTCGACTACTGAGGCTGTGGGCCTGCTGATCAGACCCCCAGCCTGCTGTTCTCTCACTAAATTAATGACACATGTGCTATAGGCACATACCAATTGGAAATGGACTCCTTGTCAGCCCCTGTAGAATGCACTATAGGTGCACAGGGCACAGGAGCCACTAAGGCCTACCAGGGGCTGCAGCATATCTTTTGCCACCCCTGGCTGGTTCTTAAATTGACACAACTGGCTGATCACTCAGCTGGGGTAAGGTGGTGTACACACCCCTTGCTTAGATATAGTATACCTATGTCTAAACCTATATCTGGACACATGTAAACCTGTGAGCCACTCCTATAGACAGGCCTCACCAATCCTGGAGGCTGGGTGCATGGTTTTTATGTGAGATGGAGCTCTAGCATGAGCTGAGCCTGTCTGCAGCCGTCGGGAACAAATCCCTAAGCTGTTTCAGGATAATGCCATACCATATACTATTAAGTGCCTTATAATCCTCGCGGTTATTTAGCAACTCTGGTTTGGCTTTATCAAAACATGTCGTGTAAGGTGTCATACGCTTTGGAATACCATCCCCTCGCCAGTTTTGGCGACGGGGATGGCATTCCACCCCTCTAGAGGGGTAAGACATGTTACTTCACTTTAATGCGGTTGATTTCTCCAAAGGCCTTAAGATCCACAAAATGGATGCCTCTGCCACAGACAAATGTCTGGACCCCTGGAGCTGACCGAAACCCAGTCAAGGGGGTCCTGGACAAAGGGTTTCCTGTCACAGGAGGGTGTCACCGCCCTCCAGACAGGAGATAGTGTATTGTAGCAGGGAGGTTTGAAAGAAACCAGACACTGCCTGGGGCGCACAAGGCTGCCCCTTGCATAATCCGGCCAAACCGGTTCTGGGGCACTCCAGCCCTCGTGCCAGGGCGGCCTGGATCAAAGGAAGGGGGTGTAACCACCCACTTCCTGGGTCCCACCCATAGGAGGGGACCTAGCAGGTAATCACGCCCACCAGATTCGAATAAGAGTGGGAGCAGTGCCAATGCACATCAGATTTCCTGGAAGAAACATTTGAAACGATATTCTGGACCCTTCGCCCTCCATCTCAACGTGGAAGCCCGAAGAATCTCCCTTGTGGTCAAGGAGTGACCACCCTGCAGCAGCAGGCACCATCCAGCCCTCGACGTCTACTTAGTTGCAGTTCCCGCCGGAACTCGAGCGACTGAGATCGACGAGATCAAGCCTGCCCAGCTTCTAACAGCCCGATCCACAGTCCCTGCAAAGCTGAGACCCGTGGAGGCGACCGGAAGCGTGGGGCACGCCATCTTGAAGTGACCACGAGACGCTGACCGTGCAGCCCACGAGTGACCCTCGAAGCTGTGCACCGGGGTTTGAGAAGCCCCCACCCTGAGCTACTCCTGAGCCGAAGTTCAGCCCTCCACACTCGACGAGTGCTGCGTGGGGCCCTTTGGCACGATTTGGCTCAACGCGTTGGCCCGGTCACTTGCCAGCTGGCTTGTGGTCCCTGTGCCGACGAACTACCGAAGAAGACTCGTGAATCTGGTTGCTCCAGATCCACACCAGCTCCCCTGAAAAGGAGCCCCGACTCTGACCTTCCTGGTCCGAGTGAGAAGCAATCTTCCGATCCTGCGTGGATTGCTCTTACCAAGGCTTGTTTGCTCCAAACCTGAAGCCGACTGCACCGACGGTGAGAGCCTGCGTGGGACAGATCGTGACCTGCTCCTGGACATCGCAGATGCCCCAGAGCCCACGTGACAGCGGAGAGAAGATCCTCGAAGACCACCTGATTGCGCCCGACATTGCCTGGTTCCGTCCTGGTTCCACCCTGGTCACTGCTGAGTGACCCAGACTCTGTCCCCTCTGCTTTCAGGTACTCTACAACTTGAGTCCACCCTTGGACTCCACCGGACACTTCGTCTTCACCCTGCCTGCAGCCCTTTCAGCTCCAAGCACCAAGAGCCTGCGTGTCAAAACCCGACGCCACTTCGACCCTGTGCACCCACTTCCTGTGGGTGAGGTAACTTTGCTCCGCCGGTGTTCCCACACTGGTGCACACCTCTAGGGTCTGTGTGTTAAGTTTTGTTCCTCTAGGTTCAGCGGAAGTGTCCTTAAACTTTAACTATTTGACTTTTACGCACCATTGGTTAACATTGGTGCATGCGTGCGCTTTCCGCACATCTCCCGAATCCCGAGGGCCATTCCCGACTTCAGCATTGCTTGTCCTGACTGCTCCCAGCGATTCCCTAGGCCCTAGGCCTAACCACTGTTCGAGTGGCCTCTCTTATACCACTTGTTTAGTATATGGTTTGAGTGGCCCCCCGCCCTCATCCATAATTGTGCAACTTGTATGTTTAAACAGTGCTTTTGATTTAACGCTTGTGCCCCTTTATTCATAAAGAATACTGGGGATTGTTTTTAGTAATAAACACATATATTTTTATAATATATACTTGTGTGGTGTCCTTTCATTTGGTATTACAGGATTGTATGTGGTAAAACAGCTCGCTTAACACGACCTCTTAAGTTAAGCCTTTAGGCTGCTTAGTCCATGCTACCCCTAGGATAGCTTGTCTAATAAGGTTGACTTACAACCAGACACCATAAGGGATTGTTTGGTCAGGTAGTAGGTGGTTCCAGAATTGGAAACATCCCCTACCAGGCCAACTTCTCACAGTCCCCCTGGCTGTGCATGGTACCCCTGGCTGTGCTTGGTCCCCCTGGTTGCTCTTGGTCCACCAGGCTGTGCTTGGTCCCCCAGGCTGTGCTTGGTCCCCCTGGTTGCTCTTGGTCCCCCAGGCTGTGCTTGGTCCCCCAGGCTGTGCTTGGTCCCCCAGGCTGTGCTTGGTCCCCCTGGTTGCTTTTGGTCCCCCAGGCTGTGCTTGGTACCCCTGGCTGTGCTTGGTCCCCCTGGTTGCTCTTGGTCCCCCAGGCTGTGCTTGGGTCCCCATGGTTGCTCCTGGTCCCCCAGGCTGTGCTTGGTCCCCCAGGCTGTGCTTGGTCCCCCAGCTGTGCTTGGTCCCCCTGGTTGCTCATGGTCCCCCAGGCTGTGCTTGGTCCCCCAGGCTGTGCTTGGTCCCCCAGGCTGTGCTTGGTCCCCCTGGTTGCTCTTGGTCCCCCAGGCTTGTGCTTGGTCCCCCAGGCTGTGCTTGGTCCCCCTGGTTGCTCTTGGTCCCCCAGGCTTGTGCTTGGTCCCCCAGGCTGTGCTTGGTCCCCCTGGTTGCTCTTGGTCCCCCAGGCTGTGTTTTGTCCCCCAGGCTGTGCTTGGTCCCCCAGGCTGTGCTTGGTCCCCAGGCTGTGCTTGGTCCCCCTGGTTGCTCTTGGTCCCCCTGGCTGTGCTTGGTACCCCTGGCTGTGCTTGGTCCCCCTGGTTGCTCTTGGTCCCCCAGGCTGTGCTTGGTCCCCCAGGCTGTGCTTGGTCCCCCTAGTTGCTCTTAGTCCCCCAGGCTGTGCTTGGTACCCCAGGCTTTGCTTGGTCCCCCAGGCTCTGCTTGGTCCCCCTGGTTGCTCTTGGTCCCCCAGGCTGTGCTTGGTCCCCCAGACTGTGCTTGGTCCCCCAGGCTGTGCTTGGTCCCCCTTGTTGCTCTTGGTCCCCCAGGCTGTGCTTGGTCCCCCAGGCTGTGCTTGGTCCCCCTGGTTGCTCTTGGTCCCCCTGGCTGTGCGTGATACCCCTGGCTGTGCTTGGTCCCCCTGGTTGCTCTTGGTCCCCCAGGCTGTGCTTGGTCCCCCAGGCTGTGCTTGGTCCCCCTGGTTGCTCTTGGTCCCCCAGGCTGTGCTTGGTTCCCCAGGCTGTGCTTGGTCCCCCAGGCTGTGCTTGGTCCCACTGGTTGCTCTTGGTCCCCCAGGCTGTGCTTGGTACCCCGGCAGTGCTTGGTCCCCCTGGTTGCTCTTGGTCCCCCAGCCTGTGCTTGGTCCCCCAGGCTGTGCTTGGTCCCCCTGGTTGCTCTTGGTCCCCCTGGCTGTGCTTGGTCCCCCTGGTTGCTCTTGGTCCCCCAGGCTGTGCTTGGTCCCCCAGGCTGTGCTTGGTCCCCCTGGTTGCTCTTGGTCCCCCAGGCTGTGCTAGGTCCCCCAGGCTGTGCTTGGACCCCCAGGCTCTGCTTGGTCCCCCAGGCTCTGCTTGGTCCCCCTGGTTGCTCTTGGTCCTTCAGGCTGTGCTTGGTCCCCCAGGCTGTGCTTGGTCCCCCTGGTTGCTCTTGGTCCCCCAGGCTGTGCTTGGTCCCCCAGGCTGTGCTTGGTCCCCCTGGTTGCTCTTGGTCCCCCAGGCTGTGCTTGGTCCCCCTGGCTGTGCTTGGTCCCCCAGGCTGTGCTTGGTCCCCCTGGTTGCTTTTGGTCCCCCAGGCTGTGCTTGGTCCCCCATGCTGTGCTTGGTCCCCCAGGCTGTGCTTGGTCCCCCAGGCTGTGCTTGGTCCCCCTAGTTGCTCTTGGCCCCCCAGGCTGTGCTTGGTCCCCCAGGCTGTGCTTGGTACCCCAGGCTGTGCTTGGTCCTCCTGGTTGCTCTTGGTCCCCCAGGCTGTGCTTGGTCCCCCAGGCTGTTCTTGGTCCCCCAGGCTGTGCTTGGTCCCCCAGGCTGTGCTTGGTCCCCCAGGCTGTGCTTGGTCCCTCCAGTTGCTCTTGGTCCCCCAGGCTGTGCTTGGTCCCCCAGGCTGTGCTTGGTCCCCCAGGCTGTGCTTGGTCCCCCTGGTTGCTCTTGGTCCCCCAGGCTGTGCTTGGTCCCCCAGGCTGTGCTTGGTCCCCCAGGCTGTGCTTGGTCCCCCTGGTTGCTCTTGGTCCCCCAGGCTGTGCTTGGTCCCCCTGGTTGCTCTTGGTCCCCCTGGCTGTGCTTGGTACCCCTGGCTGTGCTTGGTCCCCCTGGTTGCTCTTGGTACCCCCGGCTGTGCTTGGTCCCCCAGGCTGTGCTTGGTCCCCCTGGTTGCTCTTGGTCCCCCAGGCTGTGCTTGGTACCCCAGGCTGTGCTTGGTCCCCCAGGCTCTGCTTGGTCCCCCAGGCTCTGCTTGGTCCCCCTGGTTGCTCTTGGTCCCTCAGGCTGTGCTTGGTCCCCCAGGCTGTGCTTGGTCCCCCGGGCTGTGCTTGGTCCCCCAGGCTGTGCTTGGTCCCCCTGGTTGCTCTTGGTCCACCAGGCTGTGCTTGGTCCCCCAGGCTGTGCTTGGTCCCCCTGGTTGCTCTTGGTCCCCCAGGCTGTGTGTGAGAAGTTGGCCTGATAGGTGATGTTTCCAATTCTGGAACCACCTATTATCAGACCAAACAATCCCTTATGGTGTCTGGTTGTAAGTCAACCTTATTAGACAAGCTATCCTAGGGGTAGCATGGACTAAGCAGCCTAAAGGCTTAACTTAAGAGGTCGTGTTAAGCGAGCTGTTTTACCACATACAATCCTGTAATATCAAATGAAAGGACACCACACAAGTATATATTATAAAAATATATGTGTTTATTACTAAAAACAATCCCCAGTATTCTTTATGAATAAAGGGGCACAAGCGTTAAATCAAAAGCACTGTTTAAACATACAAGTTGCACAATTATGGATGAGGGCGGGTGGCCACTCAAACCATATACTAAACAAGTGGTATAAGAGATGCCACTCGAGCAGTGGTTAGGCCTAGGGCCTAGGGAATCGCTGGGAGCAGTCAGGACAAGCAATGCTACACAGGCAGTTCTCCTGTATGATGTGGACATTGAGTTGCCCACTGCAGTAAGCCCCAGTAACCTGGGCAAATACAGACAGACTCCCTTAATTAATGAGAAACTGGCTCAAGCTTACAGGGACACATGTGCCAGTGTCACAATGGTGACACCTGACTTTGTGGACCCTGGACAGATTGTACTAGGTGAGAGCTACCTAGTAACCAATGCAAGCAACTCCACTACTTCCCATAGTGTGGCAGTTGTGAACTTCTCCTGGGGAGGGGTTGATGGCCTAAAGAAGGTTGTTGTAGGAAGGTGGCTACCTGACTATGGTTACCCCAGATTTTTTGCCTGTGTTTAGCTGGTTTTTTGACTTAGTTGACCTGGTTCCCTGCTAATCAGGGCCCCAGGCCATCTGCTCTCTCTGTAAAATGGATTCCATGTACCCTAGGTACATACCAATTGGAAATGGACTCCTTGTCAGCCCCTGTAGAATGCACTATAGGTGCACAGGGCACAGGAGCCACTAAGGCCTACCAGGGGCTGCAGCATATCTTTTGCCACCCCTGGCTGGTTCTTAAATTGACACAACTGGCTGATCACTCAGCTGGGGTAAGGTGGTGTACACACCCCTTGCTTAGATATAGTATACCTATGTCTAAACCTATATCTGGACACATGTAAACCTGTGAGCCACTCCTATAGACAGGCCTCACCAATCCTGGAGGCTGGGTGCATGGTTTTTATGTGAGATGGAGCTCTAGCATGAGCTGAGCCTGTCTGCAGCCGTCGGGAACAAATCCCTAAGCTGTTTCAGGATAATGCCATACCATATACTATTAAGTGCCTTATAATCCTCGCGGTTATTTAGCAACTCTGGTTTGGCTTTATCAAAACATGTCGTGTAAGGTGTCATACGCTTTGGAATACCATCCCCTCGCCAGTTCTGGCGACGGGGATGGCATTCCACCCCTCTAGAGGGGTAAGACATGTTACTTCACTTTAATGCGGTTGATTTCTCCAAAGGCCTTAAGATCCACAAAATGGATGCCTCTGCCACAGACAAATGTCTGGACCCCTGGAGCTGACCGAAACCCAGTCAAGGGGGTCCTGGACAAAGGATTTCCTGTCACAGGAGGGTGTCACCGCCCTCCAGACAGGAGATAGTGTATTGTAGCAGGGAGGTTTGAAAGAAACCAGACACTGCCTGGGGCGCACAAGGCTGCCCCTTGCATAATCCGGCCAAACCGGTTCTGGGGCACTCCAGCCCTCGTGCCAGGGCGGCCTGGATCAAAGGAAGGGGGTGTATCCACCCACTTCCTGGGTCCCACCCATAGGAGGGGACCTAGCAGGTAATCACGCCCACCAGATTCGAATAAGAGTGGGAGCAGTGCCAATGCACATCAGATTTCCTGGAAGAAACATTTGAAACGATATTCTGGACCCTTCGCCCTCCATCTCAACGTGGAAGCCCGAAGAATCTCCCTTGTGGTCAAGGAGTGACCACCCTGCAGCAGCAGGCACCATCCAGCCCTCGACGTCTACTTGGTTGCAGTTCCCGCCGGAACTCGAGCGACTGAGATCGACGAGATCAAGCCTGCCCAGCTTCTAACAGCCCGATCCACAGTCCCTGCAAAGCTGAGACCCGTGGAGGCGACCGGAAGCGTGGGGCACGCCATCTTGAAGTGACCACGAGACGCTGACCGTGCAGCCCACGAGTGACCCTCGAAGCTGTACACCGGGGTTTGAGAAGCCCCCACCCTGAGCTACTCCTGAGCCGAAGTTCAGCCCTCCACACTCGACGAGTGCTGCGTGGGGCCCTTTGGCACGATTTGGCTCAACGCGTTGGCCCGGTCACTTGCCAGCTGGCTTGTGGTCCCTGTGCCGACGAACTACAAAAGAAGACTCGTGATTCTGGTTGCTCCAGATCCACACCAGCTCCCCTGAAAGGGAGCCCCGACTCTGACCTTCCTGGTCCGAGTGAGACGCCATCTTCCAATCCAGCGTGGATTGCTCTTACCAAGGCTTGTTTGCTCCAAACCGGAAGCCGACTGCACCGACGGTGAGAGCCTGCGTGGGACAGATCGTGACCTGCTCCTGGACGTCGCAGATGCCCCAGAGCCCACGTGACAGCGAAGAGAAGCGCCTCGACGACCACCTGATTGCGCCCGACATTGCCTGGTTCCGTCCTGGTTCCACCCTGGTCACTGCTGAGTGACCCAGACTCTGTCCCCTCTGCTTTCAGGTACTCTACAACTTGAGTCCACCCTTGGACTCCACCGGACACTTCGTCTTCACCCTGCCTGCAGCCCTTTCCGCTTCAAGCACCAAGAGCCTGCGTGTCAAAACCCGACGCCACTTCGACCCTGTGCACCCACTTCCTGTGGGTGAGGTAACTTTGCTCCGCCGGTGTTCCCACACTGGTGCACACCTCTAGGGTCTGTGTGTTAAGTTTTGTTCCTCTAGGTTCAGCGGAAGTGTCCTTAAACTTTAACTATTTGACTTTTACGCACCATTGGTTAACATTGGTGCATGCGTGCGCTTTCCGCACATCTCCCGAATCCCGAGGGCCATTCCCGACTTCAGCATTGCTTGTCCTGACTGCTCCCAGCGATTCCCTAGGCCCTAGGCCTAACCACTGTTCGAGTGGCCTCTCTTATACCACTTGTTTAGTATATGGTTTGAGTGGCCCCCTGCCCTCATCCATAATTGTGCAACTTTGTATGTTTAAACAGTGCTTTTGATTTAACGCTTGTGCCCCTTTATTCATAAAGAATACTGGGGATTGTTTTTAGTAATAAACACATATATTTTTATAATATATACTTGTGTGGTGTCCTTTCATTTGGTATTACAGGATTGTATGTGGTAAAACAGCTCGCTTAACACGACCTCTTAAGTTAAGCCTTTAGGCTGCTTAGTCCATGCTACCCCTAGGATAGCTTGTCTAATAAGGTTGACTTACAACCAGACACCATAAGGGGATTGTTTGGTCAGGTAGTAGGTGGTTCCAGAATTGGAAACATCCCCTACCAGGCCAACTTCTCACATTGGTGAGCAGCGGTGCGGATTTGAGCTTGCTGTTGTTTTACCATTGCAATCTTTATATCAAATTGAAAGATCACATCAAGTACCTCTAGGTACATATAAAATCAAAAGCTTAGCATATTAAGTTCTACTGAACTTAGTAGTTGTAGGTTGAAGGGAGTAGCACACCCCTGACTACAACTCACTAGCAAGGTCCAGTAGGAAAACACTTAGTGTAGGTAAGTGCACCACTTACACCTCACTAGTAACCATGTCTGACACAGGAAAGGCCTCAGGGTCTAGTCCTGTGACAGTTGACCCTACCCAGGCAACTTTTGGATATGACAAACTAACCCGCAGAGACTTGATTGCCTTGTGCAAAGCAAGAGGGTTAAAAAGGGGCAGAAGCCCCACCTGCCTAATCCTGGTAGAAATCCTAGAACAGGATGACTTAGAGAAGGCAAAAGCAGCTTCCCTAGATACAGGAACTGGAGGGAACCCCCCTGTAGTTGATCCCCCTGAAGAGGAGGATGATGATGACTTGGATGAGGACTCAGAGGTTGAGGACTTAGAAGTACAGGATCAGGGTAGCCAGGTTCCAGTTGGTAGGCTTAGCCAGGCCAACTTGGACCTACTGGGGAATGGAGAGGGCCAGCACCTCCCCAGAACCCAACATGTGATTCTCCCAGGCAACAGAAGAGTGAGATCTCCCTCAGGGGACTCTCATATTTCTAGTGCCTCCAGAGAATCAGAGAGAGGCATGACTGCTTCTCAGAAAGCTGAGCATAGGGCCAGAATGAGGGCTGTCCAACTCCAAATAGAGAGGGAGGAGGTAGCCTTGGCTCAAGCTAAACTTAGCATGGCCCAAGCTAAACTTGCCTTGGCAAGAGAGAAAAAATTGTGTGGCTTAGATGCCACTGGTGGCAGCAATATTCCTAAAGAGAAACCCAGGTCCTATGATAGTAGAAACCTGACAAAGATTGTGCCCCCCTTCAAAGAAGGGGATGACATCCACAAATGGATGACTGCTCTTGAGAGAGCCTGCATGGTACAGCAGGTTCCTGAGGAACAGTGGGCAGCAATCTTATGGTACTCCTTTTCAGAGAAAGGGAGAGACAAGCTCCTCACTGTCAGACATGAGGATGCAAACAATTACAAAGTCCTGAAGAGTGTTCTGATAGATGGGTTTGGCTTAACCACTGAACAGTACAGGTTCAAGTTCAGAGACACCCAGAAGACACCGACTCAGGACTGGACTGATTTTGTAGATTGTGCTACTAAGGCTCTGGAGGGTTGGCTACATGGCAGCAAAGTACATGACTTTACAGGATTGTATAATTTGATTATGAGGGAGCAGATCCTAAGTAATTGTCAGAACCAGCTCTTACACCAGCACCTGGTAGACTCTGATCTGACCTCTCCCCAAGAATTGGGAAAGAAGGCAGACAAATGGGTCAGAACCAGGATTAGGCCTAAGAATCAGGACAGTAACCAGAAGAAGGAGTCTACCAAGCCTCAAGATAAGGGTGGGGATAAAAGTAAAGAAAAGACTTCCCCAGGGCCCCAAAACTCCAAGGATGGGGGTGGGTCCCAAGACACTTCTTCAACTGAGAAAAAACCCTATTGTTATCCCTGTAAACAGGTGGGGCATTACAAAACAGACAGCTGTTGTCCCAAGAATAACAATAAAGAAAATATACCTCCAAAGCCAGCTTCAACACCTCCTGTTACTGTCAGCAGTAATACCCCAGGAAGTGGAAGCACACCCAGGAATCTGGGTGGGTTTACTTTTGGAAATCAGGTGGACCCTGGCCTATCCAGGTCCCCATCACCCAATGACCTTGTTTATGAGGCTGGCATGGGGTTTGCCAACTTCTCTGCTTGCCCAAATACTTTGAG
Source organism: Lissotriton helveticus (assembly GCF_964261635.1). Taxonomy (NCBI): domain Eukaryota; kingdom Metazoa; phylum Chordata; class Amphibia; order Caudata; family Salamandridae; genus Lissotriton; species Lissotriton helveticus. Next base: position 634,362 of record NW_027611718.1, read on the forward strand.
CAAGTATAGACAAGAACCCATCATCAATGGTTTAAGAGTTGAAGCTTTTAGAGACACAGGGGCTAGCATCACCATGGTGGCTGATGGCATAGTCCCCTCTAAGCAACTTTTACCTGGTGCCACATACCAGGTAATAAACATTGATGGCATCCAAACAAATCATCCCATGGCAGTAGTAAGTCTCAGCTGGGGAGGTGTCACTGGCCCAAAGAGAGTGGCAGTGTCCCCAAACTTGCCTGTAGACTGTCTACTGGGTAATGATTTAGAAATCTCAGCCTGGGCTGGGGTTGAACAGGAAATCCATTCTAGGATGGTAAATTCCAATGGAAAGGTTAGTGGGGCTGTAATGGCTACAGCCCCAATTCAAGATGTCCTTCCTGAAAAGGTTGGTAGGGCGGAGATACTCCCTGCCCCATCTTTAGCAAAAGCTCTTCCTGAACAGAATAGCAAAGCTGTTATGATAACAGCAGAAACCCAAACTGAGTCTCCTCCTGAAAAGGTTGGTGGGGCTGTGATGGCCACAGCCCAAACTCAAACTGACACGTGTGTTGTGAAACCTGAAATGATGGATAACTCCACACAAACTGAGAGCATGGAGGAGGAAGAGAAATCTCCCCCTCACCAGACTTTAGGACAGGATCAGCCTCCTCAGGGAACTGATCTTACCCCTGATGAAGGAACTGCCCCAGAGGTGGTTGGGCCTAGCCTGACAGAACCTCTGATGTCAGTGGACCCTTCTCAGGTGGGACCCAGTCTGGAGCAGGTAACCTGCCCCTCTCTACCTTGCCTTAGCCAGCCCAGGGCTGCAGAGGACAAGAAGGACAGTGAGGCCCAGAGGGCCCCCTGTCAAATAAAGCACCCCCATCAAAAGATTAGGTGCACCAAAACTAGTAGCCCTAGTAAGGTGAAAGCTTTAAAAACTCCTGAGGGAGCCCCCTTAAAAACAGTTAGGGACCTCCCACAGATGGATTCTGTTGGGCACAGCCAAACCTGGGACCCAAGGGGCCCAAACCTGAACTGTCCCTCCAGCAAGCCAAACAGAGGGACCCAGCCTCCAGCTTTAGGTAGCCAGAGGTTGACCCTGAGAGCACAGTGCAACTCAGTTAAAGAGAGAAAGGCACACATGGTGGAAGATAATTGGAGGAAGCTAAGCCCTAAATTAGTAGAGCCTCGCTTCAATACTCCATATCCAAACCAGCCTTTAACTTTGCATAAACACACCCAAGGTAGTGATTCCCTATGGTGGAGACCCTCTAATACCCAAAGGGTGAGGGACTGCTTAGTGGACCATGAGACAGGGGGTACCCATGCTAGTGCAGGTACTTCCTTATATGGCCACTCAGGCAATATAGGCTTACCTGGCCAAGGATAGCCTTATCTCCTTTCGTTTGGGGGGGGGTTATGTAGGAAGGTGGCTACCTGACTATGGTTACCCCAGATTTTTTGCCTGTGTTTAGCTGGTTTTTTGACTTAGTTGACCTGGTTCCCTGCTAATCAGGGCCCCAGGCCATCTGCTCTCTCTGTAAAATGGATTCCATGTACCCTAGGTACATACCAATTGGAAATGGACTCCTTGTCAGCCCCTGTAGAATGCACTATAGGTGCACAGGGCACAGGAGCCACTAAGGCCTACCAGGGGCTGCAGCATATCTTTTGCCACCCCTGGCTGGTTCTTAAATTGACACAACTGGCTGATCACTCAGCTGGGGTAAGGTGGTGTACACACCCCTTGCTTAGATATAGTATACCTATGTCTAAACCTATATCTGGACACATGTAAACCTGTGAGCCACTCCTATAGACAGGCCTCACCAATCCTGGAGGCTGGGTGCATGGTTTTTATGTGAGATGGAGCTCTAGCATGAGCTGAGCCTGTCTGCAGCCGTCGGGAACAAATCCCTAAGCTGTTTCAGGATAATGCCATACCATATACTATTAAGTGCCTTATAATCCTCGCGGTTATTTAGCAACTCTGGTTTGGCTTTATCAAAACATGTCGTGTAAGGTGTCATACGCTTTGGAATACCATCCCCTCGCCAGTTCTGGCGACGGGGATGGCATTCCACCCCTCTAGAGGGGTAAGACATGTTACTTCACTTTAATGCGGTTGATTTCTCCAAAGGCCTTAAGATCCACAAAATGGATGCCTCTGCCACAGACAAATGTCTGGACCCCTGGAGCTGACCGAAACCCAGTCAAGGGGGTCCTGGACAAAGGATTTCCTGTCACAGGAGGGTGTCACCGCCCTCCAGACAGGAGATAGTGTATTGTAGCAGGGAGGTTTGAAAGAAACCAGACACTGCCTGGGGCGCACAAGGCTGCCCCTTGCATAATCCGGCCAAACCGGTTCTGGGGCACTCCAGCCCTCGTGCCAGGGCGGCCTGGATCAAAGGAAGGGGGTGTATCCACCCACTTCCTGGGTCCCACCCATAGGAGGGGACCTAGCAGGTAATCACGCCCACCAGATTCGAATAAGAGTGGGAGCAGTGCCAATGCACATCAGATTTCCTGGAAGAAACATTTGAAACGATATTCTGGACCCTTCGCCCTCCATCTCAACGTGGAAGCCCGAAGAATCTCCCTTGTGGTCAAGGAGTGACCACCCTGCAGCAGCAGGCACCATCCAGCCCTCGACGTCTACTTGGTTGCAGTTCCCGCCGGAACTCGAGCGACTGAGATCGACGAGATCAAGCCTGCCCAGCTTCTAACAGCCCGATCCACAGTCCCTGCAAAGCTGAGACCCGTGGAGGCGACCGGAAGCGTGGGGCACGCCATCTTGAAGTGACCACGAGACGCTGACCGTGCAGCCCACGAGTGACCCTCGAAGCTGTACACCGGGGTTTGAGAAGCCCCCACCCTGAGCTACTCCTGAGCCGAAGTTCAGCCCTCCACACTCGACGAGTGCTGCGTGGGGCCCTTTGGCACGATTTGGCTCAACGCGTTGGCCCGGTCACTTGCCAGCTGGCTTGTGGTCCCTGTGCCGACGAACTACAAAAGAAGACTCGTGATTCTGGTTGCTCCAGATCCACACCAGCTCCCCTGAAAGGGAGCCCCGACTCTGACCTTCCTGGTCCGAGTGAGACGCCATCTTCCAATCCAGCGTGGATTGCTCTTACCAAGGCTTGTTTGCTCCAAACCGGAAGCCGACTGCACCGACGGTGAGAGCCTGCGTGGGACAGATCGTGACCTGCTCCTGGACGTCGCAGATGCCCCAGAGCCCACGTGACAGCGAAGAGAAGCGCCTCGACGACCACCTGATTGCGCCCGACATTGCCTGGTTCCGTCCTGGTTCCACCCTGGTCACTGCTGAGTGACCCAGACTCTGTCCCCTCTGCTTTCAGGTACTCTACAACTTGAGTCCACCCTTGGACTCCACCGGACACTTCGTCTTCACCCTGCCTGCAGCCCTTTCCGCTTCAAGCACCAAGAGCCTGCGTGTCAAAACCCGACGCCACTTCGACCCTGTGCACCCACTTCCTGTGGGTGAGGTAACTTTGCTCCGCCGGTGTTCCCACACTGGTGCACACCTCTAGGGTCTGTGTGTTAAGTTTTGTTCCTCTAGGTTCAGCGGAAGTGTCCTTAAACTTTAACTATTTGACTTTTACGCACCATTGGTTAACATTGGTGCATGCGTGCGCTTTCCGCACATCTCCCGAATCCCGAGGGCCATTCCCGACTTCAGCATTGCTTGTCCTGACTGCTCCCAGCGATTCCCTAGGCCCTAGGCCTAACCACTGTTCGAGTGGCCTCTCTTATACCACTTGTTTAGTATATGGTTTGAGTGGCCCCCTGCCCTCATCCATAATTGTGCAACTTTGTATGTTTAAACAGTGCTTTTGATTTAACGCTTGTGCCCCTTTATTCATAAAGAATACTGGGGATTGTTTTTAGTAATAAACACATATATTTTTATAATATATACTTGTGTGGTGTCCTTTCATTTGGTATTACAGGATTGTATGTGGTAAAACAGCTCGCTTAACACGACCTCTTAAGTTAAGCCTTTAGGCTGCTTAGTCCATGCTACCCCTAGGATAGCTTGTCTAATAAGGTTGACTTACAACCAGACACCATAAGGGGATTGTTTGGTCAGGTAGTAGGTGGTTCCAGAATTGGAAACATCCCCTACCAGGCCAACTTCTCACAGTTGTGGTGAGTGCAGACCTACCAGTAGACTGTCTGTTAGGCAATGACCTTGAAAGCTCAGCATGGTCAGAAGTGGAGTACAGGACTCATGCAGAAATGCTAGGGATTTCAGAGCATGTCCTTGCCATGACAAGGGCTCAGGCTAAGAAGTGCCTTCCTGAACCAGTGGTGGATCTTGAAACAATAGACCAGCCACAACCCAAAAGAAGGAGCAAGAGAGGAAAGGCTCAGCCTTCCACCTTGCCCCAGGTTGAGGATCAGGTTTCAGAGGAAACTGATTCTGCAGTCCAAGAGGAGACTGTCTCTGAGGAGCTTGAACCTGACCAGGTTGAGTTTCTGGGGACAGAGGGACCCTCAAGGGCAGACCTGAGGCAGGCTCAATTAGATTGCCCTTCCCTTGAACCCCTCAGACAGCAGGCTGCTGCTGAGGCTGCTGGGGATGCCCAAGGTACCCATACTGTGTATTGGGATGATGGACTCCTTTACTCAGAGGCTAGAGCCCCCAAGCCTGGCATGACCAGGAGGCTGGTTATACCTCTGCAGTTTAGGGGGTTCCTCCTTACCTTGGCCCATGATATTCCCCTTGCAGGACACTTAGGCCAGAACAAGACGTGGGACAGGCTTGTTTCACACTTTCACTGGCCTCACATGTCAGAGGATGTCAAGGAGTTTTGTCGCTCCTGTGTCACTTGCCAAGCCAGTGGTAAGTCAGGTGGCACAACAAAGGCCCCCCTAATACCACTACCTGTGGTGGGAGTTCCCTTTGAAAGAGTTGGAATTGATATTGTGGGTCCAATGGACCCCCAAACAGCATCTGGGAACAGATTCATACTGGTGGTAGTGGATCATGCCACCAGGTATCCAGAGGCTATTCCCCTAAGGACCACCACAGCCCCTGTGGTGGCAAAGGCCCTCATTGCAGTTTTCTCAAGAGTGGGCTTTCCTAAGGAGGTACTATCAGATAGAGGCACGAATTTTATGTCTAGCTATCTGAAAGCAATGTGGAAGGAATGTGGAGTAAACTATAAGTTTACCACCCCATATCATCCCCAATGCAATGGGCTTGTGGAGAGATTTAACAAGACCCTAAAAGGCATGATAAAAGGATTACCAGAGAAGCTCAGGCGGAAATGGGACATTCTTTTACCCTGCCTGCTCTTTGCTTACAGAGAGGTCCCACAGAAGGGGGTTGGCTACAGCCCTTTTGAACTTTTGTTTGGCCACCCTGTGAGGGGTCCATTGTGTTTGGTGAAGGAAGGATGGGAGTTACCTCTCAAAAAGCCCAAACTAGACATAGTGGACTATGTACTTGGGGGCAGATTTATGTTAACTGGCGCATCCCCAGGGATGCGCCAGTTAATGTACGCCACAGTGCGCCACAGCTCCGCCACCCATGGTGCGCCGCATTTACAATGCGGCGCACCATGGGGCAAAAACGGCACAGATGCGTGACGCATCTGTGCCGTTAAGGTGGTGCATTGCTGGAGTTGCGTCGCAAGCGTGACGCAGCTCCAGCAAGGCTCGGGGGTGCCCCATCTTAACAATGCTGCGTCAAGACCTACGCCTGCTTCAAGCAGGCGCAGGCTTTTGACGCAGCATTGGCCTGAAAGTGACTGAGTGAAATCTTATAGATTTCACTCAGCCACTTTTGCGAGGCGCACCTGCCCCGGAACGCCCACCCTGCGCCGGAACGCCCACAAGCGGTGCAGGGCTTTACAACGTGACGCATCTGTCTAGATGCGTCACGTTGTAAATCGTTCGTAGGGATGCGCCACGTTTACGCCGCCTTGCGTGACGCAACAGCGGCGTAAACGTGGCGCAAGGGCCTCATAAATCTGCCCCTTGGTCTCCGCTCCAGGATGGCTGAGTACATGGAAAGAGCATCCAAAAACCTGGAGGCCAGCCAAGAATTACAGAAAGCTTGGCATGACCAAAAGGCTGTGCTGGTAGAGTTCCAACCAGGACAGAAGGTGTGGGTACTGGAGCCAGTGGCTCCAGCAGCACTCCAAGACAAATGGAGTGGACCCTATCCTATTATTGAGAAGAAGGGGGAAGTCACCTACTTGGTGGACTTTGGAACACCCAGGAGCCCTCACAGGGTAATCCATGTGAATCGCTTGAAAGCATTTGTGGACAGGGAGGACATGAGCTTGCTCATGGCCACAGATGGGGAACAGGAGGAAGAGAGTGACCCTCTCCCAGACCTGCTTTCTCAGAACCCTGATGATGGTTCAGTGGATGGAGTAGCCTTGGCAGGCAGCCTCACTGACCAGCAACAGATGGAGTGCAGACAAGTTTTGCAGGCCCACAGGCATTTGTTTTCACTCACACCCAGCCAGACTGACTGGTGTACCCATGTAGTGGACACTGGTGACAGTCTGCCTGTCAAGAATAAGATCTACAGGCAACCTGACCATGTCAGGGATTGCATCAAGGCTGAGGTGCAAAAGATGTTGGAGCTTGGAGTGATTGAGCCATCAGAGAGCCCATGGGCCAGCCCAGTAGTCCTGGTGCGAAAACCTCATACCCAAGATGGAAAGAGAGAAATGAGGTTTTGCGTGGATTACAGGGGTCTCAATGCTGTCACTAGGACAGATGCTCACCCCATTCCAAGAGCAGATGAGCTCATTGACAGATTGGCTTCTGCCAAGTTTCTGAGCACATTCGATCTGACAGCTGGCTACTGGCAAATCAGACTAGCTGAGGAGTCAAAAGCCAAAACAGCATTCTCTACCCCTAGTGGTCATTATCAGTTTGTGGTAATGCCCTTTGGTTTGAAGAATACACCTGCCACTTTCCAAAGGTTGGTGAACCAAGTCCTTACTGGGTTGGATGACTTTTGCGCAGCATATCTAGATGATATTGCTGTCTTTAGCTCCACCTGGGAGGATCACCTGATCCACCTGAAGAAAGTTTTGGAGGCCCTGCAGAAGGCAGGTGTAGGAGAGTAGGGTCTGCTATCCTATGGTCACCCCAAATTTTTGCTTTTTGCTTCACTGGTTTTCGACTACTGAGGCTGTGGGCCTGCTGATCAGACCCCCAGCCTGCTGTTCTCTCACTAAATTACTGACACATGTGCTATAGGCACATACCAATTGCAAATGGACTCCTTGTCAGCCCCTGTATAATGCACTATAGGTGCCCAGGGCATAGGGGCCACCAAGGCCTACCAGGGGCTGCAGCCTATCTTTTGCCACCCCTGGCTGGTTCTTAAATTGACACAACTGGCTGATCACTCAGCTGGGGTAAGGTGGTGTACACACCCCTTGCTTAGATATAGTATACCTATGTCTAAACCTATATCTGGACACATGTAAACCTGTGAGCCACTCCTATGGAAGGCCTCATCAATCCTGGAGGCAGAGTGCGTGGTTTTATGTGAGATGGAGCTCTAGCATGAGCTGAGCCTGTCTGCAGCTGTCGGGAACAACTCCCTAAGCTGTTTCAGGATAATGCCATACCATATACTCTTAAGTGCCTTATAATCCTCACGGTTAAATAGCAACTTTGGTTTGGCTTTATCAAAACATGTCGTGTAAGGTGTCATACGATTTGGAATACCATCCCCTCGCCAGTTCTGGCGACGGGGATGGCATTCCACCCCTCTAGAGGGGTAAGACATGTTACTTCACTTAAATGCGGTTAATTTCTCCAAAGACCTTAAGATCCACAAAATGGATGCCTCTGCCACAGACAAATGTCTGGACCCCTGCAGTTGACCGAAACTCAACCAAATGGGTCCTGGACAAAGGGTTTCCTGTCACAGGAGGGTGTCACCGCCCTCCAGACAGGAGATAGTGGATTGTAGCAGGGAGGTTTGAAAGAAACCAGACACTGCTTGGGGCGCACAAGGCTGCCCCTTGCATAATCCGGCCAAACCGGTTCTGGGGCACTCCAGCCCTCGTGCCAGGGCGGCCTGGATCAAAGGAAGGGGGTGTATCCACCCACTTCCTGGGTCCCACCCATAGGAGGGGACCTAGCAGGTAATCACGCCCCCCAGATTCGAATAAGAGTGGGAGCAGTGCCAAGGCACATCAGATTTCCTGGAAGAAACATTTGAAACAAAATTCTGGACCCTTCGCCCTCCATTTCAACGTGGAAGCCCGAAGAATCTCCCTTGTGGTCAAGGAGTGACCACCCTGCAGCAGCAGGCACCATCCAGCCCTCGACATCTACTTAGTTGCAGTTCCCGCCGGAACTCGAGCGACTGAGATCGACGAGATCAAGCCTGCCCAGCTTCTAACAGCCCGATCCACAGTCCCTGCAAAGCTGAGACCCGTGGAGGCGACCGGAAGCGTGGTGCACGCCATCTTGAATTGACCACGAGACGCTGACCGTGCAGCCCACGAGTGATCCTCGAAGCTGTGCACCGGGGTTTGAGAAGCCCCCACCCTGAGCTACTCCTGAGCCGAAGTCCAGCCCTCCACACTCGACGAGTGCTGCGTGGGGCCCTTTGGCACGATTTGGCTCAACGCGTTGGCCCGGTCACTTGCCAGCTGGCTTGTGGTCCCTGTGCCGACGAACTACCTAAGAAGACTTGTGAATCTGGTTGCTCCAGATCCACACCAGCTCCCCTGAAAAGGAGCCCCGACTCTGACCTTCCTGGTCCGAGTGAGAAGCAATCTTCCGATCCCGCGTGGATTGCTCTTGCCAAGGCTTGTTTGCTCCAAACTTGAAGCCGACTGCACCGACGGTGAGAGCCTGCGTGGGACAGATCGTGACCTGCTCCTGGACGTCGCAGATGCCCCAGAGCCCACGTGACAGCGGAGAGAAGCTCCTCGACGACCACCTGATTGCGCCCGACATTGCCTGGTTCCGTCCTGGTTCCACCCTGGTCACTGCTGAGTGACCCAGACTCTGTCCCCTCTGCTTTCAGGTACTCTACAACTTGAGTCCACCCTTGGACTCCACCGGACACTTCATCTTTAACCCGCCTGCAGCCCTTTCAGCTTCAAGCACCAAGAGCCTGCGTGTCAGAACCCGACGCCACTTCGACCCTGTGCACCCACTTCCTGTGGGTGAGGTAACTTTGCTCCGCCGGTGTTCCTACACTGGTGCACACCTCTAGGGTCTGTGTGTTAAGTTTTGTTCCTCTAGGTTCAGCGGAAGTGTCCTTTAACTTTAACTTTACAACTTTTACGCACCATTGGTTAACATTGGTGCGTGCGTGCGCTTTCCGCACATCTCCCGAATCCCGAGGGCCATTCCCGACTTCAGCATTGCTTGTCCTGACTGCTCCCAGCGATTCACTAGGCCCTAGGCCTAACCACTGCTCGAGTGGCATCTCTTGTACCACTTGTTTAGTATATGGTTTGAGTGGCCCCCTGCCCTCATCCATAATTGTGCAACTTTGTATGTTTAAACAGTGCTTTTGATTTAACGCTTGTGCCCCTTTATTCATAAAGAATACTGGGGATTGTTTTTAGTAATAAACACATATATTTTTATAATATATACTTGTGTGGTGTCCTTTCATTTGATATTACAGATTTGTATGTGGTAAAACAGCTCGCTTAACACGACCTCTTAAGTTAAGCCTTTAGGCTGCTTAGTCCATGCTACCCCTAGGATAGCTTGTCTAATAAGGTTGACTTACAACCAGACACCATAAGGGATTGTTTGGTCAGGTAGTAGGTGGTTCCAGAATTGGAGACATCCCCTACCAGGCCAACTTCTCACAGGGGGCCTTTGTTGTGCCACCTGACTTACCACTGGCTTGGCAAGTGACACAGGAGCGACATAACTCCTTGACATCCTCTGACATGTGAGGCCAGTGAAAGTGTGAAACAAGCCTGTCCCACGTCTTGTTCTGGCCTAAGTGTCCTGCAAGGGGAATATCATGGGCCAAGGTAAGGAGGAACCCCCTAAACTGCAGAGGTATAACCAACCTCCTGGTCATGCCAGGCTTGGGGGCTCTAGCCTCTGAGTAAAGGAGGGGCGAGGGGATGGTATTCCAAAGCGTATGACACCTTACACGACATGTTTTGATAAAGCCAAACCAAAGTTGCTAAATAACCGCGAGGATTATAAGGCACTTAATAGTATATGGTATGGCATTATCCTGAAACAGCTTAGGGATTTGTTCCCGACGGCTGCAGACAGGCTCAGCTCATGCTAGAGCTCCATCTCACATAAAACCATGCACTCAGCCTCCAGGATTGATGAGGCCTTTCTATAGGAGTGGCTCACAGGTTTACATGTGTCCAGATATAGGTTTAGACATAGGTATACTATATCTAAGCAAGGGGTGTGTACACCACCTTACCCCAGCTGAGTGATCAGCCAGTTGTGTCAATTTAAGAACCAGCCAGGGGTGGCAAAAGATATGCTGCAGCCCCTGGTAGGCCTTAGTGGCTCCTATGCCCTGTGCACCTATAGTGCATTCTACAGGGGCTGACAAGGAGTCCATTTCCAATTGGTATGTACCTAGGGTACATGGAATCCATTTTACAGAGAGAGCAGATGGCCTGGGGCCCTGATTAGCAGGGAACCAGGTCAACTAAGTCAAAAAACCAGCTAAACACAGGCAAAAAATCCGGGGTAACCATAGTCAGGTAGCCACCTTCCTACATAACCCCCCCCCAAACGAAAGGAGATAAGGCTATCCTTGGCCAGGTAAGCCTATATTGCCTGAGTGGCCATATAAGGAAGTACCTGCACTAGCATGGGTACCCCCTGTCTCATGGTCCACTAAGCAGTCCCTCACCCTTTGGGTATTAGAGGGTCTCCACCATAGGGAATCACTACCTTGGGTGTGTTTATGCAAAGTTAAAGGCTGGTTTGGATATGGAGTTTTGAAGTGAGGCTCTACTAAGTTAGGGCTTGGCTTCCTCCAATTATCTTCCACCATGTGTGCCTTTCTTTCTTTAACTGAGTTGCACTGTGCTCTCAGGGTCAACCTCTGGCTACCTAAAGCTGGAGGCTGGGTCCCTCTGTTTGGCTTGCTGGAGGGACAGTTCAGGTTTGGGCCCCTTGGGTCCCAGGTTTGGCTGTGCCCAACAGAATCCATCTGTGGGAGGTCCCTAACTGTTTTTAAGGGGGCTCCCTCAGGAGTTTTTAAAGTTTTCACCTCACTAGGGCTACTAGTTTTGGTGCCCCTAATCTGTTGATGGGGGTGCTTTATTTGACAGGGGGCCCTCTGGGTCTCACTGTCCTTCTTGTCCTCTGCAGCCCTGGGCTGGCTAAGGCAAGGTAGAGAGGGGCAGGTTACCTGCTCCAGACTGGGTCCCACCTGAGAAGGGTCCACTGACATCAGAGGTTCTGTCAGGCTAGGCCCAACCACCTCTGGGGCAGCTCCTTCATCAGGGGTAAGATCAGTTCCCTGAGGAGGCTGATCCTGTCCTAAAGTCTGGTGAGGGGGAGATTTCTCTTCCTCCTCCATGCTCTCAGTTTGTGTGGAGTTATCCATCATTTCAGGTTTCACAACACACATGTCAGTTTGAGTTTGGGCTGTGGCCATCACAGCCCCACCAACCTTTTCAGGAGGAGACTCAGTTTTAAGCATGGGCGGATTTTGCGGATCCACGATTCGCGGATTTGCGGATTCACGGATCGTGGATCCGCAAAATCCGCGGATTATGCGGATCGGCGGATTTGGGGGCGGGGCTTCCTCGAGTGTGTGGGCGGGGCCAAACGGACGGGGCTTCCATGCGAGCGCACATGCCGCTTGTGTGTATAACAGGTCAGAGACCGATCAGAGCAGCAGATTAAGAGACAGAAGCTCGGGCGGGGCCAAACGGACGGGGCTTCCATGCGAGCGCACATGCCGCTTGTGTGTATAAAAGCCGATCAGAGCAGCAGATTAAGAGACAGAAGCCCCTGGTCACAGGAACAGCACGGGGATTCCGCTCGTCAAAGTCAAAGATGCAAATGCCTCTGGCCAGCATCACAGCGGATTTTCGATGGTATATTTGGGAACAAGGCACACCTGCCCAGCCTCCACAACGCTCACGATTATTTATTTTTGGGCTGATGAATGAGTCACTGCATTTGCGCTTCAACTAGGGCACATGCTTTATTGATATCTGTTGAGGTTTATTTTTTGTGCCAGGACCGTCGTGCCCGAATGAACCCTGCCCTTCATATTTATTCAAGAAGACACCACCATTTAAATAATTTACGATGGCGCCGGCAAGCTGCCAGCGCCATCCTGCAAAAGTTACTTAATTAGCTTCTACAGGAAGCTCCAACTGATAAAATAAAGCAGGCGCTCGAGCCCTTGCTTTATCTTATCTGTTAGAGCTTCCTGTCGAAGCTAATTAAGTAACCATTTGAGGATGGCGCTGGCAGCTTGCCGGCGCCATCGTAAATTATGTTAGGCTTGAACTTTTGACCGCAAAATCCGCTCCGATCGCGGATTGCGGATTCTCGGTAAATTCGCGAGAGTTCGCGGATCGCGGATTTACCGAAAATCCGCAAAATCCGCGATCGGAGCGGATTTTGCGCTCATGCTTACTCAGTTTGGGTTTCTGCTGTTATCATAACAGCTTTGCTATTCTGTTCAGGAAGAGCTTTTGCTAAAGATGGGGCAGAGAGTTTCTCAGCCCTACCAACCTTTTCAGGAAGGACATCTTGAATTGGGGCTGTAGCCATTACAGCCCCACTAACCTTTCCATTGGAATTCACCATTCTAGAATGGGTTTCCTGTTCAACCTCAGCCCAGGCTGAGATCTCCAAATCATTACCAAGTAGGCAGTCTACAGGCAAGTTTGGTGACACTGCCACTCTCTTTGGGCCAATGACACCTCCCCAGCTGAGACTTACTACTGCCATGGGATGATTTGTTTGGATTCCATCAATGTTTGTAACCTGGTATGTGGCACCAGGTAAAAGTTGCTTAGAGGGGACTAGGCCATCAGCCACCATGGTGATGCTAGCCCCTGTGTCTCTAAAAGCCTCAACTTTCAAACCATTGATGATGGGTTCTTGTCTATACTTGCTCAAAGTATTTGGGCAAGCAGAGAAGTTGGCAAACCCCATGCCAGTTTCATAAACAAGATCATTGGGTGATGGGGACCTGGATAGGCCAGGGTCCACCTGAGCTCCAACAGTAAACCCACCCAGATTCCTGGGTGTGCTTCCACTTCCTGGGGGATTACTGCTGACAGTAACAGGAGGTGTGGAAGCTGGCTTGGGAGGTATATTTTCTTTATTGTTATTCTTGGGACAACAGTTGTCTGTTTTGTAATGCCCCACCTGTTTACAGGGATAACAATAAGGCTTTTTCTCAGTTGAAGAAGTGTCTTGGGACCCACCCCCATTCTTGGAGTTTTGGGGCCCTGGGGAAGTCTTTTCTTTATTTTTATCCCCACCCTTATCTTGAGGCTTGGTAGACTCCTTCTTCTGGTTACTGTCCTGATTCTTAGGCCTAATCCTGGTTCTGACCCATTTGTCTGCCTTCTTTCCCAATTCTTGGGGAGAGGTCAGATCAGAGTCTACCAGGTGCTGGTGTAAGAGCTGGTTCTGACAATTACTTAGGATCTGCTCCCTCATAATCAAATTATACAATCCTGTAAAGTCATGTACTTTGCTGCCATGTAGCCAACCCTCCAGAGCCTTAGTAGCACAATCTACAAAATCAGTCCAGTCCTGAGTCTGTGTCTTCTGGGTATCTCTGAACTTCAACCTGTACTGTTCAGTGGTTAAGCCAAACCCATCTATCAGAACACTCTTCAGGACTTTGTAATTGTTTGCATCCTCATGTCTAACAGTGAGGAGCTTATCTCTCCCTTTCTCTGAAAAGGAGTACCATAAGATTGCTGCCCACTGTTCCTCAGGAACCTGCTGTACCATGCAGGCTCTCTCAAGAGCAGTTATCCATTTGTGGATGTCATCCCCTTCCTTGTAGGGGGGCACAATCATTGTCAGGTTTCTACTATCATAGGACCTGGGTTTCTCTTTAGGAATATTGCTGCCACCAGTGGCATCTAAGCCACACAATTTTTGCTCTCTTGCCAAGGCAAGTTTAGCTTGAGCCAAGGCTACCTCCTCCCTCTCTATCTGGAGTTTGACAGCCCTCATTCTGGCCCTATGCTCTAGCTTTTGGGAAGCAGTCATGCCTCTCTGTGATTCTCTGGAGGCACTAGAAATATGAGAGTCCCCTGAGGGAGATCTCACTCTTCTGTTGCCTGGGAGAATAACATGGTGGGATCTGGGGAGGTGCTGGCCCTCTCCATTCCCCAGTAGGTCTAAGTTGGCCTGGCTAAGCCTGGCAACTGGGACCTGGCTACCCCTCTGATCCTGATCTTCTGGGTCCTCTACATCTGAGTCCTCCTCCTCCTCTTCTTCCTCCTCTTCTCCTTCCTCTGGAGGGGTATCAGTTACAGGGGGGTTCACTCCATCTCCTGACTCTAAGGGAACTTCATTCGCCTGAAAGGACACCACACAAGTATATATTATAAAAATATATGTATTTATTACTAAAAACAATCCCCAGTATTCTTTATGAATAAAGGGGCACAAGCGTTAAATCAAAAGCACAGTTTAAACATACAAAGTTGCACAATTATGGATGAGGGCGGGGGGCCACTCTAACCATATACTAAACAAGTGGTATAAGAGATACCAATCGAACAGTGGTTAGGCCTAGGGCCTAGGGAATCGCTGGGAGCAGTCGAGACAAGCAATGCTGAAGTCGGGAGAGGCCCACGGGATTCGGGAGCAGTGCGGAAAGCGCACGCGTGCACCAATGTTAACCAATGGTGCGTAAAAGTTGTAAAGTTAAAGTTTAAGGACACTTCCGCTGAACCTAGAGGAACAAAACTTAAGACACAGACCCTAGAGATGTGTACCAGTGTGGGAACACCGGCGGAGCAAAGTTACCTCACCCACAGGAAGCGGGTGCACAGGGTCGAAGTTGAGTCGGGTTTCGTCACGCAGGCTCTTGGTGCTTGGAGCTGAAAGGGCTGCAGGCGGGGTGAAAGAGAAGTGTCCGGTGGAGTCCAAGGGTGGACTCGAGTCGAAAAGTACCTGAAAGCAGAGGGGACAGAGTCTGGGTCACTCAGCAGTGACCAGGGTGGAACCAGGACGGAACCAGGCAATGTCGGGCGCAATCAGGTGGTCGTCGAGGAGCTTCTCTCCGCTGTCACGTGGGCTCTGGGGCATCTGCGACGTCCAGGAGCGGGTCACGATCTGTCCCACAAGGGCTCTCACCGTCGGCGCAGTCGGCTTCAAGTTTGGAGCAAACAACACTTGGCAAGAGCAATCCATGCGGAACCGGGAGATTGCTTCTCACTCGAACCAGGAGGGTCAGAGTGGGGGCTCCTTTTCAGGGGAGCTGGTGCAGATCTGGAGCAACCAGATTTGCAGGTCGAATTTCAAAGTTCGTCGGTACAGGGGCCACTAGCCGGCTGGCAAGTGACCGGGCCAACGCGTTGAGCCAAATGGAGCAGAAGGGCCCCACGCAGCACTCGTCGAGTGTGGAGGGCTGAACTTCAGTGCAAGAGTGGCTCAGGGTTGGGGCTTCTCAAACCCCGGTGTACAGCTTCGAGGGTCACTCACGGGCTGCACGGTCAGCGTCTCGTGGTCAATTAAAGATGGCGTGCCCCACGCTTCCGGTCGCCTCCACGGGTCTCTGCTCTGCAGGGACTGTGGATCGGGCTGTTGGAAGGCAGGCAAGCTTGATCTCGTCGATCTCTGTCGCTCGGGTTCCGGCGGGAACTGCGACAAAGCAGATGTTGATGGCTGGATGGTGCCTGTTTGCACAGGGTGGTCACTCCTTGACCACAAGGGAGATTCTTCAGTCTTCTACGTTGAGTAGGATGTCGAAGGGTCCAGAGTTTCGTTTCTTATGTTTCATCAGGAAATCTAAAGTGCATTGGCACTGCTCCCAGTCTTATACTAATTTGGGGGGCTGGATTACCTGCTAGGTCCCGTCCTATGGGTGGGACCCAGGAAGTGGGTGGATACACCCCCTTCCTTTGATCCAGGCCGCCCTGGCACGAGGGCTGGAGTGCCCCAGAACTGGTTTGACCGGATTATGCAAGGGGCAGCCTTGTGCGCCCCAAGCAGTGTCTGGTTTCTTTCAAACCTCCCTGCTACAATCCACTATCTCCTGTCTGGAGGGTGGTAACACCCCCCTGCGACAGGAAACCCTTTGTCCAGGCCCCATTTGGCTGAGTTTCGGTCAGCTGCAGGGGGTCAGACTCTTGTCTGTGGCAGAGGCATCCATTTTGTGGATCTAAGGTCCTTTTAGAAATTAACCGCATTTAAGTAAAGTAACATGTCTTACCCCTCTAGAGGGGTGGAATGCTATCCCCGTCGCCAGAACACCTTACACAACATGTTTTGATAAAGCCAAACCAGAGTTGCTATATAACCGCGAGGATTATAAGGCACTTAAGAGTATATGGTATGGCATTATCCTGAAACAGCTTAGGGAGTTGTTCCCGACAGCTGCAGACAGGCTCAGCTCATGCTAGAGCTCCATCTCACATTAAACCACGCACTCTGCCTCCAGGATTGATGAGGCCTTCCATAGGAGTGGCTCACAGGTTTATATGTGTCCAGATATAGGTTTAGATATAGGTATACTATATCTAAGTAAGGGGTGATTACACCACCTTACCCCAGCTGAGTGATCAGCCAGTTGTGTAAATTTAAGAACCAGCCAGGGGTGGCAAAAGATATGCTGCAGCCCCTGGTAGGCCTTGGTGGCTCCTATGCCCTGGGCACCTATAGTGCATTATACAGGGGCTGACAAGGAGTCCATTTTCAATTGTGGTATGTACCTAGGGTACATGGAATCCATTTTACAGAGAGAGCAGATGGCCTGGGGCCCTGATTAGCAGGGAACCAGGTCAACTAAGTCAAAAAACCAGCTAAACACAGGCAACAAATCTGGGGTAACCATAGTCAGGTAGCCACCTTCCTACAGTGTCTAGTGGGGAAGTACCACTTCTAGACATGGCTGTACGTGTGCTGTTATGTTATGTTATGTTGTTATGTTAAGTAGCTTTTATATAGCGTACGGCTACATCCAGCAATTTGGCCGCAACAGGGTCGTCCGCCGTGTCAAGGTGGAAGTTGAAATCACCGGCCACAACACAATGCTGTGTGGTCAGCGCCAGCTCAGAGACGGCTGTCTGCAGATCCTCCAAAAAGGAACCCACCGGGCCTGGTGGTCTATAAACCAACAACCCCTTCAAGGCCTGACCTGGGGACAGTCTGAGCGTGAAGGCGAGCGACTCGGCATTCCCAATGGAGTTCAGGGGAAGCACCGAGCAGGAGACGCTCTTTTTCACCACAACCGCCACTCCCCCTCCCCTGCCCTTAACTCTGTCCTGCCGGAAGATATTGTACGCAGGAGGAATGGCTGAGAAGACGTCCGGATTGGAAGCCTCTCCCAGCCAAGTTTCGGTCAGTAGCAAGCACAGGGGATTTTCCCTGACCAGAAGATCGTAAATGTGCAGGGCGTGGCGCCCTACCGACCTCGTGTTCAGCAGCAGGCAAAGATGCTTCACGCCAGCTGTTGCCGGGTGAGGAACCGTAGCACAAATCCAGGAAGGCGTCCAACCACAGCCCGGACAGCGTCGTTTGCCCCTAAACCGCCCCGGGAAAATGGAGCGGCAAGAGCTAGAATGGCCCCGCATGTCCCGCAATGACGCAGAGGAATAGCAAATCATCTCAGCCAGAGTATTGCCGGACCGGGGTCCCCCGCCGCCCCGACGCCTCCGGGACGCTGACGGGCGCAGACGGGCAGGACTCCGGCACGACTCAGGCTAAGCGAGGGCGTCCACCTGCGCGTCACGCTGCGCGTGAGGGAGCGACTTTAAGTAGGCGCTCCAATCAAGCCTGAGCGTGCGAGTCCGCTCCAAGATGGCGGCCGCCGCTGGCTGAAGTAGCCCAAACAAAGATGGCGCCCAAAATGACCCCCAGGACCCGGACCCACCAAAGTGGTGGTGCTTGGCAGGCAGAAAATGCCGTTTTTAAGGTGCAGGTAAGGGGAGAAGGGGGCGCTGGCAGCAAGCAGGCAGGCTAAAATCAGGGAAGAATGAAACAGAAAAACGAACCCAAATGCAAAACAGGATGTTTTAAAAAGTACTCGGCGCTAGTAGCAGCGCGAGCGCGGCGAAGTGGTAGATGGTCTAACCAGCACCATGCTAGAGCCTGCCTTAAGTAGGCGCTCCAATCAAGCCTGAGCGTGCGAGTCCGCTCCAAGATGGCGGCCGCCGCTGGCTGAAGTAGCCCAAACAAAGATGGCGCCCAAAATGACCCCCAGGACCCGGACCCACCAAAGTGGTGGTGCTTGGCAGGCAGAAAATGCCGTTTTTAAGGTGCAGGTAAGGGGAGAAGGGGGCGCTGGCAGCAAGCAGGCAGGCTAAAATCAGGGAAGAATGAAACAGAAAAACGAACCCAAATGCAAAACAGGAAGTTTTAAAAAGTACTCGGCGCTAGTAGCAGCGCGAGCGCGGCGAAGTGGTAGATGGTCTAACCAGCACCACGCTAGAGCCCGCCTTAAGTAGGCGCTCCAATCAAGCCTGAGCGTGCGAGTCCGCTCCAAGATGGCGGCCGCCGCTGGCTGAAGTAGCCCAAACAAATATGGCGCCCAAAATGACCCCCAGGACCCGGACCCACCAAAGTGGTGGTGCTTGGCAGGCAGAAAATGCCGTTTTTAAGGTGCAGGTAAGGGGAGAAGGGGGCGCTGGCAGCAAGCAGGCAGGCTAAAATCAGGGAAGAATGAAACAGAAAAACGAACCCAAATGCAAAACAGGAAGTTTTAAAAAGTACTCGGCGCTAGTAGCAGCGCGAGCGCGGCGAAGTGGTAGATGGTCTAACCAGCACCACGCTAGAGCCCGCCTTCAGTAGGCGCTCCAATGAAGCCTGAGCGTGCGAGTCCGCTCCAAGATGGCGGCCGCCGCTGGCTGAAGTAGCCCAAACAAAGATGGCGCCCAAAATGACCCCCAGGACCCGGACCCACCAAAGTGGTGGTGCTTGGCAGGCAGAAAATGCCGTTTTTAAGGTGCAGGTAAGGGGAGAAGGGGGCGCTGGCAGCAAGCAGGCAGGCTAAAATCAGGGAAGAATGAAACAGAAAAACGAACCCAAATGCAAAACAGGAAGTTTTAAAAAGTACTCGGCGCTAGTAGCAGCGCTAGTAGCAGCGCCAGCGCGGCGAAGTGGTAGATGGCTGTGAGGGTGCTGGTGTGTGATTGGCTGGAGTTGGCTGGGATACCAGGATCCAGGATGTCTGGATGGGTCTGCCCAGTGGTGAGTGCTCAGATCAGCATGCTGATGTGAGGGGAGGGCTGCACCTGGTTCCTGATGGGGCTGGGCTTTCCCCACACAATGCTGGCCCCGCCCCCTGTGGTGCGTCTAACGACCCTAGCCCTGCCAGTGAATAGAGTGAGGTGATGAGCACATCAAGGGTGCTCCAAAACCAGCTGTGACTGTTTTCTCCCCCACCCTGCACCTACAGACAAAGGAATGTGGTGCATAAAAATGGGGCTGTGTCGCCACACAAACTGTTCTCTGCCAGGATCCTGCCTGAGGGGGCTGCTGCTGTTGCTGGGGCCAGGAAGACCGCCACTTGGATTATCTCCCTGCCTGGAGACCCAGTGAGCTGGCTCTGGGCCCAGCCTTGCCCCCTGCCTGCTTTAAGGAACTTTGCTGTGCCCCTAGCGCTTGGGAGCGCTGTGCCTGCACCCCTAGCGCTGAGAGCGCTGCGAATCGTCTTTGAGCGCTGGGAGCGCTTTACTTTCCCTTTTCGTGGCTGCCCACGCCACTTTTTGCCGATTTGACAGTCCCCTGGCAGGTGCCCACCCTGCCAAGGACCTTGTGCTTTACCCTGTCACGAGCGCTTTGGGAGCGCTTTATTGAGCTTAAGGCCGGTGCCCACCCGGCATTGCCCTGTGAAGTTTTCCCCGTCGCCGCCCGGCCGTACAGGAAGTCAGGCAGGCCGTGACCTCATTCCCCAGGCCGCGCTCTGATTGGCTGCCAGCCCGGGACAGGAAGGAGGGAGCCGGAAGCTACCGGGAGCCGACCCTGGGATCCGGTGCACTCACCCAGGAGAGAGAGAAGCCTTCTGTCCAGCAGCGGGGCAACCGTGGTGTGGGGAGAGTCCCGCAGCTGCCGAGGAAGAGAAGGAGCCTGGAGACCCTGGGAGCGCCCACCAGAAACCGGGTAAGTGGGGCTCGGTGTTCCCGTCTAGGGAGGAGGGCGTCGGGGCACATTGCCGGCGCCCGCCCTCCCCTCCAGTACCAGGGCTTTGTTGTCAAAGAGCCTGAGAGGCCCCGGGGGGGCCTCCCTGCAGATTTGAGCCCCGGGCGGGCTCCTACGTTACTGGGGCATTTCTTCAGGGCCGCGAGAGGCTCTGGGTGGCATCATTTCCTTTCGAGTCCCCCGAAGAGGGACTCCAACGCCCAGAGCCATTTGTTCTCTTGAGTCCCGGAGGGACTCCAACGGCCGTATTTTGTGTATGAGCCTGAAAGGCTCAAGGGGGCATTTTGATTTACTGAGAGCCCACGAGGGGCTCAGGCGCCACAACTATCTTTGAGAGCCCAGAGATTCTCAGGGGCCATTTGTTTATTCAGAGCCCAGCGAGGCTCCAAAAAGGGGACAGTCATTTCTACAGAGCCTGTGACACTCAGTAACACCAGCAAGTAGCAAACACAGTAAAACATTTTGGCCTGTATCTTTCCGCCGTCTTTGTAAGCCTGTGACACTGTGAGTTTCAGGAATTCCACAAGCAGCACTATAGGTGGACTCACTACTAGTACATACATAGTCAGATAGTACCAAAAAATGCCTTTTTACTTTTTTCTCTTGTTTTGCAAAAGAAATTACTGGTACGTGAACTTGTGGTAGCCGCCATAATGGCAGCTCACTCAGCTTTAACCCAAGAAATACAGACACAGGCCATGATGATGCAGACTCGCAGTACTTTAAGCAGTACATGCAGGTGGGAATAGGAATGTCTTACTTTTCTATAGGGGTGGCACTGCCACTGGCCATACTTCATCCACTCAGCGTCTGCGCTACTACATCATACACCTCTGCTATCGACGAGGAGGATAAAGAAGATAACATCCAGGCTTACAAAGTACGTCTATGATTCTTCTTAATGTCTCAAATGTACCAAAATTTCTTTTTGTTAACAACCAACTTACACCCTTTTCATTATATTTTGGAAACCGCTGTATTCTTTCTTATGTTGAATTGCATTCAACAAAACCATTTTTTACAGTCATAAATAAATATTAAGACTCGCTCGTCCTTCGTTTCACTCTTCTTTAGCTTTTCGTTCTTCACATCCCTAAACTACATCTGATCTGATATGACTTGGCTTTAAAATAAAAATTGGCCAGCTGAGTTCAAGTGAAATAGAGGGGACCATTGGTTACCAGAGAAGTACAGCCACTAATGCTATTACAAGTCAAGGTTGACTGTCTTCTCCGTGATAGCCCAAAAAGTAGTTATAAATTAGTAAATGTTCTTGACAGTACAGTGTACTTATACTAGTGTACTGTGTACTACTGTACAGTACATCATACACTCCTTTACGAGCCTACTCAAAAAAAATATAATAAGTAAGTAGTATAATAACTTACCACCATCCGCCGCCGCTGAGCCTTCCCCCCCAGCTCCTCCTGTTGGCACCGCCACATCCAGAGTGGACCCCTCCGCACTGCTGGCCCCAGCACGGATGGTCATCTGTGCCGCATCAGATGTTGTGACGTCTAGGAAAAACATGTCATATTTTCAGATGCCATACACAACCCCCTATTTTGTCTCGTAATGGAAGGAAATGTTACATAACACATTTTGTATTACTGGGATTGAAAAAATTTTACGGTTTTGGGGAGGGTGTTAACCTTTTAGATGCTTATTCCATTAAATGCTACACTTCTTCTTTTGACAACTGATTAATGCTTGCTTAACGTGCACCATTTTTCTCATTACAGAAAGAAGATTCCATTGCCCTTCAGCCAGACGATTCACCAACTACTACTGAGTCACCACCAGCAGTACTTAAGTACTTTAAAGAAGGTGGGGGCTCACACACAGTTATTCTACTAATTTCCTGTGTCTGTTAGTGTTAACTATTTTTAAGTTTGAGTCATACTAATTTCATTCATGGGAATGTTGTTTAAAGTAAACTTTAACGTCATCTTCATCCATAAGAATACTACGCTATTAAAAATAAAGAAATAATGTTTTCATTTCTCAATTGAAAATAAAAATTAAAAACTAACAAACACTGTGTGGTTTTTGTTCACGAGTGAGTGAGCGGAATGGTTTGAACTACTGCACTTGGCAGTCATGTTTCAGTAACTCAGATAGGCCAGGACTCGGAGGTAGTCTCTCTTCTTCTGTTCTTCTGGGTCGTAAAATCATTGGTCAGACATTCTAGATAGTCGGTCAGGGGAATGGGGGTTCAACTTCTGTTCGGACTGAGGTATGTCGAAAGTCGAACTGCACCTATCATCAACAATGTCCTATTTATCTTGTTCATACTTCTTTGTGTGAAGAATAGTCCATGAAACAGTAGCGGTATGGGATGTGCTCCTCTCAAATCAAAAAGGCAACTGCTACCTTTTACTTGGTGTAAACAATTACATTTTGTTGTTGGAAATTGTCAAAGCACTTACATTAAGAAGACTGGAATAGACAGCAAGGGCAACCCAGAGGACTGCACTCAGTGCCTAGAGCTATTGCTGTATCAGAGTTTTGTTTCACACCGTTTGCCGAATGGACAAGCTTAGCTACCTACACAGACCGACTCATAATTGTAAATAGTAGTAGCACAGAGAGTGATGGTAGAGGCAGGATAAGAATGTAGAAAGTAGTCCACATTAGAAGAAGATCAAAGACTATTTTGTAAAACATAGAATTATTAGGAACCAGTTTGTAATGAATAGGAGCTGTAAAAGTTAGGGAAGTATAAGTATTAATATAACAATAGAACAACTTACTGGGGCCAGCAGAAGAGCCTGCAAGGGACTGCTCCTGTTCACCTTCTGCCACCGGAGTCTCTGTCGCCGTCGCCTTGCCCCTGGGAGGTCCTGGTGATCATGAAATAATGAAACACAACATGGATGATTGTTTTTTGGGAAATATTTGATTTCTTTGTACTCAATCTAAAATTATGTCAGGGAAACAAATTGCATCTGATCTGGTCAAGTCCCCCATTCACACCTTCATTCATACTACCGTGCTTCCCATTAGACTCACAGACATTCCGCACCCCGCTCCAGATAGGGGCGGTGCCAGAGTTCTTGGAGCGAAAGGCAAAATTCAATTTCCCTGCAAAGAGAACCCCAGGAATTGCTATTAAAAGTTGTTTACTGCATCTACACGGAACCTCATAAGGCCTTCCCACACCTTATGGAAAGCTCCGTCCCCCCCCACCTCAAAGTGCATCTCTCTGGTGGTCTGCGAGGTGCTGCCTGTTTTCTCCCACTGAACAACCAAACAAAACATGGCAGAGGCCTTGAGAGGCAGAACTGCCGCGGCCATCCTGTGAGTCTGATGTTAGCTCAGTGCCCCCAAGTCCCCCATTCACACCTTCATTCATACTACCGTGCTTCCCATTAGACCCACAGACATTCCGCACCCAGCTCCAGATAGGGGCGGTGCCAAAGTTCCTGGCGCTCAAGGCAAAATTCAATTCACCTGCAAAGAGAACCCCAGGAATTGCTATTAAAAGCTGTTTACTGCAACGACAAGGAACCTCATAAGCCCTTACCACACCTTATGGAAGGCTCCGCCCCCACCTCAAAGTGCATCTCTCTGGCGGTCTGCGAGGTGCTGCCTGTTTTCTCCCACTGAACGACCAAACAACACATGGCAGAGGCCACGAGAAGCAAAACTGCCGCGGCCATCCTGTGAGTCTGATGTTAGCTCGGTGCCCCCAAGTCCCCCATTCACCCCTCTTTCACACCATTCATAGTCCAGTCCACAGACTGCACACACACACTGCAGGCATCCCCGACTATGCCTCTATATATAGCAAAGAGGTGAATGATGTCATAAAGCCTGCGAGACCCAGGGGTGTGATGTAGTACATGATGTCACAAACCTGCCAGGGTCAGGGGTGTGGTGTAGGAGATGACTTCACAACCGATTGATGGGATATGCTGATAACACTCAAGGCTGCCTTTGGGGACCAGTGATACATTATGTTGGTAGATATAGGTCCATCTTTCGCATAACATCACGGAAGCAGAAGATTGAGCGAAGGAAGTCAGTTACAATAATCTTATTATTAAGGTTTCCTGTTTTCTCTTTATTGCATACATGTTAACAGAATCTGTAAAATCGATGGTGAGATGGGCCTAGTGTACTGCACAGGAATGCACAGCTTGTCATTCTGTTTCTTCCTATCTGCTCTGCCCATTTCACAGGTGTGATTCAGGTATTCAAATGGCAGGGTGGCATCTAAGGGTTAGAAGACACCTTACATCAGTCTTCTGCACTGACTAGCAGAGCCTGGCAGCGGTCTTATGGCTGGGCTCTGAGTCTTCGTCTGTGTTAGCCTTTCTGCTGGCCTGGCCTCCCATAGACTCCTTCTTGTGTAACTATGCACGGCTTCAAGAGCATTGCACACACACATGCATTCAATAGAAGGTAGTTCTGGATACCCTGGGGGGTCAAGGTGCACAAGGAATATGTAGTCTTGGGATGTACTGTTTTCTACTCCCAAAATCAAGATACCACACAAAGCTGCTGGCTGCTTCAACCTTAAAAAAATGAATGTTTTGTGCAAGAGGCATTCCAAATGTAGAATTTGCATTCCATACATAGTTCGAACGTTCCAAATTAGAAGCGCTGTTCCAATCTACATTCTAAAGGAATTCTTTCAATTCCAAATTAGAACTCTCATTCCAAACTTAGAACATCCTTTACAAAATAGAACTGTCAATCTTAGAACTCAAATGTTATTTGAGCAAAAAGCCTTGACATTACATCATGCCTTCATTGTGACACCAAAAACACCTTCATTAACTCTATATACACCAAAGAGGTGAATGATGTCATAAAGCCTGCCAGACCCAGGGGTGTGATGTAGTACATGATGTCACAAACCTGCCAGGGTCAGGGGTGTGGTGTAGGAGATGACATCACAACCGATTGATGGGAAATGCTGATAACACTCAAGGCTGCCTTTGGGGACCAGTGATACATTATGTTGGTAGATATAGGTCCATCTTTCGCATAACATCACGGAAGCAGAAGATTGAGCGAAGGAAGTCAGTTACAATAATCGTATTATTAAGGTTTCCTGTTTTCTCTTTATTGCATACATGTTAACAGAATCTGTAAAGGCGATGGTGAGATGGGCCTAGTGTACTGCATAGGAATGCACAGCTTGTCATTCTGTTTCTTCCTATCTGCTCTGCCCATTTCACAGGTGTGATTCAGGTATTCAAATGGCAGGGTGGCATCTAAGGGTTAGAAGACACCTTACATCAGTCTTCTGCACAGACTAGCAGAGCCTGGCAACGGTCTTATGGCTGGGCTCTGAGTCTTCGTCTGTGTTAGCCTTTCTGCTGGCCTGGCCTCCCATAGACTCCTTCTTGTGTAACTACACACGGCTTCAAGAGCATTGCACACACACATCCATTCAATAGAAGGTAGTTCTGGGTACCCTGGGGGGTCATGGTGCCCAAGGAATATGTAGTCTTGGGATGTACTGTTTCCTACTCCCAAAATTAAGATATCACACATAGCTGCTGGCTGCTTCAACCTTAAAAAAACATGTATGTTTTGTGCAAGAGGCATTCCAAATGTAGAATTTGCATTCCATACATAGTTCGAACGTTCCAAATTAGAAGCGGTGTTCCAATCTACATTCTAAAGGAATTCTTTCAATTCTAAATTAGAACTCTCATTCCAAACTTAGAACATCCTTTACAAAATAGAACTGTCAATCTTAGAACTCAAATGTTATTTGAGCAAAAAGCCTTGACATTACATCATGCCTTCATTGTGACACCAAAAACACCTTCATTACAAGTTTGTAAATTCGATTTTGCGCAGAAACTGGAGTTTCTGATCTAAGGGGTGTTGCAAAAAGAGTAACAGTACTGCACTTTGTGGGTTTCTCATGGACACATTTGGTCAGGTAAAACCTTATGAAACTTGTCCATGGAAAACAGCTCTGTGCTTGGGAAAAACCCAACAAAATCTGGGCAGAAAGGTGGACATCAGCTATAATTCTCCCGTGCTGAGAGGTAATTGCCTAGCAGTGCAATATTCTGCAACGTTGAATGTTTAAACACTACAGTATCGTCGATTGAAGTTATGACATTTCTGATGCGGTATCGGCACAGCACTGGTCATTATGAGATCAGCGACATGGTGCGAGAGCACGGCTGTCACATGAGTGTTCGTGCACATTATAGCATTAGCCAGTCAATGAACCAGCACACATTCACAATGTTCTCCCAGTCAACTGCTCCACCCAAGAAGAGGATGGACAGATCCAGGACCATTAACTGATCCATAGGAGGGGCAAGGGAGAATGGGATGCTACCTGGGGGACAGAATGATAGAGGGACTGTGGGTACCATCTCAAATATTAGCCCTCTTTTTCAAATTTCTTCACATGTATATACCATTTAAAGAAAACGATTTTACATGTTTCTTTTTTATGTTAATGCACTTTATTAATCTGGTATTTTAATTTAATTTTCAAAATAGTCACAATTCCCATGAGTAGGGGTTGTAGACAACAGGTTAAGAACTGTTGTTTCAGACTGAAGTATTTGAGAAAAGAACGTAAAGGAAATGAACGTTTGCTAATTATCAGAGTAGAAATTAGAGTTGTAGAAGGCTGGACCAGAAAACCAACACATGATGGAGGCGCAAGTTAGAGTAATCTTCGGGCAGACCCAATTCTCTTATTCATCACAGCAACCATCGCAGAGCGCTCTTCACTTGAGAAAAATTGCAACATTTCCCACAATTATCAGATTTTTTCCAAAGTGCAAGTAAGTTGGTTCAGGCTTTAGGTTTGGAGAATTGGCATTTATCAAAATGGAAATGTCATTTCTAGAGAAGGGGTATAACTGGCAAAGTAATGTGAACGTGGAGAAGTGTGGCTCAGGTGTTAGAGGCGGCAGACCCGGAAGCTGAGATCGGTCCTGGACCAGGGTTCAATTCCCCGCCTCGGTGGGTCTTGGGCTAAAAATTCCACGGACTCGACAATTCTCGCCCCGGTGCCTCCTCGACTCACGGGTTCACACTCTGCGACTCTGGGCAACAGCTTGCTTAATCTCCACAACGGCCCCTCGCGGCGGGATGCCTGACTTTCACCTTGTGGATACCCTGCTATCTCACAGGGGAATATCAGGAAGGGTTCCCTAAGCAAGCGCCGGGAAACCCACTGCGGGTAGCTGTGCGCTATATAAGCTCAACTACATTTACATTTACAATGATAAAAGAGAAATCTGTCTCTGTAGAATGACTAGTCCTTTCCTAGCATTTTTTATTCATCCAGTGGTCTTGTTTTAGATAGTGCTTTATGATGCTGCACGCCTTTGTGCGGAGCGAAATATGGTATTACAGAAGGAGCCAGAGACACTTGTGTAGCCCCTTTAATATGAATTGTGCTGGTGCGTGTCTTCTGCTGGTGCAGTCACTAGCAGGTATCCCCTCATTTGAACTGCATGTGACCCATGAAATTGAAGGAACCTATTGCATGTACTCCAAGGGATATTACAAAGGTGGGAGCAAGGACAGATAAGCCATTGGTAGGTGCAGTGATAGGACAACACACATTAGGTGAGGTACAATCAGTTTGCCCCCCTGAGGCACAACTTTGGAAAGAGGTACAGAGTCGTCAAACACCCCAATTACCCTGTGCAGTAGGGTGTAATCTGAATCCCTGCTCCTCTATTTGTTGAAACCCTAAGGATTTTTAGACGAAAATCCATATGCCCATGATAGGTTCTCACAGAGGGCAATAATCCTTCTAATAAGAAGATTTGCAGGAGTATAGAATGGAAACTTACATGAAGGAACTCTGAGAAAAACTGTAGAAATCAACAAAAAATGGGGATCTTCCTGGGGGCGAAGACAAAAGCACAAAGACTGAAAAGATGCATAGGGGCAGGCAGGAGCAAAACCAGAGAGAACATGTTGAAAAAGGGCAACAATAAAGAAGAACAATCAATACAGTTACCAAATATTTTGAATAGAAACCAAACAATCAATGCAAAGAGAATAGGCCTGGCTTTCAAGTGGTTAATATTTTGATGATTGTAATCGTGGTTGGTAACGGTGATGTTGGTGGAGATGGTAACAGGAGAAGTAATGGTTGTGGGTGTAGTACAAATGATAGCGGCATTGGTGGTGGTAACAATTCACACCCGAGTCCTGAGACAACCACTAAAAGAAGCCTCCCAGGGGCCGTGGCGAAGACGGAAATGGAGTGTGACATGTTTTGTCTCTGCTCTGGATCCCCGTGGGCCTTTCATGCAGTATTGAAGCACCGGGACCTGCTTGTTTGTGCAGTTCCCCATGGGCATCTTCCTGGACACCTCCATAGGCGGGGCAGCTCTGTGGGCCAGACGAGAGGGGATCCCCCGTGGGTGATCGCGGATCCTGGAAGCTGGTGGGTTTATCAAGGTCTGCCATCTTGCGGGAGCGACTGGGCTGTGCGAGACACCTCAGGCCCTGCTGGGAGTGATTG
The DNA here is from genome assembly GCF_964261635.1 of Lissotriton helveticus. Lineage (NCBI taxonomy): Eukaryota > Metazoa > Chordata > Amphibia > Caudata > Salamandridae > Lissotriton > Lissotriton helveticus. The sequence continues at coordinate 663,139 of NW_027611718.1, forward strand.
CCTGATCATCAGGGCTCATCCGACATGGCTACGCCATGTGGGGGCTGGGCGGATACAGACCTGCATGGAATTGGGTGCCCCTGGTCTCTGTTTGATCCCGGGGGCGTGCCTGTGGGTGGCTTGGACCTGCAGCATAAAACCCAGTGGAAAGTGTGAGGCATCAATTGCTGACCACCCCAACAGTGAGTAGCTGTGCCCACACAGAGGGTGCTGGTAAATGCCAACATCAAGGCCCTGACATAGGGTTACGTCTGCAAGCCCTGAGAGGAGAGAAGCAGTTGCTGCCCACCCGCATGTTGCAACAACAGTGCTTGCTGGCCCGTGAAACTGTGACAGGCCTGTGGGCAACTCTGGGACCTGTAAACTTCTGAGGCCCCCCTCTTAATTCTTGTGGTCTGTGTCACGTTTTGCATTGGCCCCCTGTAGCAACTGGAAAGCATCTCACCTAGTGCCAAGAATCAGCATCCCCAGCCCCACCTGCACGGGACCACCCACGTTAGGGCCCCTGGAGGTCGCCTCTTCCAGCCTTGAACTGGTCCTCACCTGCCTCCGATGCTGGGAGGACTGCTGGTAACAAGACTCCTTCAGTGTGTGTAGAGTCGCACCTTGAGGTTGAGGAGCCGGCGCAATACCTGGACTGTTGCTTGAACTGCAATTCCCTCCGTCCTTCCACCCAAACCACCTTCAACACCCGCGTGCACCTGGGAGACACCTGGCGTCTGCTCTTGTGACCATTGAGAAACACTCTTGAAGGAGCAGGTTGTAGAAAATCACCTGAGTTTGCCCTTATAATAAGACATCCCTGACACCTCTAGTGGGATCTGTGCGCTTACACGCCGATCTTTGCTGGAGATGTTGGGGACTGTTGGACCTCTGTTATTTGTTTTCTCTGTTTGTTTCCTACTTTCTTAGGTCACATGCGCACTGCTGAGCCTATGTTCAGTTCTCTAATGGTCTGAATTATACACAACCACACTTCGGCTCGTGATTCACTCCTTGATTCCCTGTCCCGCTCCCTCCGCCCACAGACACAATGTTCACGAGACCAGCAGCATCTTGGTTATTAAACCCTTGGAATATGGCATTCCCTTGCATGTGCCACCTTGCCCTACCCCTGTCAAGCCATAACAGGGGCCCACCTTCTGTTCTAGTGGCTGTGGGCACTGACCCCTGCCTTGGGGACAGTCCCACACAATAAACTGCTCTCCCGAAACATTTGCGCCTTAAAGTCGCCTAACAAATGTAAGCAGGTTTGGCGATACCTCCTGAGACATGATCTGGACATCATCCTTCTCCAAGAGACACATCTCCTGAGGGAAGACAATCACCAAATGTCACACCCAAAATATCTCCTTTGTTACTGGGCACATGCCCCTACTGAAACGCTGGGAGTGGTGAGTGGACACACTGTGCAAGGGGTGATCCAGCTCCACAACCTTCAAGGGTGTCAAGGATAAGGAAGGACGCCTTTTAAAGTTGAGTATCTTAAGGGGCACACGCCCTCTCACCCTGCCTAACATTTACTCCCCCAATCAAATGTTTAACATTTACATTAGGAGCATCGTTTGGGATCAACAAGCAGAAGTGGTGGGTGATGGTATAGTGGAAGGAGACTTATCTTGGTCTGTAGCTTGGTCTGTAGCATGGCTTCATATCATGGCACCGTCACAAAGTCAGCTAAGCTGAAGCGTGGCATAGCAGATCTGGTGTTAGTAGACGCTTGGTGTTATAGATATCCTGTCTTGCAAGATTACTCATTTTACTCTCATGTACATGCCCCCTACTCCCCTATTGATTATGTCTTTCATACATACTCCTTACTCCGGGATCTCGATACCGCAACCATCTCATACATCTCAATCTCAGATTATGGTCAAGTGGAGCTGGTATGGACTAGTGGCTCGAGCTCCCATAGGTGACCGTCATAATGGAGCTTCCCCCGCATCTACTTACTGACCCGGTAGACACAGAAAAGATCCAAAAAGGGATTATAAAGTCTTTTGATCTCAATGCCCTCCTGGACACACTGCATCAGATGCTTTGGAGCATGTACAAGGCTCCCATTAGGAGGGTTATTTCTTCTATTACCAAAGCCAGAGTGAGGGAGGCCGGACTGGTAGAAATGGACATATCAGCAGACGTTAAGGCCCTTGAGATGCTTGAGCAAATCACCCTCACCAGACACATCAAAGGACAACTTGCAATCCTGTGGGGACAGTTGAGAGTGCATAGGACCAACAAGGCTGAACGCTCTCCACTGGCCTTAAAACAGAAGTATTATTAGGGGAAGAGCAAGGTTTGCTCATTTCTAGCCCGCAAACTATACCATCAACAAGCCAAGACCCATATTTCTAAAATCCAGACAGGGGATGCTCCCTGGGCAACCACTGAGAGAGCTAAGTGTTGGACTTGGCCTTTTCCCCCCAAATTTTTCGCTTTTCCCCCCCTAATTTGAAATGTCTCCCCCATGGGATTAAACCTGTATATGCCATGAGTGGTGTGAGACCCCTTGTTAAAAATGTAACGTCAAGTAATGGTGTGAGCACTTGTAAATTTCTACATCAAAGGGAAGGGAGTAAAAGTAGTTGATCAATGGATCAACGGACACGGTTATCCACACAGAAAGGTGGAAGGTCCAGTTACAGCTTGTGTCCGTGTCTTGCACTAGGAAAACAAAGGGGGTTTGCTGCACTGTTCCTATGGTAAGTGAGGGAAGCGTTTAGCTGGCATTACCACAGATGTTAGAGTAACATACTGGGGCATCCATTTTGTTGGATGTGATTGCCTCACACACCCCGAAGGATGTCATGCTTCATCATCGGCGGTTGCTCCTCGTCGGGGAGGCGGTGCAATCCCCGACGGGCTCACCTCAAAGAGGGGCTCTTTGGCGGAGATCTTTTTCCAACTGCCTTATGGTGAGGTGGGGGTGTGTGGGCTGGGCTAGATGTGGTGGTGTGTGGGATATTAAAATGTAGCAAGGGGTACCGGAATTAAGTTTATTCTGGGGGTCCCCTGGCTGCCGTTAAAAAAGTGGGGTTAGCTCACTAGGTATCAGCAGGTTAGGTCAGGTGAACCTAGATGAGACTAAAGGTGATGTTGGTCGACATGTTTCACGCTGTGGGTATAGTCACCCGCGATTCATCAGGACCTAAATAATGTGCAAGGAAAACATGCTAGTGTCATGTATGTTGTTACCTCTGTGGGTTCTCCTATGCCTAGACATAAAGAAAGAGGAAGAAGAAGGACAACCATTAAATGCTAATCTGCATATACACAGTTCAAATTAATGCCAGGGTGTTAACACAGTGTAGCATGCTGTTGGTGATAAGCAGTATTGTATAACCGCCAAAGCATGCCTTGCAAAATGTGTGTGTCTCAAGTGCGTAGTCAAGGGCACACACAACAGTGAAGTTCGTGAGGAGGTTTGTGATAGAGTGGTGGCTAAAATCAAGATTTAAAACCAATGTTACAAGAAGAGTTAAAATTGCAGCAATTTGTGAGGACTGAACTGCTCATTTATTGTGGAATCCGAGCAGATGTATTGTTTATAAGGCACCTTTTGCAATTGCATGCACAACACTCTCACACTGTGTCCCAGCTGGGGAAACATAGGGCGGTATGTCTCCCGTGTCCCACTTACCTAATGGTTAAGAATTACATGCCACATGAGGGGTCGGCGGGACTAGACATCACTTGTAAATTTCCCCATTTTAGAAATGCACCTGACTAACTGTACTGTATGTAAGATGGATGCCATGGCCATGGGTTGTTTTGCCACTGTACTGCCATAGGTCAGCGGTCTAGTTATTATTACCCAGCTACCCCTAGCTTTTGGAGGGAAAGCCTGGCACCCAGGGTGCTCACCCCCTCCCCTTGAGCCAGTTTAGGCCAGTTTTGCCAACATTCTAGAAGGTTCTGGCACTGTCTGGGAGGAGGGTATAAGTAAGGGGGATGTGCCACCAGAGAGTCAGGCAGAGCTGGGACAAGAAAGAGAGGGGACCTGCTGCGAGGTGCTAACGCCACATGGGCCTGTGAGCTGGGCCCTGTACCCCTAAAACACCCCTACTCTGCTGTCCCTTGGGCCCCTGAATTAGGAGGGCCCATCCAGGTCCCTGACACTGTGGGGACCGGGAATTACGCCAGCGCTGCGAGGAAGAAGCGCCCAGGAGGTGAGGAGTGGGACTGTCTACCCCCCTTAGTAAGTTGTGGTCCCTGTGGAAGCGCTGGACTGGGAGGAGCTGCCCGGGGAGAATTGTGCCCCAGAGGAACTGTGTCTTGCTGACCTGCCTCAGAAAATTGCCCCTGGACTGCCTACTAAGCGCTGGGGCTGGGTGGCCTGAAGGAACTGTGAAGGGAAAGAGCGCTGGAGGAGCCTACCCTCGTTGCGGCGCGCTTGCTGCATTATTAATAATTAATAAAAGGGAGCCTACCCCTTATTGTGGCCGTCCTCACCGCCGCAGCCCGAGGAGTTTTGGCGCTGCCTTGCGCCGGTGGGATATCGCCGAAAATCACTGCCGCGGGCCGGCGCTGTAAGGGAGGGACCCCCGCTGTGGTGAGCCTCGTTGCGGCGGCCCCCGGTGCCAGGAGAGGGCCACCGAGGTGAAGAGAGGGCCGCGCTAGGCCCTGAGGCCGTCAGGGCCCGCGTCACGTGACGGGGGCGACCGGCCACGTCATCGGCCCGCCCCCCCGCCAACGCCGCACACTGATTGGCCCGCGCGGCCGTGCCCCCGGAAAGGGAGCGCAGGGATTGGCTGCCGGCCGGGCAGCCAGTGAAGGACAGGCCGACCCTAAGCCCCGGGTCCCCGTGAGGAAGGGGGGACCCGGGTGAAGCACCAGTGCGGGCCCTCGTGGTCGAGGGGGAGCCCCGCCGAGAGAACGACCGGAGTGGGAGCCGACCCCGCCGGTCTGTGCCCCAAGAGAAGCGCGGCTGGCCATCTGGAGGGAGCCCTCGGTTGTGAGGAGAGCTCCGTGTGGAGAGTGCTGCGCGGCGGGGCCGGCCTCGAGGCATATTGCTGGTGCCTCCCCCCGCCGCATTGAAGCCCCGGGTCCCCGTGAGGCAGAGGGGCCTGGGAGAAGCAGGAAGAACCCGCTGGGAGGGGCGCGAGTGAAGCGCGGTGCAGCAGGGGCCTCGAGGCACATTGTCGGTGCCTGCCCCTACTGCCAAGGAGCCCCTGGACAGCCCGGTGAGTGCGGGCGACAATATACGGTGTGGAGGGTGGAGAGGGCCACGGGACACAGGGTCGGTGTCCGCCCCATCCCCTCTGTTGACTGAGTGGGGCCCAAGTGCCCAGAAACCGGGTAAAGGCTCCTAGCGACTGCTGCCTCAGAATCCCAGGATACCAGTAAGGCCTACTGAACTGCCTACAGAAGCCCCTGCTCATCCTAGAAGTCACAGAGGAACGGTTTGATATGCATAGCCAAGTGGGATGCTCATTGACATGCACATTTTTGCCTGCTGCCTGATTTTCCTGGAAGGACTTAGGCCTGACATCCCAGTTATATGTGTATGCCAGAGGAGGGTTTGCCCTAGGTTGAGGTTCTTAGGCCTGGAAGTTAATGCCCCTGTTAGTGGTGGGCATCCCCAGGCGCTATGCTGATGAGGCTGACTGCCCCCCTCTAAGGAAGTGTTGCTTGCCCGAGGAGATATTCAGGGGTGCTCATGGAAAATGTGATACAGGCCTGGTGCATATGTTATTGATGTCAATGTACTGCCTGATGTTTGTGTTGCAGGTTGGGGGGCTAAGGAGTCATGTTCCCCAGGTTACCTTTGATGCCTAGCGCGCATATCTAAGGTTTGATTGAATACCAGGCCCCTGCCTGATGTTAATGCAGCGTTTGTTCTCCTAATGAGATGTTACAGGAATGCTAAAGGATTAGGATGGCACGAGGTTATCTGATTTTCACTAAAGTGTTTAGGCCTGCCTAAAGGAAGCTGCTGACTTACGGCCTACAGTTATATGAGGTTACTGATGCCAATGCATATTAATGCTTCCCGCCTGATGTTTGATATCCCCATGCTGATTTATTGCAGGTGTTCCTGTATGTTGGGATTTACTGTGATGCCCTGAAGTTTCCCTTACAGGGGTTGTGGTGGAGTGATAATGCAGGTTATGTGTACTCATACTAATGGTATTTTGCATTACAGTCTATTACTAAGGATGAGAGCCTGAGTTGGCCCCGCCATATTGGCCCCAGGTTCAATGTTAATTGATTCTTCTTTATTTCAGATGGACTTACAGACTCAGCCCCTACTTTCCATGTAAATAATCCCCCTTTTTAAAAAAAAATCTTTTTATTGAATTCAAATAACAAGAAACATAGAAATAAAACAAAAGCAAGGCAGTACAATACAAATATGTCACTTCGTTGCTGGGGGGGGGTACATACACAAATCAAATGTCAGAAGTATTCGATGAGATTGGGGGGGGGGAGGAGACCAGAAGCAAACAAAATATCTAAACTCCTGCGGAGGAAACATCAGGTTGGGAGGATGACAGGTCAGTATTCAGGTCCGGAAGGGGGGGAGTACATATATTACCACAATATGTGTTCCATTGAGTCCAAGTTTTCCCCCATTTGCGGGGCGTGCCACGGGAAACATAAACAGTCTTTTCTCTAAACATGCACCAGTCCATGTTTTGTTGCCACACCAGAACTGTCGGAGGCCTCTGGGCGCCCCATAACTGGGCAATGTCTCTCTTGGCAATCATATTACCCAAGGTCACCCATCGAAGCTGCGCCTGGTCATAATCATTCGGCTCCTAGACATTCAACAGACACCTCCGCGCCTCAGGCATTGATTGCACACCCGTGACCTCACTCATAACTTCATGCACGCGAGTCCAATAGCGTAACACAGCAGGACATTCCCAAATAATATGGAGAAACGTGCCCACCATACCACAGCCACGCCTGCACAATCCATCCGCTGAGAATCCCATGCGTACCAGACGAGGACCAGTCACGTATACCCTATGAAGAATTTTGAGCTGGACAAACCGGAGGCGTGCCGGGATAGCCACCTCCTTCGGGGAAAAGATCGCAGCCTGCCAGTCTTCGTCATAGAGTTCCAGACCATCACTAGTCCATAACTCTCGAAGGTTATCCAATAGGTCAAGTCTGGTATTAATTAACTTTTTATATATGAGCGAGATCGTGCTATCAGGGACGTGCCCATCCAGTATCCGATCTTCAAGCGGGGACGCCTCCGGAATATCCGAGCCCAGGGGAAAAACAGACAGAACCGAATTTCGGATTTGCGCATACCGAAAGGATTCTCTATCATTCAGGTCGTACTCAACTTTCAGCTCCTCAAATGTCTTGACTCTACCCTTGATCCATACATCATTAACCCTGCTGATACCGATCTCGTCCCACCTATCAAAACCCTTCGACATCCAGAGGGAGGCAAGTTTTTCCGACGCATAAAGCGGAGTAGCACGGGTCAGCTTGTCAGCCCATCCCATAGCCGCTGTAGCACAATACCACACCTGCACCGCTGTCTTAGTGGGGCCCGTGAGAGATCGGCCGGCAGATTTTGCGTATAGAGCCCTGTTGTAATCTCTACCGGGCAGTAGCCATTTATCCATCTCAAAGGCCGGGTTCGGCGGAGGAGCGTAAGTGCCGTGGTTGATAGCCCCCAGCTGAGAGGCCCAATAGTAGCGACGAATGTCCGGGAGGGCGATGCCCCCGTCGTACCAAGGGAGCGTCAGCTTCGAAAGGGCAATACGAGAACGGCCCCCCCATATCAATTGTCTCTGTAGACTTTCAATCTCCCGAAAGTAACTGGCTGGTATAATGTCAAGTGTGTTTTGAAGCGCATAAAGAAACCGTGGGAGCGACATCATCTTAAATAGCGCTGCTCTTCCCAGAGGCGAGTGAGGGAGCCTACCCCACGCAGTCACATCAGCACGGAGGCGCTGAAGAGGGAGCAGCAAATTGCGTTCATAACGAAGCACAGGGTCCAATGTGATAAAGATTCCCAGGTAGTTGAATCCCTCCAGCTCCACCGAGATAGGACAGTCACGAGGCAGGAGAGGAGCCTCGCCGGAGAGGACATAGACGCAAGAGTTCGACCAGTTGATGACAAGACCGGAGTTTTTACGGAAAGAAGTCAAAACGTCGAAAAGGATGATCAACGACTTCCGAGGCGACGTAAGGTACAAGAGCTGATCGTCTGCGTATAGTGATATACGATCTTCAAACTCCGGAGTCCATCTAATGCCCTTCAGAGATGGCTCCCATCTCAGCCAGGCCGCCAGCGGCTCCAAAGCAAGGGCAAACAAGAGAGGGGACAAAGGGCAGCCCTGGCGCGTTCCCCTACCAAGAGCGAAGGAGGTCGGGACACGCCCGTAAATAATCCCCCTTGATACACTTGGCTCTGGTGCCAGTTGGCGCCGTGTTACGATGCCACTGTTATGCATTTTTGCTTTGCAGGTTGGAGATACTAAACTTCTTAATTTTCCAACTCAAACTGGTGTCCTGCCTCTTTTGTGGTGTGCCTGGTGTGTTGACTGTGGGTACTGTGTGAGTGCTTCACATGTCCTTCGAAGTTTGGCCTGCCCGCTTGGTTCCATGCTACCCCCTTGGAGATTTGGGTAACCCCATTTCTTACAAAAAGGGGGTGGGGTCGCACACTACTCACACACCGGCGGTATCGCCCCTAAGGACTCTGGTTAATGTAGTTATGTGTTCCGCGATGCATCATCTTTCGTTCTTCTGCTGTCTTCGCCATCCCTGGACACGTGTTTCGGGGTATTACCCCTCGTCAGCAGGGATAGGCCGTGTACTGGGGTTGCCGATGGCTGCCAAATATCTGCCAGGTATAGTACCACTCAGGCGCGTAGGTGCGGGATCCCAGGCTCGTCAGCCGGCGGCTCAAGGGAGCTCAAAGTTACAAAAAGGGGGTGGGGTCGCACACTACTCACACACTGGCGGTATCGCCCCTAAGGACTCTGGTTAATGTAGTTATGTGTTCCGCGATGCATCATCTTTCGATCTTCTGCTGTCTTCGCCATCCCTGGACACGTGTTTCGGGGTATTACCCCTCGTCAGCAGGGATAGGCCGTGTACAGGGGTTGCCGATGGCTGCCAAATATCTGCCAGGTATAGTACCACTCAGGCGCGTAGGTGCGGGATCCCAGGCTCGTCAGCCGGCGGCTCAAGGGAGCTTAAAGTTACAAAAAGGGGGTGGGGTCGCACACTACTCACACACCGGCTGTATCGCCCCTAAGGACTCTGGTTAATGTAGTTATGTGTTCCGCGATGCATCATCTTTCGATCTTCTGCAGTCTTCGCCATCCCTGGACACGTGTTTCGGGGTATTACCCCTCGTCAGCAGCGGGCTGACGAGCCTGGGATCCCGCACCTACGCGCCTGAGTGGTACTATACCTGGCAGATATTGGCAGCCATCGGCAACCCCAGTACACGGCCTATCCCTGCTGATGAGGGGTAATACCCCGAAACACGTGTCCAGGGATGGCGTAGACAGCGAAGATAGCAGAAGATCGAAAGATGATGCATCGCGAACACTTTACTACATTGACGAGAGTCCTTAGGGGCGACACCGCCGGTGTGTGAGTAGTGTGCGACCCCACCCCCATTTGTAACTTTAAAGCTCCCTTGAGCAGCGGGCTGACGAGCCTGGGATCCCGCACCTACGCGCCTGAGTGGTACTTTGTCCTGGCAGATATTGGCAGCCATCGGCAACCCCAGTACACGGCCTATCCCTGCTGATGAGGGGTAATACCCCGAAACACGTGTCCAGGGATGGCGAAGACAGCGAAGATAGCAGAAGATCGAAAGATGATGCATCGCGAACACTTTACTACATTGACCAGAGTCCTTAGGGGCGACACCGCCGGTGTGTGAGTAGTGTGCGACCCCACCCCCATTTGTAACTTTAAAGCTCCCTTGAGCAGCGGGCTGACGAGCCTGGGATCCCGCACCTACGCGCCTGAGTGGTACTATACCTGGCAGATATTGGCAGCCATCGGCAACCCCAGTACACGGCCTATCCCTGCTGATGAGGGGTAATACCCCGAAACACGTGTCCAGGGATGGCGAAGACAGCGAAGATAGCAGAAGATCGAAAGATGATGCATCGCGAACACTTTACTACATTGACCAGAGTCCTTAGGGGCGACACCGCCAGTGTGTGAGTAGTGTGCGACCCCACCCCCATTTGTAACTTTAAAGCTCCCTTGAGCAGCAGGCTGACGAGCCTGGGATCCCGCACCTACGCGCCTGAGTGGTACTATACCTGGCAGATATTGGCAGCCATCGGCAACCCCAGTACACGGCCTATCCCTGCTGATGAGGGGTAATACCCCGAAACACGTGTCCAGGGATGGCGAAGACAGCGAAGATAGCAGAAGATCAAAAGATGATGTATCGCGAACACTTTACTACATTGACCAGAGTCCTTAGGGGCGACACCGCCGGTGTGTGAGTAGTGTGCGACCCCACCCCCATTTGTAGCTTTAAAGCTCCCTTGAGCAGCGGGCTGACGAGCCTGGGATCCCGCACATACGCGCCTGAGTGGTACTATACCTGGCAGATATTGGCAGCCATCGGCAACCCCAGTACACGGCCTATCCCTGCTGATGAGGGGTAATACCCCAAAACACGTGTCCAGGGATCGCGAAGACAGCGAAGATAGCAGAAGATCGAAAGATGATGCATCACGAACACTTTACTACATTGACCAGAGTCCATAGGGGTGACACCGCCGGTGTGTGAGTAGTGTGCGACCCCACCCCATTTATAACCCCATTTCTTACATACTCTACGAGAGAAAACTCTGGACTTCGACGTTCTGCTCCACAGAAGACTGAAGAAAATCTCCCTTGTGGGCAAGAAGTGTCCACCCTGCAACTGCAGGCACCATCAAGCGTCCAGCGGCTTCACTTTGTCATTTTCCCTCGAGGATCCAGACTTCAGAGCCCAACGAGACATGGATTCCCAGACCTCTCCGACCTCTACCTACATCTGCAGCACAGCTGAGACCCGTGGGTGCGACGAGACTCGTGGGACCGGCCATCTTGAACGAACCTGCACTTCGCTTCCAGCACGACTCCCGAGGTAAACTCGACCAAGTGCTTTGGGGACTGAGAAGCCCCAGCCCCGGGCAGCCCCTGCACCAAAGATCAGCCCTCCAGCATCCACGAGATCTGCGTGGGGCCCTTCTGCTTGTTTGCTGCTCGACACGTTGTCTGGACACTTGCCGGCTGGCTAGTGGCCTCCTAGATGACGAACCTTTGAATCTGTGCTGCTGGTCTGGTTGCTCCAGACTGGCCCTTGCTCCCTTCCAAAAGAGGGGCACCCCGGACTCTCCTAGTCCGCACCAGACGCCTTCACCACTCAACTCGTGCGTTGCATTTGCCAAGGCCTGTTGACGCCGATTCCGGATCCAACACCGCCCACAGCAAGAGCCTGCGTGAGACAGCTCGTGCTTCCATCCTGGTCATCGAAGACACCTCCTGGTCTACGTGGCTGCAGGGTCAAGCATCCACTCTTCACCTGATCGCGATGATGACATCTGGTTCCTTCCTGGTTCCACTCCAGTCACTGGCTAGTGACTGTGAACATTGTCCCCTCTGCTTTCAGGTCCTCTTCTTCACCGATTCACCCTTTGATCGCCCCGGACATCTTCCTCCTGGTCGCCTGCAGCATCTTTTCTTTCAGGCTCCATTGACTTCAACGCGAGAACCCGACACACTTTGGCACCTATGCACCCGCAGTCCGTGGGTGAGGTAACAAGAGCATTTCGGTGCTCAAGGGTAGTTTAACTGTCCTAGTGCCCAGTTCCACAGTCGTTTTAGTCCTACCTAGTCAGGATTGTCCGTACTCACCTTTAACTTGAACTGTACTGTCCATAGACGTTGTTTCGCATCTCGCGTGTGAGTTCACACTCTGCACACGCGTTCTGTGGGCCTTCTATTACTTACCTAGAGTTAGTGTAGCGTGGTCCCATCGATCCTACAGCCTCTGGACAGCTCTATTATTTCTATCGACTTTCACATTCCACTTACTTAGTATATGGTTTGTCGTGCCTCTAGGGCACCATTGTAATTTTGTGCAACTTGTCGTATTTTTCTTAAGATATTGTCATGTGCTTAGCCCTCTGACCTCATAAAGAGTTCAGAGGTGGTGTTATTAATAAATATACTGTTTATTTTCATAACAACCTGTGTGGTGTCTTTCATCTGGTATTCAAGGGGTTATATTGTGGTAAAACAGCTGGCTTCACATGCCAAAAGAGTTTAGCCTAAGACTGCTTTGTCCATGCTACCATTAGGATAGCTGGTCTATAAAGTTGATTTACAACCAATCACCATAAGGGTTGTTTGGACTGATACAAGGTGATCACTAGAACTAGTGAGCATCATATATCAGGCCAACTTCTCACATTGGTGTGCAGCGGTTGGGATTTGAGCTTGCTGTTGTTTTTACCACATATAATCTTGAAATATCATTTGAAAGATCACATAAGGTACTCTAGGTACATATAACAAGCTTAGAAATACTCTGAGTTCTACTGAACCAGCTGTTGTAGTAGAAAGGGCCTAGCACACCCTGACTACAACTCTTAGCAAGGGATCAGTAGGAAAACCCATAGTGTAGGTAGGTGCATCACTTACACCACACTAGAAGCATGTCCACCCATTGAGAGACTTCAGAGACTCCCCTAGTGGTTAGTGACCCTCCACAGGTCCTTTCCATTCCAGATATGCAGCTCTCAGTTTCCAGGAGATGAGACAATTGTGTACCTTCAAGAAATTGAAACAGGGTTCTAACCCTACCACTCCTTTTCTGTTAGGTCTTTTAGAGACATATGATGCCAGAAGGGCTGCTGATACAGACCCCTCTAATCCAGATAGGAGCATGCCAGCCTTAGAAGGTACTCGTGGTGATCCAGACCTCCCTGAAACAGAGAATGTAGATGAGGAGGAGGAGGATGAGGAACCCTCTGGGGATGAGGCATACAAAGGTCCTGTAGTAGTCAGCAGACCAACCAGGGCCAACTTAGACATGCATAGGGAAGGGACTGGTGACCCTAAGCAGGCCTAACTTTGGAGTTAGAAGAGATAGATCTCATTCTAGGGACTCCAACAGATCTGTGCACTCTCATGCATCTGCTCAGAGGAGAATGACTTCCCCTCAGAGGAGAGAGCATGAAGCAAAGATGAGGGAGGCTAATCTGAGGATCCAAAGGGAAGAACTTGCCCTTGCCAAGGAGAAGCTTGCCTTTGCTAGAGAGCAACAGTTGAGTGGGGTAGTCCCCACTGGTGGCAGCAATATCCCTAGGGATAGAGAAAGGGGTTTTGATACTAGAAACCTGAGTAAAATAGTGCCCTCCTCTTGGGTCATTCATGTATTCTCCAGTCCGAGGCGCTGTGACCCTTGCCGCGCACGCAAGTCTGAGGGCTTGGGTCATTCATGTGTTCTCCAGTCTGAGGCGCTGTGACCCTTGCCGCACAAGCAAGTCTGAGGGCTGGGTCATTCATGTGTTCTCCAGTCTGAGGCGCTGTGACCCTTGCCGCACACGCAAGTCTGAGGGCTGGGTCATTCATGTATTCTCCAGTCTGAGGCGCTGTGACCCTTGCCGCACACGCAAGTCTGAGGGCTGGGTCATTCATGTATTCTCCAGTCTGAGGCGCTGTGACCCTTGCCGCTCACGCAAGTCTGAGTGCTGGGTCATTCATGTATTCTCCAGTCTGAGGCGCTGGGACCCTAGCCGCACACGCAAGTCTGAGGACTGGGTCTTTCATGTATTCTCCAGTCTGAGGCGCTGGGACCCTTGCCGCAAACGCAAGTCTGAGGGTTGGGTCATTCATGTATTCTCCAGTCTGAGGCACTGTGACCCTTGCCGTCACGCAAGTCTGAGGGCTGGGTCATTCATGTGTTCTCCAGTCCGAGGCGCTGAGACCCTTGCAGCACATGCAAGTCTGAGGGCTGGCTCATTCATGTGTTCTCCAGCCTGAGGCGCTGTGACCCTTGCCGCACACGCAAGTCTGAGGGCTGGGTCATTCATGTGTTCTGCAGTCTGAGGCGCTGTGACCCTTGCCGCACACGCAAGTCTGAGGGCTGGGTCATTCATGTGTTCTCCAGTCTGAGGCGCTGTGACCCTTGCCGCACACGCAAGTCTGAGGGCTGGGTCATTCATATGTTCTCCAGTCTGAGGCGCTGTGACCCTTGCCGCACACGCAAGTCTGAGGGCTGGGTCATTCATGTATTCTCCAGTCTGAGGCGCTGTGACCCTTGCCGGTCACGCAAGTCTGAGTGCTGGGTCATTCATGTATTCTCCAGTCTGAGGCGCTGGGACCCTTGCCGCACACGCAAGTCTGAGGGCTGGGTCATTCATGTATTCTACAGTCTGAGGCGCTGGGACCCTTGCCGCACACGCAAGTCTGAGGGTTGGGTCATTCATGTATTCTACAGTCTGAGGCGCTGGGACCCTTGCCGCACACGCAAGTCTGAGGGCTGGGTCATTCATGTATTCTCCAGTCTGAGGCGCTGTGACCCTTGCCGCACACGCAAGTCTGAGGGCTGGGTCATTTGTGTATTCTCCAGTCTCAGGCGCTGGGACCCTTGCCGCACACGCAAGTCTGAGGGCTGGGTCATTCATGTATTCTCCAGTCTGAGGCGCTGGGACCCTTGACGCACAGGCAAGTCTGAGGGCTGGGTCATTCATGTATTCTCCAGTGTGAGGCGTTGGGACCCTTGCCGCACACGCAAATCTGAGGGCTTGGGTCATTCATGTATTCTCCAGTCCGAGGCGCTGGGACCCTTGCCGCACATGCAAGTCTGAGGGCTGGGTCATTCAAATTTTGACAACTTTACAATACGCCACACACATAATAATTCACATGGGTAAGATGCACATCACTAGGAACAAAGTGCTGTTTAAATTATGTCTCTATAATGTACAGACTATGAATTATAGCCAAAAGTATAAAGTGTTCTACAACACACATGAAAGTGAAAAATAAAAACTTACCTGAAGGTTACACTTGATTTGTACCTTGTCCCTATAAGCCACAACCATGAGAGTTACCACTATGAATTGTAAATGTCTTAGCTACATACTGCAATTGAAATTAAGTCAGTACATCATATGCTTCAAGAAATAGAGTGCACTACATCCTCTGTAGTATATCCTATCCATTTCAAAGGGTGACCAGATGGCCGCAAATTAAAAATTGCCTCGTATGGATTCAAATTGCTTTGTATGACTGTTTTCAGGTCCCTGTAGCCACCAGGACCCCATAATATATCTCAGATGATATAACAAGAGTGGCTAGGGCTCATTTCTAGCCTCCAGGTACATGTCTGACTCCTATTTGTGACATTTCGAGGTGTTTGGGATCAAACTCATTTTTCCCAATATAGGCCATAGAGCTCAGAGTCACATCACATTGAGCTCAGAGTCACATCACATTTCTAGTTCTGGACCCAAGAACACCATAGTATACCTCAGATGACATACCAAGAGTGTCTAAGACCCATTTCTGGCCTCCAGGGGTGACTTTTTGAAGTTTTTGGGTTTAAGGGGGCAAAGTCACTTTTTCCACCCGAGGTCGTGGAACTCGGAGCTGGGTAAAAGTTTAGCTTGAGTGCCCTCCCCATGGAGGTCAAAAATGTTATTGCATCAAAATCATTTAAAAACTATATAGGTGTAATTGTAGTGCCCTGAATGCTATATGGCTGCATTTGCACCGTTCTAGGTATTTACAAAATGAATTTCTAACACTTTTGAAGTCTCCATGAAGTGAAAAATGACTAAGTCCAAAAACTTCACTGGTGCATCAAAGTGGTCAAAAAAGGTCAACATTGGGTTAAAATTAACAAAACATAGTGCTGCAGTGGTCCAATAGCAGGCTAAAGACAAAATGAATGACACAGAATGAACAGTTTTACTGAACACTTTGAAAATTCGATTTTCAATTTCAGGGGGACAAGGTCATGGAACTCCGAGCTGGGTAAAAGTTCAGCTTAAGGGCCCTCCCCATGGAGGTCAAAAATGTTATTACATCAAAATCTTTTAAAAACTATATAGGTGTAATTGCAGTGTCCTGAATGTTATGTAACTGCATTTGCACTGTTCTGTGTGCCTCCAAAATGAATTTCTAACACTTTTGAAGTCCCCATGAAGTGACAAATGACGAAGTACAAAGACATCATTGGTGCATGAAAGTGTTTAAAAACGGTCACAAATGCATAAAAATGAAAAAAACAAAGTGCTACACTGGCCCAATAGCAAGCTAAACACACAATGAATGACCCAGAATGAATATATTTACAAATTACTTGGAAAATGCTATTTTAAATTTCAGGGGGACGAGGTCACAGAAGTCATGGAACTCCGAGCGGGGTAAAAGTTCAAACTTTCCACCCCTCATGGAGGTCAAAATTTGTAATTCATCAAAATCATTTAAAAACTATATAGGTGTGATTGGAGTGTCCTGATTGCTATATAGGTGCATTTGCACTGTCCTGTGTGCCTCCAAAGTGACTTTCTAACACTTTTGAAATCTCCATGAAGCAAAAAGTGACTAAGTCCAAAGACCATTTGGAGCATCAAAGTGTTCAAAAACGGTCAAAAATGCATAAAAACGAAAAAAAACAAGTGCTACAGTGGCCCAATAGCATGCTAAACACACAATGAATGACACAGAATGAATAGTTGTACACATTACTTTGAAAATGCAATTTTAAATTTCAGGGGGACAAGGTCACGAAAGTCATGGAACTCCGAGCGGGGTAAAAGTTCAACCTTTCCCCCCTTATGGAGGTCAAAATTTTAATACATCAAAATCATTTAAAAACTATATAGGTGTGATGGCAGTGTCTTGGATACATCCCACATGAATTTTAAACACATTAGGAGCATCTCTGATCAAAATAACCATAAAAATCCCAAAGCTGCATCAGTGCTTCAAAGTGCTCCAAAACGGTCAAAAATGGACGAAAATGAAAAATATTCTCCATATCTGAGTTTTTATAACATTCCTTAGATAATGTATATCTTGAATTAGTTTTAAATCCTTTTATTAAAAAGTTTCTTTTCTATGCTGCACTGGTGCAACGCCTCAAGTCTGAGAAGCTGCACCAGTGCAGCCGAAGCAGCACTGGTGCAGCCGAAGCAGCACTGGTGCAACAAGAGTCAAGCTGGTAGCCTGACCTTTGACCAATCCGAGAAAAAAAAGGTGTTTTTTTCCCTGGGCCCCTCCCCCAAACGAAAACACATTGACCTGAAGCCTAAGTGTATTCTGAGTCATAAAAAGTTTATTAGATGAAAAAATATTGTACGGGCACTTTTTTGCACAAAAAGTCACTTTTTGGCACTTTTTTGAGAGAAATAAAATAGTTCGCAGATTTTTTTTAAATCGACCGAATTAAAAAAAAATGCTCTTGTTGGATGGCTTTGGACATAAGGCCGCATAAACAAAAGGAATTTTTCAAATATCTGTTTTTCTCACTTTTTTATTGCTGTTTGAAATTTCTGACTTGACTTTTTGCATCATTGGTGATGCATGTGTTTAACATTGAGCTTGGGAAAATTGAAAAAAAATAGACTTTGGGGGTTGTTTACTAGGGCAAGTGATACATCAAATTAAGACTCATATTAAACTGAACCTCAAGCTGAAAAAAAAAACAAAATAGCATTTACGATCACTTTTTTATAAGCGACTTTAACAATTGCTTTTTTAGCTATATTAAAAAACAAGGTAACGCCGTAAATTTTAGAAAAGAGATTTTTTCAAAGTAAAACATAGGTGTGACCTGCCTTCACATTAGGCTTCATAAACAAAAGAAAAAACATCTCTATGTGTTATATTCACTTTTTAATAACACATTTTCGTTTTAGGCACAAGCAAAAAGCAGCATTGGTGATGCATGTGTTTTTCAATGGGGTTTTTTAAAGTCTACCAAAATACGGTTTACCAATATATTTTCATTATTTTCTCTTTGGTATCTCATTATGCACATGTTAATAAACAGGTTCATGCATTATTAGCTAAATAGCATAAAAACACACTGAATTATTAACAATAATCTTTGAGATTTGGGTGACCAGATGGCCGGAAATCGAAAATCGCCTCGTATGGATTCAACTTCCATTTCGTGCACTTTCTATGTGGGCCACATGCATAAGAATTGGTACAATAATGCATACGAATCTTAGCTAGAATCTGCAATTGAAATTAAGTCTTTAACTTATATGCTTCAAGAATTATAGGGCACATTCTGCTATGTATAATATCCTATCCATTTCAATGGGACGACCAGATGGCCGCATATTGAAAATCGCGTCGTATGGATTCATATTGCGTTGTATGTACCTTACGTGTAAGCCACATGCATTTAAAATGACACAATGTAGTAGGGTATGCTATAGAATGTGTTGCAGTTGGAAATCAAGCTCTATCTAGTATGGATCATGACTGATGACACAATATACGTGACTCATTTTGCAAAAAATGGAGGCAAATTTTATAAAACATGCGTTTAATCACTGAATGATTCTCACCACTTCTAAGCATGGCACAGGCATGACAATGACCACAGGGCAGTGGCATGATGGTAACTGTATGCTGCACTCAGAATTATGGATCCAGATTGTATGGTTTTAGAATTATGGGCCACAACGTAAGGCATATTTTTTCACACATGTGACGTTATTGAAAAACATCATACATTCAACTTCACATTTTGTAGCCAAAAGCATAAAGTGTTCTTCAACACACATGAAAGTGAAAAATAAAAACTTTTCCTGAAGATTACACTTGATTTGTACCTTGTCTTTATAAGCCACAAATATGAGAGTTACCACTATAAAGTGTAGATGTCTTAGCTACATACTGTGATTGAAATTAGGTCGGTACCTCATATGGTTCAAGATTTATAGTGCACCACATACTATGTTATATATCCTATCCATTTCAATGGGTGACCAGATGGCCGCAAATTAAAAATCGCCTCGTATGGATTCAAATTGCTTTGTATGCACCTTGTGTGTGAGCCACATGCATATAAAATGGCACACTGTAGTAGGCTATGTTATAGAATGTGTTGCAGTTGGAAATCAAGCTCTATCTAATATGGATCTTGACTGATGACATAACATACGTGACACATTTTGCAAAAGCTGAAGGAATTTTTTTAAAAATATGTGTTTAATCGCTGAAAGATTCACACCACTTTGAAGCTTTCCACATGCATGAAAATGAACACAGGACAGTGGCATCATGTTAGCTTAATGCTGCACTTCCAATTATGGATCCAGATTGTATGGTTTTAGAAGTATGGGACAAAATGTAAGGCATACTTTTTCGTACATGCGACGGTATTGAAAAACGTCATACATTCAACCTCAAATTTTGACAACTTTACAATACGCCACACACATAATAATTCACATGGGTAAGATGCACATCACTAGGAACAAAGTGCTGTTTAAATTATGTCTCTATAATGTACAGACTATGAATTATAGCCAAAAGTATAAAGTGTTCTACAACACACATGAAAGTGAAAAATAAAAACTTACCTGAAGGTTACACTTGATTTGTACCTTGTCCCTATAAGCCACAACCATGAGAGTTACCACTATGAATTGTAAATGTCTTAGCTACATACTGCAATTGAAATTAAGTCAGTACATCATATGCTTCAAGAAATAGAGTGCACTACATCCTCTGTAGTATATCCTATCCATTTCAAAGGGTGACCAGATGGCCGCAAATTAAAAATTGCCTCGTATGGATTCAAATTGCTTTGTATGACTGTTTTCAGGTCCCTGTAGCCACCAGGACCCCATAATATATCTCAGATGATATAACAAGAGTGGCTAGGGCTCATTTCCAGCCTCCAGGTACATGTCTGACTCTTATTTGTGACATTTCGAGGTGTTTGGGATCAAACTCATTTTTCCCAATATAGGCCATAGAGCTCAGAGTCACATCACATTGAGCTCAGAGTCACATCAAATTTCTAGTTCTGGACCTAAGGACCCCTTAGTATACCTCAGATGACATACCAGGAGTGTCTAAGACCCATTTCTGGCCTCCAGGGATGACTTTTTGAAGTTTTGGGGTTTAAGGGGGCATAGTCACTTCTTCCATCCAGGCTACGTTGCTCAAAATCGGGTACGATGTCAGGTTCTTCCCTTGGCTGGAAGCTGAAAAAAAAACTTCAGATAATAGCAAAGGTAGATAGATCAAATGAAAGCATCAGATCTGAGCTTTCTAACAAGTATATTTAGGTCCTGGGTACTCACAAAGTGACTGTGATATCCATTCTGAGCTATTTGGAAAATTAGCAAATCTTGTCAAAAAAACTTTTTTTGACGATTTTTGCTAATTTTCGGTATCAACCCTCATGACTGTTTTCGGGTCCCTGTAGCCACCAGGACCCCATAATATATCTCAGATGATATAACAAGAGTGGCTAGGGCTCATTTCCAGCCTCCAGGTACATGTCTGACTCCTATTTGTGACATTTCGAGGTGTTTGGGGTCAAACTCATTTTTTCCATTATAGGCCATATAGCTCAGAGTCACATCACATTGAGCTCAGAGTCACATCAAATTTCTAGTTCTGGACCTAAGGACCCCTTAGTATACCTCAGATGACATACCAGGAGTGTCTAAGACCCATTTCTGGCCTCCAGGGATGACTTTTTGAAGTTTTGGGGTTTAAGGGGGCAAAGTCACTTCTTCCATCCAGCCTAAGGTGCTCAAAATCGAGTACAATGTCAGGTTTTTCCCATGGCTGGAAGCTGAAAAAAAACTTCAGATAATAGCAAAGGTAGATAGATCAAATGAAAGCATCAGATCTGAGCTTTCTAACAAGTATATTTAGGTCCTGGGTACTCACAAAGTGACTGTGATATCCATTCTGAGCTATTTGGAAAATTAGCAAATCTTGTCAAAAAAACTTTTTTTGACGATTTTTGCTAATTTTCGGTATCAACCCTCATGACTGTTTTCGGGTCCCTGTAGCCACCAGGACCCCATAATGTATCTCAGATGATATAACAAGAGTGGCTAGGGCTCATTTCCAGCCTCCAGGTACATGTCTGACTCCTATTTGTGACATTTCGAGGTGTTTGGGGTCAAACTCATTTTTTCCATTATAGGCCATATAGCTCAGAGTCACATCACATTGAGCTCAGAGTCACATCAAATTTCTAGTTCTGGACCTAAGGACCCCTTAGTATACCTCAGATGACATACCAGGAGTGTCTAAGACCCATTTCTGGCCTCCAGGGATGACTTTTTGAAGTTTTGGGGTTTAAGGGGGCAAAGTCACTTCTTCCATCCAGCCTAAGGTGCTCAAAATCGGGTACAATGTCAGGTTTTTCCCATGGCTGGAAGCTGAAAAAAAACTTCAGATAATAGCAAAGGTAGATAGATCAAATGAAAGCATCAGATCTGAGCTTTCTAACAAGTATATTTAGGTCCTGGGTACTCACAAAGTGACTGTGATATCCATTCTGAGCTATTTGGAAAATTAGCAAATCTTGTCAAAAAAACTTTTTTTGACGATTTTTGCTAATTTTCGGTATCAACCCTCATGACTGTTTTCGGGTCCCTGTAGCCACCAGGACCCCATAATGTATCTCAGATGATATAACAAGAGTGGCTAGGGCTCATTTCCAGCCTCCAGGTACATGTCTGACTCCTATTTGTGACATTTCGAGGTGTTTGGGGTCAAACTCATTTTTTCCATTATAGGCCATATAGCTCAGAGTCACCTCACATTGAGCTCAGAGTCACATCAAATTTCTAGTTCTGGACCTAAGGACCCCTTAGTATACCTCAGATGACATACCAGGAGTGTCTAAGACCCATTTCTGGCCTCCAGGGATGACTTTTTGAAGTTTTGGGGTTTAAGGGGGCAAAGTCACTTCTTCCATTCAGCCTAAGGTGCTCAAAATCGGGTACAATGTCAGGTTTTTCCCATGGCTGGAAGCTGAAAAAAAAACTTCAGATAATAGCAAAGGTAGATAGATCAAATGAAAGCATCAGATCTGAGCTTTCTAACAAGTATATTTAGGTCCTGGGTACTCACAAAGTGACTGTGATATCCATTCTGAGCTATTTGGAAAATTAGCAAATCTTGTCAAAAAAACTTTTTTTGACGATTTTTGCTAATTTTCGGTATCAACCCTCATGACTGTTTTCAGGTCCCTGTAGCCACCAGGACCCCATAATATATCTCAGATTATATAACAAGAGTGGCTAGGGCTCATTTCCAGCCTCCAGGTACATGTCTGACTCCTATTTGTGACATTTTGAGGTGTTTGGTGTCAAATTCATTTTTTTCCATTATAGCTCCTAGATATCAGAGTCACATCAGATTTCTAGTTCTGGACCCAAGAAGACCAAAGTATACCTCAGATGACATACCAAGAGTGTCTAAGACCCATTTCTGGCCTCCAGGGGTGACTTTTTGAAGTTTTTGGGTTTAAGGGGGCAAAGTGACTTTTTCCACCCAGCCCAATGTTCTCAAAATCGGGTACGATATCAGGTGTTTCCCTTGGCTGGTAGCGGAAAAAAACCTTTATATAATATCAAAGTTATATATATCACATGAAAGCATCAGAGCTGACCTTTCTAACAAGTGTATTCATATCTTGCGCACTCAAACAGTGTCTCTGATATCCATTCTGAGCTATTTGGAAAATTAGCAAATCTTGTCAAAAAAAATTTTGGGACGATTTTTGCTAATTTTCAGTATCAACCCACCTGACTGTTTTTGGGTCCCTGTGGCCACCAGGACCCTATATTATTTCTCAGGTGATATAGCAAGAGTGTCTAGGGCTCATTTCCAGCCTCCAGGTACATGTCTGAGTACTATTTCAGACATTTTGAGGTGTTTGGTGTCAAATTCATTTTTTCCATTATAGGCCCTAGATATCAGAGTCACATCACATTTCTAGTTCTGGACCCAAGAACACCATAGTATACCTCAGATGACATACCAAGAGTGTCTAAGACCCATTTCTGGCCTCCAGGGGTGACTTTTTGAAGTTTTTGGGTTTAAGGGGGCAAAGTCACTTTTTCCACCCGAGGTCGTGGAACTCGGAGCTGGGTAAAAGTTTAGCTTGAGTGCCCTCCCCATGGAGGTCAAAAATGTTATTGCATCAAAATCATTTAAAAACTATATAGGTGTAATTGTAGTGCCCTGAATGCTATATGGCTGCATTTGCACCGTTCTAGGTATTTACAAAATGAATTTCTAACACTTTTGAAGTCTCCATGAAGTGAAAAATGACTAAGTCTTCACTGGTGCATCAAAGTGGTCAAAAAGGTCAACATTGGGTTAAAATTAACAAAACATAGTGCTGCAGTGGTCCAATAGCAGGCTAAAGACATAATGAATGACACAGAATGAACAGTTTTACTGAACACTTTGAAAATTCGATTTTCAATTTCAGGGGGACAAGGTCATGGAAGTCATGGAACTCCGAGCTGGGTAAAAGTTCAGCTTAAGGGCCCTCCCCATGGAGGTCAAAAATTTTATTACATCAAAATCTTTTAAAAACTATATAGGTGTAATTGCAGTGTCCTGAATGCTATGTAACTGCATTTGCACTGTTCTGTGTGCCTCCAAAATGAATTTCTAACACTTTTGAAGTCTCCATGAAGTAGAAAATGACGAAGTACAAAGACATCATTGGTGCATGAAAGTGTTTAAAGACGGTCACAAATGCATAAAAATGAAAAAAACTAAGTGCTACACTGGCCCAATAGCAAGCTAAACACACAATGAATGACCCAGAATGAATATATTTACAAATTACTTGGAAAATGCTATTTTAAATTTCAGGGGGACGAGGTCACCGAAGTCATGGAACTCCGAGAGGGGTAAAAGTTCAAACTTTCCACCCCTCATCGAGGTCAAAATTTTTAATTCATCAAAATCATTTAAAAACTATATAGGTGTGATTGGAGTGTCCTGGTTGCTATATAGGTGCATTTGCACTGTCCTGTGTGCCTCCAACATCTACACTTTATAGTGGTAACTCTCATATTTGTGGCTTATAGGGACAAGGTACAAATCAAGTGTAATCTTCAGGAAAAGTTTTTATTTTTCACTTTCATGTGTGTTGAAGAACACTTTATGCTTTTGGCTACAAAATGTGAAGTTGAATGTATGATGTTTTTCAATAACGTCACATGTGTGAAAAAATATGCCTTACGTTGTGGCCCATAATTCTAAAACCATACAATCTGGATCCATAATTCTGAGTGCAGCATACAGTTACCATCATGCCACTGCCCTGTGGTCATTGTCATGCCTGTGCCATGCTTAGAAGTGGTGAGAATCATTCAGTGATTAAACACATGTTTTATAAAATTTGCCTCCATTTTTTGCAAAATGAGTCACGTATATTGTGTCATCAGTCATGATCCATACTAGATAGAGCTTGATTTCCAACTGCAACACATTCTATAGCATACCCTACTACATTGAGTCATTTTAAATGCATGTGGCTTACACGTAAGGTACATACAACGCAATATGAATCCATACGACGCGATTTTCAATTTGCGGCCATCTGGTCGTCCCATTGAAATGGATAGGATATTATACATAGCAGAATGTGCCCTATAATTCTTGAAGCATATAAGTTAAAGACTTAATTTCAATTGCAGATTCTAGCTAAGATTCGTATGCATTATTGTACCAATTCTTATGCATGTGGCCCACATAGAAAGTGCACGAAATGGAAGTTGAATCCATACGAGGCGATTTTCGATTTCCGGCCATCTGGTCACCCAAATCTCAAAGATTATTGTTAATAATTCAGTGTGTTTTTATGCTATTTAGCTAATAATGCATGAACCTGTTTATTAACATGTGCATAATGAGATACCAAAGAGAAAATAATGAAAATGTATTGGTAAACCGTATTTTGGTAGACTTTAAAAAACCCCATTGAAAAACACATGCATCACCAATGCTGCTTTTTGCTTGTGCCTAAAACGAAAATGTGTTATTAAAAAGTGAATATAACACATAGAGATGTTTTTTCTTTTGTTTATGAAGCCTAATGTGAAGGCAGGTCACACCTATGTTTTACTTTGAAAAAATCTCTTTTCTAAAATTTACGGCGTTACCTTGTTTTTTAATATAGCTAAAAAAACAATTGTTAAAGTCGCTTATAAAAAGTGATCGTAAATGCTATTTTGGTTTTTTTTTCAGCTTGAGGTTCAGTTTAATATGAGTCTTAATTTGATGTATCACTTGCCCTAGTAAACAATCCCCAAAGTCTATTTTTTTCCAATTTTCCCAAGCTCAATGTTAAACACATGCATCACCAATGATGCAAAAAGTCAAGTCAGAAATTTCAAACAGCAATAAAAAAGTGAGAAAAACAGATATTTGAAAAATTCCTTTTGTTTATGCGGCCTTATGTCCAAAGCCATCCAACAAGAGCATTTTTTTTTTAATTCGGTCGATTTAAAAAAAATCTGCGAACTATTTTATTTCTCTCAAAAAAGTGCCAAAAAGTGACTTTTTGTGCAAAAAAGTGCCCGTACAATATTTTTTCATCTAATAAACTTTTTATGACTCAGAATACACTTAGGCTTCAGGTCAATGTGTTTTCGTTTGGGGGAGGGGCCCAGGGAAAAAAACACCTTTTTTTTCTTGGATTGGTCAAAGGTCAGGCTACCTAGACTTGAGGCGTTGCACCAGTGGAGACAGATTATATTTAGCTTCTGCCACTCCACGCATGCTCAGTTGAGCATGCAGCTGTCCCTAGCATGTAACTGTCAGAATGTGTTTTTATTTCAACTAGCTAACTGTTAGCTGTGCAACCGTGCATTTTCTGTATGACCTTGTATGTGCCTAAGAACAGCAGCTTGCACTTGTACCGCCTGCTTTTGAGACCCTGTGTGGGTATAAAAGGACCCAGCTCCTTCCAGTCAGTCTGCTACCTCATACTATACTGAAGGGTGTTGTGTGAATGTAGTTCCACCTCATGAGGTTTAATAAACTCTGTCTTTTCTATTCCAGTTTCTGTGCCAACTTCTTACTATTGGTCTAAGGACTCTGAGCAGAAAAGGGCGAATCCCTTGCACTAGTAGGCCTGGCTGGGGCTTGCTACTACAAATTGGCGCGTCCAACGTGGGGCTCATCGGCGACTCGGATGCCTGAAAGACTGGTCGATACGAAGGGTTGGAATCTCGCTTTGGACGTGATCACTGCCGGAGGAGACCTGAGTCTTGGCATCCACTGCGTTTTCCCTTTCTTTCTGATCTAACCATCCAGGTGGCGTCGGTCCTCGACTGAGATCTCTTCTGTTGATTCGCCGTGCAGTGACCGTTTGGTCGATTTGTGAACTTGGCAGTATGAACCTGGACACCATTTGATTGGTAAGAGCAGTTTTGCGGCACTTGTTCTAAGATTGATGCCTTGGATTGGTAAGGTAGTTTTAGAAAACACTTACTGTGGCATTTGTGATATGTATTGGCCAAATATTGAGTTAGTCCTATGATTATGAAAATTATATATGTGTTGCAACACATATAGGCAGGTAATGAGGAGATTTTTCTCTGCTCCTAAGAATATTTGAACGGCGCAACGTACGAAGAGTACTTTAAGTGCTACTTTTTTATAATACTGCATATTTTGCACTATTTTCAGCATGCCTGTTTCCAGCACACTTCGTAAGATGTGATGCTTTTGTAGTGGTACCAATTTGAGAATTGATGAAGCACAACCTGCCCTCCCGGAGGGGACGCCTAATAGGGATATGTATATTAAATATGGTATTTCGTCCATAATGTACAGCACATTGCAAGGGCCGAAAAGGGTTGCCTACCTGTGAACGCCGTGATTTTGTTGGAGGGTGTTGGAGTTTCCCTCTTCCTCAGTGCCTTGCTACACCCGCTTCGTGGGTGCCGCTTCGCGGCGTTTGGATTCCCGTAAGGACCCCCGGTTGTGGCATGGAGAAGAACAGCTGCTGCAGGGGTTGAGCGCTGCAGGGACTCACTGACCCAGGAGTCCCTGCGTGGCCTGAGTGACCCGGCCTGCGCCCCCTGCTAGCCCCGCCTCCATCACATGCTCTTATAACTCACTTGTTTCTACCGCGGAGCGGGACGCGCGGGGGAGCGCCCGGGGCTAAGCCCGGGCAAAGGGCGGGCCCTCTGAGGCCCTCAGAGGTCAAGGAGTCCGGTCAAGGAGACCCCCCTAACATTGACTTTGTTAACTGTCATAAGGAACGTCATCATAGCTACAAACTGACTGAGCAGTGTTTTTGGGTTCTTTGTTGGGCAGTTATACCCTCTAATTCATCATTTGAGGGAATTTTTGGGCCTTATGAGGACCTATGAACATCGCTCCCTCCCAAGTGAACTTTACTGCATGGCTCTTTGCATCTCCTCATATAAAACTGAATGCTACTAATGCGTGAGCTATACTTACTGTATTGCACTTGTAGAGCCTGATTTTGCACCGGGTTGTTCTTTTATTTTTTGCATTTGTTAACCGCAGTTGTATTACGAGGCATTCATCTGTTTAACTGTTACTACCTCTATTCAGCAGGGGGAGGGATTAAGACTATTATAACACCTCTGCTGGGAATTGAACTGTATAGTAGAAGTGTGTCGGGTGTTGATCGATCCAATCCCACCCCTTAGCACCTTATTTGCTGCTTCCCTGCATCCTCACCCCGTAGATTTTGTGCACAAGCTAGGCTGTGACAAAATATATACTTCTTATCTAATATTATGACTACCAGAGGTAGTAGAAGTAAAACGGCAGCACGTGGGGCTCCACTGATAGGCCCAATAGATAACTTCATAACTAGGGCTAATGATGCTATAAACCAGGAAATTACACTCTTGGAGCGCAGGGTTTCACAAGACCTAGCCCTAGCAAAACGCTCATCCCTTGGACTTATTGCATCAGATAGAACTCCAGTTCAGGCTAGAAACATCAATACTGGTCCTATAATTGATGTCCACGCCGAAATTCACAGCATACCGAATGAGGTCAACTTATCAGCATCTAATCCCTTGATAGATTCAGATCTAGAGTCTAGCATGGAACTAGAAAGGACCCCAGAACTGCTCATCAAGCACACACCAGATGAGGTAGTCGAAGCTAGCACAAGGCAATTAAGGGGTAGGCGGGAGGGTGCTATACGGAAACATAAAACACACACAAGACAGTTGAGCAAGCCTAAGGTAATAAAGCATAGCATGCCTAAGCGAAAGCATAGGAAGGATACCAATCCAAACCCAAATGTAGATGAGACAAATGCACCTATAGACATAGAAAGTGAGGAGTCACATTGGATCCCGACGGCTAAAGGGGATAATCTTGCAGCTTATGACCAACTTCTGGAAAGAATGGGCGAACTACTTAGCATCTATTTGTCCCCGATAGAATCTAGACTTACCCGAATTGAAAAACTAGCTGAATTGAGTTCTCCCATTACAAATATCGCCAGTTAGGGTTCTGCTGTAACTGTGGGACTCAAACCGAGCTATTCTAAATCTACATGCACTAAAGCTAAGAATCCCACTGTCACAATCTTAACTACAAAGCCCAAAACCCCACAAGTGCCTGGCAAAGGAATAGCTGCCAATCAACCATTAACAAAAACCACTGCAATTCATAACACGATTAAGGACGCCACACAGGAAGGCAAGGTGCAAGATGTTGATAAAAGCAAGGAGACCCAAATTAGACCAACTAATAATAATAACGCTCAGAACGCGTTAGGGGCCCAGCCCGATCGAAATATGGCAATTAATGGGAGACAGATACCTCCCCGCATCAGCTTACCGCCTGAATGCGGGGCGTATGTGCTGGTCCTAGTTAATGTAACAAAACTAAGGAAGGATCAAGAGGAACATTCTACATCCCTTAAGAACAGGACCCTCCACTGGTTAATTGCAAATTGCAACTTTCCAATGGCAGGAGCAAGGGGGATTATTCACACCCAAAGAGTGGGATGGGTAGGCCCACTGAGGAAAAAGTTTGAGGGGGACTGCATAATAATACATTTTAAGTCCCCACAATGGGCCCAAAAAACTTTGGCTAGTGCCCCACCTCCCTCACCTCGGGAATTCAATACTACTTTGCTCTCATTGGGCTATTTTTATAGACATCTGATTTCCCCCAATGCTAATATGGTGAATAACTCTGTTGTGTGTTATCAGGACCCAAATTTGGGTACAGGAATTAAGTTTCCATTCTTTCACCAGGATCAAGGGCTTACTTACCCGAAGGGACCTGCACAGTACCATCAGGTATCATCCTTAGCAAATCCATTGCATTACCCAGACCCCCCCATAATGAAACAGTACGACCATATGGAGAGGTCACACCCAATGATTAACCCAAATCGGTATTTGCCTCAGAATGAGGTAAGCTCTATATACAACATTCCGACCTATAATCGGTTTGAATATGCCTTCTCAAGTCTAGACGAGCAGGATTGACTGGGCAACAGGGAAGACAACATCAATGGATGTGAAGATATAAGTAATGATAACGCGGAATATCCAGTACCAGTAGAAGCAAGTATTACTCAGGGAACATTAGCTGATGACAGGGAAGGTAATAGTGTTCGCTCAGCTTCAATCAATATTACTGAGGAATATCTACCATCATTACAAGTCAATGCTACACAGGGAACAGTAATGCTTGATTGTACTGTCACACTTATGGCCATACATGACCATATAATCCCCACATCATCTAAAACTAATACGAATGTAGTGATGAGTACAAGGAACAAGCTAACCAGTCACTCCACCCGCTGTGACTTGTCAATCCTTAGTTGGAATGTAGCAGGGTTAGAGTCAAGGCTCTCAGACCCCCAATGGGCAAAGACTTTGGATGGTATAGACATTTTAATGTTTCAAGAGACCTGGGCTGTTGGGAATTCTCATATAGAGGGTTACCATTGTTTTAGTGTGACCGCACTGAAACCAAATTCTGGCCGCCCTGTCGGAGGTCTATTCATCGGGGTTAAGATACTGGCTGGTGGTACCATCAGAGACCTATCCAGAGGGAACCCGAATATACAAATTCTCGAATTCAAGCGAAAGACCCGGATTTATTTAATCAATTTTTATAATAATGATTCTTACTGTGTACCTAATAAGAACTTTGAGGCACTTTCCAAAACTTTACATAATCTGGAAACCAGTCTACAGGCTGACGATGGGACAGGGATCTTAGTTGGGGGTGACTTCAACGCAAAAATATTAAAGAATCAAGGGATCAAGGTTAGGAACTGCTTAGACCAAGCCGAACGAAGGGGTATTGAACTCGTTAATATACTAACCGAGTTCAATCTTGGCGATGCCATGGAAACTAGTCTCATCCCTAGTGCTCCCCATGCCCCTACGTTTAGAGGCAGGGACTGCAGTTCCACCATTGATTTTATCTTTATGTCCCCACATCTAATAGATTGTGTTATAAAGTCCACAGTGATGGAGACATCGTTTGGAGATCACAACCCACTTGTAGTAACTCTGCACTTAGCCCCCACCCCGGTTTATACCAATTTAAAAGGTGCAAGGGACATCACACCTTCAGTTGATGGCTTGCGATTAAAATGGAGGGGGGTGGATGGTGGGGCAATTTTGGAAAGTGTAAAAATGAAACACCCACATCTAATTAATTCCTGTTTATCCATGGATGGGAACTACCACAGAATAATTGCTGATTTTGGTGAATTGTGTCTTATTATAAAAACTCTTTTGTCAGTACCATTACCAAAGGAAGGGAGAGAACCAAGGTGGTTTGATTCCGCCTGTTTTACTGGCAAATAGGGAATTACGCAGGGCACTAACCACCAAACCCAGGTGTATAATGGCGGTTCAGACAGCCAGGAAATTCTACAAATCTGAAATAGCTAGAAGAAAGTCCGCACTACTGACTGAGCAGCGGGAGTCGCTGGTCGCCAGTGCCAATCTGGGGGGCAGCGGCCCCTTCTGGTCTGCGGTCAGGAAAACGCGGGAAATGGGGAAACAGTTAACACCAATTAGTTGTAACATAACTAGCAGCGTTTGGGAGGCTCACTTCTCTAAAATTTCTGCCGCACCAACCAAGGACTTGGTGACCTTTACTCCAGGACAGACGTGCGGTCTTCAGATTGATCTCCACGAGGTGAAAATAGCCATAAAAGAGAGCCTTGGAAACAAGGCACCAGGCCCCGATGGATTGCCCATCGATATTATTAAGCATAACCCGGATCTATGGGCACCAATCCTTCTTAACGTCTTCAACAGCTTGCCAACAGTGCCTATGCCCATTACCTGGGCAACCAGCACTATTGTCCCAATTTTTAAAAAGGGTGATAGGTCGGACCCAGTTAATTATCGTCCGATCTCCCTTGCTAATAGATGAATCTCCTGAGGCACAGCCGGGAGCAGGGACTAGATTGCTTTTAAAACTTACTTGTGTGATATTCTGTGTTTTTAATAGCGTAATTTGCACTATCACCTCTGCACAGCGGATAGAACGCTGATGCGGGCGGGTACTTAGCTGTGAACCGACGCTATTGGCCGGATTCCAGAGGCACGCCCACCAACTATAGCCACGCCCCCTTTGTGATAAAACGCGCGCTGACTACAAGCGCAGCGTCTAATAGCTGAATCTCCTGAGGCACAGCCGGGAGCAGGGACTAGATTGCTTTTAAAACTTACTTGTGTGATATTCTGTGTTTTTAATAGCGTAATTTGCACTATCTCCTCTGCACATCGGATAGAACGCTGATGCGGGCGGGTACTTGGCTGTGAACCGACGCTATTGGCCGAATTTCAGAGGCACGCCCACCAACTATAGCCACGCCCCCTTTGTGATAAAACGCGCGCTGACTACAAGTGCAGCGTCTAATAGCTGAATCTCCTGAGGCACAGCCGGGAGCAGGGACTAGATTGCTTTTAAAACTTACTTGTGTGATATTCTGTGTTTTTAATAGCGTAATATGCACTATCTCCTCTGCACAGCGAATAGAATGCTGATGCGGGCGGGTACTTGGCTGTGAACCGACGCTATTGGCCGGATTCCAGAGGCACGCCCACCAACTATAGCCACGCCCCCTTTGTGATAAAACGCGCGCTGACTACAAGCGCAGCGTCTAATAGCTGAATCTCCTGAGGCACAGCCGGGAGCAGGGACTAGATTGCTTTTAAAACTTACTTGTGTGATATTCTGTGTTTTTAATAGCGTAATTTGCACTATCTCCTCTGCACAGCGGATAGAACGCTGATGCGGGCGGGTATTTGGCTGTGAACCGACGCTATTGGCCGGATTCCAGAGGCACGCCCACCAACTATAGCCACGCCCCCTTTGTGATAAAACAAGAATCCATGTCCTTACTGCCGAGGGTGTCTGCCAATTATTAATCCCCTCCCTCCTAAACCTCTATTAAAACCCAATCTGATCTCTGCTAACAGACATATCCCGTTAACTCATGCTGGATCTAAGCATACCATTAAGGGAAAATTAATTAGTGGATTACTAAATGTCAGATCCCTCCCGAAACACGCCACTGAAATACAGTTACTGATTGAGTCCAACAACTTAGACATTTTATTTCTAACCGAGACATGGATGGCCGCGGGAATGGAACCAGAGCTAGGGCCAGCATGTCCAGCAGGATATAAGATTATTCATAAACCTAGGAACATAGGACGAGGAGGAGGAATAGGAATCATTTTCAAGGAGGAGCTAAACATTGCAACCTTGGATGTTGATACAATCTCGTGTGCTGAAATCCTTGGGGTTTCGATTAAACATGATTCTGGCCATTGCCTCACGGGCCTAATCTGCTACAGGACGCCGGGCATATCAATGCTACTCAACAGCAGGAATTGATTGCTGTTATTAATAATATTTCAATTTCTCATAGCAGACTGTTGGTACTGGGAGATTTTAACTTATGGGACAATGACCAACTACATACGGCCTTCTATAACATTACTCAATCTTGTAATAATTTGGGGCTGAAACAATGGATAACTACCCCTACGCATAAACAAGGAAATATACTGGACTTAATATTTGCTGCGGAGGATTTAATTACTATGGGTACAATTCTCCCAGTAGATTGGTCAGACCACCACCTCCTTCTATTTAACATCCACACCCTGATTAACACAGGACCTACAAACGTGCAGACTAAGACCTTCATTGGTCGTGATTGGAGGGGCCTGTTAAAAAGGAAAGAGGAAGGAAAGTTTGACTTTCGTCAAGTTTGGATCTCGCTCAACCCTGAGAGTGATGTCACTACAAATTATCTTTCATTTTGTAAAGAGATAACTAGGAAACTTGATGATACTATACCTCTGAAAACAATCAGGAAAAGAGGAAAACCCTCCGCGCCTTGGTATACGGATAAACTAAAAGAACTGAAAAGCGCCTGTAAAAAGGCGGAGAAACTCTGGAGGAAAAATTATTCGGAACAGGAGAAATTGACATGGAGGCTTACAATTGTACAATATAAGAAAGAAATCACTATAGCCAAAGCAAGCCACTTCGCAGACCTAATACTTAATAGTACCAATAAATCTCGTGACACCTTCAGGATAATCAGAGAGCTATGTGACGGTTTAGCATTATTCTTTCAAGAGAAAATCTGTAAAATTGTTGAGGGAATGAAATGTGTTTCTATTCCGCCGGTGCAGGATAATAGCAATCCAGAGAATAGGGAGAAGAATGTGGAAAATGTAAGATGTCCCGCTCCAAAGGCCACATTGGAAAATTTTGAGATCCCTACAGAGCAAGAATTCTTAAGAATAGCCCTTAACACGTCATCAGGGTCCCCTTTGGACCCTCTACCTCACAAAATAATAAAGGAGTTCGGGGATGAAATCCTCCCAGTGTTGCATCAGCTGTGCAACCAATCTCTCCACACAGGCACCGTACCAAAAGACTGGAAACTGGCGGTTGTTACCCCACTATTAAAAAAAACAAATCTGTACCCAAATTGCCAAAAGAACTACCGACCTATTTCGCTCCTGCCATACCCTATTAAGATCATAGAACGGTGGGTCACCAGATCTTTAGCCCTCTTCCTTGAAACTAACAACATCCTGGAAGAGGAGCAATTTGGATTCAGACCAGCTCACGGAACTGAGACTGCTTTGCTGACAGTTCTGGACGACTTACGAATGAGGGTGTACAGGGGAGAATCAGCAATATTAATCTTGCTGGACCTGTCCGCCGCATTCGATACGGTGAGTCATGACATCCTGCTGACAAGGCTGAGGAACATCGGAGTCGGGGGAGCTGTGCTTGATTGGTTTCGATCATACCTGATGGACAGATGGCAGGCAGTAGCTATCCCTCCATATCAGTCAGAGTTTGTTAAAGTTCCACATGGGGTCCCACAGGGGTCTGCAATTAGTCCTATACTCTTCAACATATATATGCAACCCCTGATGAGCATCATCAAGGCTCACGGCATTAGCGTGATCAACTATGCGGATGACACGCAGCTGATGATCTCTCTTGATGGTGCTCATGCAGACTCGCTTGAGACCTTCCACACCTGCTTGTTGGAAATGACACTCTGGCTGAATCAGAATTCACTACAATTCAACAGTGACAAGACTGAAATAATGCACTGTACGGTAGGAAGAATCCCCAAAAGTCTACCCACAGATTTCTGGCCTCCGGCGCTAGGGGACTCACTAATCCCAGTGAAATCAGTAAGAAACCTTGGAGTCACTTTTAATAACAGTCTGAGCTTAGAGACCAATGTCAACAAGCAGGCTAGTAGCTGCTTTGCTCTAATGCGAGGACTGCGAAAGCTGCTACCCCTTCTACCTTCACAGGTTAGAGCCACCATAGTTAGGAGCACCATTCTCAGCCGCCTGGACTACTGTAATGCCCTATTACTGGAATCCCCTGCCTACCTGATTTCCAGACTTCAGAGTATCCAGACGGCTGCAGCAAAACTGGCACTTTCTCGAGAGCGAAGATCCTCTACCACCCTTGCCCTGGCTGACCTTCACTGGTTACCTACACACCAGAGGATCCGCTTTAAATCCCTATGTATTGTCTTTAGGGCAGTACATGGGCTAGGCCCCCGACCACTTCAAAACAAATTTAATTGGTATGAGCCTACCCGGTCTCTTCAATCCCCTTCTTCAAATTTCATAAGTATACCCAGGATCAAGAAAACCACCTTTGGTGGCAGAGCCTTTAGCATAGCTGCAGCTCATCTGCGGAACAGTTTACCTATTGACATCAGAAAAACAAATGAACTGATGGCCTTTCGTAAAAAGGTGAAAACATGGCTCTTCCCAAAAATGTAACCTACCAGTATTTAACGCTATTATTCCTCCTCTGATGCACAGTGTTTTTCAGCCATATGTACACAGCGCCAGGATGCCCGTAGGGTTGCAGAGCGCTTTACAAATACCATAAATAAAAATAAATAAATACATTCTGGATAACACTTTAAAAATTCTGGCGCAAATTATTTATAATAGGGTGCTAGAATGTACTGATGACATAGACCTATTGGACCCGTGTCAGATGGGATTTAGGAGCAGGGTAGGGACGGTGGAGCAATGTCTGAATCTAAAATTGATAATCGATAAGTACAGCGTTGCTCGATTGTCTCCTATTTACCTTGCATTTATGGATCTTTCATCCGCCTTTGATCTAGTGAATAGATCCAAACTCTGGGCTATCCTTTTGAATTCTGGACTAGACGAGGTGCTTGTTAATTTCCTGGCCTATCTTCACACGGATCTTAAAGCACAGGTCAGGATTGGGATGGGTGGAGAAGTCTCTGGAGCTATTAACATCGGCAGGGGGGTGAGACAGGGGTGCGTTTTAGCACCCCTGTTGTTCATCATTTACATCAATGGCCTTGCAAGAAGCCTGAAAGAAGTGACTAGTGATGTACCAACAATTCTGGGGCAACCATCACCAGTGTTATTATATGCTGACGAAGCGGTGCTTATGGGCCGCACGCCAAATGCCCTCCGCCTACTTGTCCATAGCTTTGTTCAATACATGGAGGGATTAGATTTGCGCGTAAATTTAAAAAAATCTTTTATCATGTCTGGTGGCCCTGGGAAACGGAAGCTCAATACAATACACATAGGGACAGATAAACTTGAATCTGTGCCTACATTTCCATATTTAGGTTTGGTTTTCACTGCGAACGGCTCATGGGGTGGGCACTTGGCCCATGCCATGGGCAAGTTCTGGAAAGCCACCAATTCAGTCTTTAGCTTGCCTTGCCCAAAGAAAATAGGTGCCACTAGAGCTATTTTAAAAATGTTTAGATTACAGTGCCTACCGGTAGCCACATATGGAGCAGAGGTCTGGGGGTTGGGAAGAAGCCCAAGTATCCAGCGAGAAGAAAGCCGATTTTGCAGGAAAATATTGGGCGCCCCAATCTCATCTTCTGAATTTATCTGCCATGATGAATTAAACCTCCCCTTTGTATGTGATTTTATCAGATCTAGACCAGCTCTATTCTGGGTCAGGATTTGGAGGAATAACTCAGCCACTCTTACACAAAATATTATAAAGGATTGTTTAAAATGTGACCATGGCATGGCGATTCCATGGCTTTCTGGAGTGTCGAAAACATTGAGCGCCATGGACAGAGGCAGCCTCTTTTCCGACCCTACTAGGATCGAGCCAAGGGATAAAATCGAGGTTAAACATGCACTGTACGCACTTTATAATTCTGAACGAATGGGAAGAGAATAATCAAAATCAACTGTTGTAAAATACATGGGGAACGATCTATGTAGGCAACCACTCCCGCACTATCTTACCCTACCTATGACCAACTGGGAGAGATCACTTTTGTTTCGCCTAAGAGCGGGTTCTGTGAAATATCTGTTGGCCTTCCCTCTGGGCTACCAACATAGCACAGATTATAACCCATGTCCTTGTGATGGTGTTAGCACACAAGATGATTTGCACTTCCTATTCTTCTGTAAATTTTATTTAAAATATATCAACTGGCTTTTTTCCATTATAGGCCATATAGCTCAGAGTCACATCACATTGAGCTCAGAGTCACATCAAATTTCTAGTTCTGGACCTAAGGACCCCTTAGTATACCTCAGATGACATACCAGGAGTGTCTAAGACCCATTTCTGGCCTCCAGGGATGACTTTTTGAAGTTTTGGGGTTTAAGGGGGCAAAGTCACTTCTTCCATCCAGCCGCAGGTGCTCAAAATCGGGTACAATGTCAGGTTTTTCCCATGGCTGGAAGCTGAAAAAAAAACTTCAGATAATAGCAAAGGTAGATAGATCAAATGACAGCATCAGATCTGAGCTTTCTAACAAGTATATTTAGGTCCTGGGTACTCACAAAGTGACTGTGATATCCATTCTGAGCTATTTGGAAAATTAGCAAATCTTGTCCCAAAAACTTTTTTTGACGATTTTTGCTAATTTTCGGTATCAACCCTCATGACTGTTTTCAGGTCCCTGTAGTCACCAGGACCCCATAATATATCTCAGATTATATAACAAGAGTGGCTAGGGCTCATTTCCAGCCTCCAGGTACATGTCTGACTCCTATTTGTGACATTTTGAGGTGTTTGGTGTCAAATTCATTTTTTTCCATTATAGCTCCTAGATATCAGAGTCACATCAGATTTCTAGTTCTGGACCCAAGAAGACCATAGTATACCTCAGATGACATACCAAGAGTGTCTAAGACCCATTTCTGGCCTCCAGGGGTGACTTTTTGAAGTTTTTGGGTTTAAGGGGGCAAAGTGACTTTTTCCACCCAGCCCAATGTTCTCAAAATCGGGTACGATATCAGGTGTTTCCCTTGGCTGGTAGCGGAAAAAAAACTTTATATAATATCAAAGTTATATATATCACATGAAAGCATCAGAGCTGACCTTTCTAACAAGTGTATTCATATCTTGCGCACTCAAACAGTGTCTCTGATATCCATTCTGTGCTATTTGGAAAATTAGCAAATCTTGTCAAAAAAAATTTTTGGACGATTTTTGCTAATTTTCAGTATCAACCCACCTGACTGTTTTTGGGTCCCTGTGGCCACCAGGACCCTATATTATTTCTCAGGTGATATAGCAAGAGTGTCTAGGGCTCATTTCCAGCCTCCAGGTACATGTCTGAGTACTATTTCAGACATTTTGAGGTGTTTGGTGTCAAATTCATTTTTTCCATTATATTATTATTATTATTATTGCGGGTTTATATAGCGCTAGGAATCGACTCCCGGAGGAGTATCTCCACGCTTCGACCGCTGGGGAACCCGTCCTGGCTCACCCTGAGAGATGGTCCCTGATGGGTATCTCTAAGGTGCGACCAAGCATCCCCGGCGGTCTGGGGGGCCGTTGTGAAGATGAGGCAAGCTGATGCCCAGAGTTGCCGAGTGTGGTGTCTGACTAGAGTAGGCACCGAGGCGAGAATTATCGAGTCCGCTGACCCTGGTCCACGACCCTGCCGCGTCGGGAATCGAACCCTGGTCCCGGGCTGTTCTCTGCTTACGGGTCTGCCGCCTCTAACCAGTGAGCCACACTTCTCCACTTTTATAGGCCCTAGATATCAGAGTCACATCACATTTCTAGTTCTGGACCCAAGAACACCATAGTATACCTCAGATGACATACCAAGAGTGTCTAAGACCCATTTCTGGCCTCCAGGGGTGACTTTTTGAAGTTTTTGGGTTTAAGGGGGCAAAGTCACTTTTTCCACACGAGGTCGTGGAACTCGGAATGAGGTAAAAGTTTGGCTTGAGTGCCCTCCCCATGGAGGTCAAAAACGTTATTGCATCAAAAACATTTAAAAACTATATAGGTGTAATTGTAGTGCCCTGAATGCTATATGGCTGCATTTGCACCGTTCTAGGTATTTACAAAATGAATTTCTAACACTTTTGAAGTCTCCATGAAGTGAAAAATGACTAAGTCCAAAAACTTCACTGGTGCATCAAAGTGGTCAAAAAAGGTCAACATTGGGTTAAAATTAACAAAACATAGTGCTGCAGTGGTCCAATAGCAGGCTAAAGACATAATGAATGACACAGAATGAACAGTTTTACTAAACACTTTGAAAATTCGATTTTCAATTTCAGGGGGACAAGGTCATGGAAGTCATGGAACTCCGAGCTGTGTAAAAGTTCAGCTTAAGGGCCCTCCCCATGGAGGTCAAAAATTTTATTACATCAAAATCTTTTAAAAACTATATAGGTGTAATTGCAGTGTCCTGAATGCTATGTAACTGCATTTGCACTGTTCTGTATGCCTCCAAAATGAATTTCTAACACTTTTGAAGTCTCCATGAAGTGAAAAATGATGAAGTACAAAGACATCATTGGTGCATGAAAGTGTTTAAAAACGGTCACAAATGCATAAAAATGAAAAAAACTAAGTGCTACACTGGCCCAATAGCAAGCTAAACACACAATGAATGACCCAGAATGAATATATTTACAAATTACTTGGAAAATGCTATTTTAAATTTCAGGGGGACGAGGTCACAGAAGTCATGGAACTCCGAGCGGGGTAAAAGTTCAAACTTTCCACCCCTCATCGAGGTCAAAATTTTTAATTCATCAAAATCATTTAAAAACTATATAGGTGTGATTGGAGTGTCCTGGTTGCTATATAGGTGCATTTGCACTGTCCTGTGTGCCTCCAAAGTGACTTTCTAACACTTTTGAAGTCTCCATGAAGCAAAAAGTGACTAAGTCCAAAGACCATTTGGAGCATCAAAGTGTTCAAAAACGGTCAAAAATGCATAAAAACGAAAAAAAACAAGTGCTACAGTGGCCCAATAGCATGCTAAACACACAATGAATGACACAGAATGAATAGTTGTACACATTACTTTGAAAATGCAATTTTAAATTTCAGGGGGACAAGGTCACGAAAGTCATGGAACTCCGAGCGGGGTAAAAGTTTAACCTTTCCCCCCTTATGGAGGTCAAAATTTTAATACATCAAAATCATTTAAAAACTATATAGGTGTGATGGCAGTGTCTTGGATACATCCCACATGAATTTTAAACACATTAGGAGCATCTCTGATCAAAATAACCATAAAAATCCCAAAGCTGCATCAGTGCTTCAAAGTGCTCCAAAACGGTCAAAAATGGACGAAAATGAAAAATATTCTCCATATCTGAGTTTTTATAACATTCCTTAGATAATGTATATCTTGAATTAGTTTTAAATCCTTTTATTAAAAAGTTTCTTTTCTATGCTGCACTGGTGCAACGCCTCAAGTCTGAGAAGCTGCACCAGTGCAGCCGAAGCAGCACTGGTGCAGCCGAAGCAGCACTGGTGCAACAAGAGTCAAGCTGGTAGCCTGACCTTTGACCAATCCGAGAAAAAAAAAGGTGTTTTTTTCCCTGGGCCCCTCCCCCAAACGTGACTTTTTGTGCAAAAAAGTGCCCGTACAATATTTTTTCATCTAATAAACTTTTTATGACTCAGAATACACTTAGGCTTCAGGTCAATGTGTTTTCGTTTACGGTTATTTTGATCAGAGATGCTCCTAATGTGTTTAAAATTCATGTGGGATGTATCCAAGACACTGCCATCACACCTATATAGTTTTTAAATGATTTTGATGTATTAAAATTTTGACCTCCATAAGGGGGAAAAGGTTGAACTTTTACCCCGCTCGGAGTTCCATGACTTTCGTGACCTTGTCCCCCTGAAATTTAAAATTGCATTTTCAAAGTAATGTGTACAACTATTCATTCTGTGTCATTCATTGTGTGTTTAGCATGCTATTGGGCCACTGTAGCACTTGTTTTTTTTTTCGTTTTTATGCATTTTTGACCGTTTTTGAACACTTTGATGCTCCAAATGGTCTTTGGACTTAGTCACTTTTTGCTTCATGGAGATTTCAAAAGTGTTAGAAAGTCACTTTGGAGGCACACAGGACAGTGCAAATGCACCTATATAGCAATCAGGACACTCCAATCACACCTATATAGTTTTTAAATGATTTTGATAAATTAAAAATTTTGACCTCCATGAGGGGTGGAAAGTTTGAACTTTTACCCCGCTCGGAGTTCCATGACTTCTGTGACCTCGTCCCCCTGAAATTTAAAATAGCATTTTCCAAGTAATTTGTAAATATATTCATTCTGGGTCATTCATTGTGTGTTTAGCTTGCTATTGGGCCAGTGTAGCACTTTGTTTTTATCATTTTTATGCATTTGTGACCGTTTTTAAACACTTTCATGCACCAATGATGTCTTTGTACTTCGTCATTTTTCACTTCATGGGGACTTCAAAAGTGTTAGAAATTCAATTTGGAGGCACACAGAACAGTGCAAATGCAGTTACATAGCATTCAGGACACTGCAATTACACCTATATAGTTTTTAAAAGATTTTGATGTAATAAAATTTTTGACCTTCATGGGGAGGGCCCTTAAGCTGAACTTTTACCCAGCTCGGAGTTCCATGACCTTGTCCCCCTGAAATTGAAAATCGAATTTTCAAAGTGTTTAGTAAAACTGTTCATTCTGTGTCATTCATTATGTCTTTAGCCTGCTATTGGACCACTGCAGCACTATGTTTTGTTAATTTTAACCCAATGTTGACCTTTTTTGACCACTTTGATGCACCAGTGAAGTTTTTGGACTTAGTCATTTTTCACTTCATGGAGACTTCAAAAGTGTTAGAAATTCATTTTGTAAATACCTAGAACGGTGCAAATGCAGCCATATAGCAT
Organism: Lissotriton helveticus; assembly: GCF_964261635.1. Taxonomy (NCBI): domain Eukaryota; kingdom Metazoa; phylum Chordata; class Amphibia; order Caudata; family Salamandridae; genus Lissotriton; species Lissotriton helveticus. The sequence goes on from NW_027611718.1 coordinate 704,839, forward strand.
TCAGGGCACTACAATTACACCTATATAGTTTTTAAATGATTTTGATGCAATAACATTTTTGACCTCCATGGGGAGGGCACTCAAGCTAAACTTTTACCCAGCTCCGAGTTCCACGACCTCGGGTGGAAAAAGTGACTTTGCCCCCTTAAACCCAAAAACTTCAAAAAGTCACCCCTGGAGGCCAGAAATGGGTCTTAGACACTCTTGGTATGTCATCTGAGGTATACTATGGTGTTCTTGGGTCCAGAACTAGAAATGTGATGTGACTCTGATATCTAGGGCCTATAATGGAAAAAATGAATTTGACACCAAACACCTCAAAATGTCTGAAATAGGACTCAGACATGTACCTGGAGGCTGGAAATGAGCCCTAGACACTCTTGCTATATCACCTGAGATATAATATAGGGTCCTGGTGGCCACAGGGACCCAAAAACAGTCAGGTGGGTTGATACTGAAAATTAGCAAAAATCGTCCCCAAAATTTTTTTGACAAGATTTGCTAATTTTCCAAATAGCTCAGAATGGATATCAGAGACACTGTTTGAGTGCGCAAGATATGAATACACTTGTTAGAAAGGTCAGCTCTGATGCTTTCATGTGATATATATAACTTTGATATTATATAAAGTTTTTTTTCCGCTACCAACCAAGGGAAACACCTGATATCGTACCCGATTTTGAGAACATTGGGCTGGGTGGAAAAAGTCACTTTGCCCCCTTAAACCCAAAAACTTCAAAAAGTCACCCCTGGAGGCCAGAAATGGGTCTTAGACACTCTTGGTATGTCATCTGAGGTATACTATGGTCTTCTTGGGTCCAGAACTAGAAATCTGATGTGACTCTATCTAGGAGCTATAATGGAAAAAAATGAATTTGACACCAAACACCTCAAAATGTCACAAATAGGAGTCAGACATGTACCTGGAGGCTGGAAATGAGCCCTAGCCACTCTTGTTATATAATCTGAGATATAATATGGGGTCCTGGTGGCTACAGGGACCTGAAAACAGTCATGAGGGTTGATACCGAAAATTAGCAAAAATCGTCAAAAAAAGTTTTTTTGACAAGATTTGCTAATTTTCCAAATAGCTCAGAATGGATATCACAGTCACTTTGTGAGTACCCAGGACCTAAATATACTTGTTAGAAAGCTCAGATCTGATGCTTTCATTTGATCTATCTACCTTTGCTATTATCTGAAGTTTTTTTTTCAGCTTCCAGCCATGGGAAAAACCTGACATTGTACCCGATTTTGAGCACCTTAGGCTGGATGGAAGAAGTGACTTTGCCCCCTTAAACCCCAAAACTTCAAAAAGTCATCCCTGGAGGCCAGAAATGGGTCTTAGACACTCCTGGTATGTCATCTGAGGTATACTAAGGGGTCCTTAGGTCCAGAACTAGAAATTTGATGTGACTCTGAGCTCAATGTGATGTGACTCTGAGCTATATGGCCTATAATGGAAAAAATGAGTTTGACCCCAAACACCTCGAAATGTCACAAATAGGAGTCAGACATGTACCTGGAGGCTGGAAATGAGCCCTAGCCACTCTTGTTATATCATCTGAGATATATTATGGGGTCCTGGTGGCTACAGGGACCCGAAAACAGTCATGAGGGTTGATACCGAAAATTAGCAAAAATCGTCAAAAAAAGTTTTTTTGACAAGATTTGCTAATTTTCCAAATAGCTCAGAATGGATATCACAGTCACTTTGTGAGTACCCATGACCTAAATATACTTGTTAGAAAGCTCTGATGCTTTCATTTGATCTATCTACCTTTGCTATTATCTGAAGTTTTTTTTTCAGCTTCCAGCCAAGGGAAGAACCTGACATCGTACCCGATTTTGAGCAACGTAGCCTGGATGGAAGAAGTGACTATGCCCCCTTAAACCCCAAAACTTCAAAAAGTCATCCCTGGAGGCCAGAAATGGGTCTTAGACACTCCTGGTATGTCATCTGAGGTATACTAAGGGGTCCTTAGGTCCAGAACTAGAAATTTGATGTGACTCTGAGCTCAATGTGATGTGACTCTGAGCTCTATGGCCTATATTGGGAAAAATGAGTTTGTTCCCAAACACCTCGAAATGTCACAAATAGGAGTCAGACATGTACCTGGAGGCTGGAAATGAGCCCTAGCCACTCTTGTTATATCATCTGAGATATATTATGGGGTCCTGGTGGCTACAGGGACCTGAAAACAGTCATACAAAGCAATTTGAATCCATACGAGGCAATTTTTAATTTGCGGCCATCTGGTCACCCTTTGAAATGGATAGGATATACTACAGAGGATGTAGTGCACTCTATTTCTTGAAGCATATGATGTACTGACTTAATTTCAATTGCAGTATGTAGCTAAGACATTTACAATTCATAGTGGTAACTCTCATGGTTGTGGCTTATAGGGACAAGGTACAAATCAAGTGTAACCTTCAGGTAAGTTTTTATTTTTCACTTTCATGTGTGTTGTAGAACACTTTATACTTTTGGCTATAATTCATAGTCTGTACATTATAGAGACATAATTTAAACAGCACTTTGTTCCTAGTGATGTGCATCTTACCCATGTGAATTATTATGTGTGTGGCGTATTGTAAAGTTGTCAAAATTTGAGGTTGAATGTATGACGTTTTTCAATACCGTCGCATGTACGAAAAAGTATGCCTTACATTTTGTCCCATACTTCTAAAACCATACAATCTGGATCCATAATTGGAAGTGCAGCATTAAGCTAACATGATGCCACTGTCCTGTGTTCATTTTCATGCATGTGGAAAGCTTCAAAGTGGTGTGAATCTTTCAGCGATTAAACACATATTTTTAAAAAAATTCCTCCAGCTTTTGCAAAATGTGTCACGTATGTTATGTCATCAGTCAAGATCCATATTAGATAGAGCTTGATTTCCAACTGCAACACATTCTATAACATAGCCTACTACAGTGTGCCATTTTATATGCATGTGGCTCACACACAAGGTGCATACAAAGCAGTTTGAATCCATACGAGGCGATTTTTAATTTGCGGCCATCTGGTCACCCATTGAAATGGATAGGATATATTACATAGTATGTGGTGCACTATAAATCTTGAACCATATGAGGTACTGACCTAATTTCAATCACAGTATGTAGCTAAGACATCTACACTTTATAGTGGTAACTCTCATATTTGTGGCTTATAGGGACAAGGTACAAATCAAGTGTAATCTTCAGGAAAAGTTTTTATTTTTCACTTTCATGTGTGTTGAAGAACACTTTATGCTTTTGGCTACAAAATGTGAAGTTGAATGTATGATGTTTTTCAATAACGTCACATGTGTGAAAAAATATGCCTTACGTTGTGGCCCATAATTCTAAAACCATACAATCTGGATCCATAATTCTGAGTGCAGCATACAGTTACCATCATACCACTGCCCTGTGGTCATTGTCATGCCTGTGCCATGCTTAGAAGTGGTGAGAATCATTCAGTGATTAAACGCATGTTTTATAAAATTTGCCTCCATTTTTTGCAAAATGAGTCACGTATATTGTGTCATCAGTCATGATCCATACTAGATAGAGCTTGATTTCCAACTGCAACACATTCTATAGCATACCCTACTACATTGTGTCATTTTAAATGCATGTGGCTTACACGTAAGGTACATACAACGCAATATGAATCCATACGACGCGATTTTCAATTTGCGGCCATCTGGTCGTCCCATTGAAATGGATAGGATATTATACATAGCAGAATGTGCCCTATAATTCTTGAAGCATATAAGTTAAAGACTTAATTTCAATTGCAGATTCTAGCTAAGATTCGTATGCATTATTGTACCAATTCTTATGCATGTGGCCCACATAGAAAGTGCACGAAATGGAAGTTGAATCCATAGGAGGCGATTTTCGATTTCCGGCCATCTGGTCACCCAAATCTCAAAGATTATTGTTAATAATTCAGTGTGTTTTTATGCTATTTAGCTAATAATGCATGAACCTGTTTATTAACATGTGCATAATGAGATACCAAAGAGAAAATAATGAAAATGTATTGGTAAACCGTATTTTGGTAGACTTTAAAAAACAGAGAAACAGAAGGTTAAGGGGGGGTCCGAGGGGAGAAATTATTATAGACCTACTGGTACCTAGTCCCCCAACTAGTCACTAAAACACACGGAAGGTACAGAAGGTCTGAGAAATATAGAGGGAGAGAAAAGAAAATAGCAAATCTCTCTATTGGGACCTAATAGTGTCCTCTTTTCATACCCAGACTACACTGTTGATCTGGAAAAAACCAAGAAAACAGAAAAAAGAAAAAAGAGAAGATACACAAAAAGAGGAAAAGAATACCCATCAGCCCACTCATAAGTGGAATCTCGTCATCTGGGTATGTGTTGGTAAATGGTGTCCTCTAGGATCTGCCTCAGAAACAATCCATAGGACTGCCTAGTGATGGACCCAGAACATTACACCAACAAATGACAGTATATGAGCGGGAGGGGCTAAGGTTGCAGTGCTCAAAGAAAAAGAAAAGGAAAAATGATCCAAGTGATTCTAAAAATACCTACAGTGATGTCATAAAACACTTTATTGGGGCTGACCATCAAAGTGGTATGGTTAAAAACAGTATGCTGATAGCATGTAAAGAATTGCTACCCACCAGTGTTGTTACTCGGTCAACATGTTTCAGCCTAAACGGCTTTCGTCAGGACCTATGGTGCTACTGCAACACTTACTTAAGTGATGTGAAGTAGAATCTACACCTGCTTTCCAAACTGAAAAGAGTGTATCTTCTCCTGCATAGACAAAATACAAAAAAGAAAGAAACAGAGACATGGACACATAATGTCAACAGAACAAGTGCAAAGACTACAAGCTCATGTTTCTATAGTCTGTATGATATGACTATGAACACTAGAAAGACACTCACCCTTATTGTGGGGAGAGAAAACCTCACCTCACCTGGCCACTGCTCAGGAAAAAAGGAGGCCACGCACTGGAAACAAACAGAACACTTTGAAAATTATAACCAGTGGTAGTAAAACAAAGTAAACAAACAAGAAACTGGATTCAAAACACATAAATCAGAGATACACATGGTGATACAATATGGCCAGACTGGTTTCTTATAGCATCAGGAAAGTCTACCACAAAGCCTCTCTGACTGCACTTGCTGATGGGTATTCTTTTCCTCTTTTTGTGTATCTTCTCTTTTTTCTTTTTTCTGTTTTCTTGGTTTTTTCCAGATCAACAGTGTAGTCTGGGTATGAAAAGAGGACACTATTAGGTCCCAATAGAGAGATTTGCTATTTTCTTTTCTCTCCCTCTATATTTCTCAGACTTTAAAAAACCCCATTGAAAAACACATGCATCACCAATGCTGCTTTTTGCTTGTGCCTAAAACGAAAATGTGTTATTAAAAAGTGAATATAACACATAGAGATGTTTTTTCTTTTGTTTATGAAGCCTAATGTGAAGGCAGGTCACACCTATGTTTTACTTTAAAAAAATCTCTTTTCTAAAATTTACGGCGTTACCTTGTTTTTTAATACAGCTAAAAAAACAATTGTTAAAGTCGCTTATAAAAAAGTGATCGTAAATGCTATTTTGTTTTTTTTTTCAGCTTGAGGTTCAGTTTAATATGAGTCTTAATTTGATGTATCACTTGCCCTAGTAAACAATCCCCAAAGTCTATTTTTTTTCAATTTTCCCAAGCTCAATGTTAAACACATGCATCACCAATGATGCAAAAAGTGAAGTCAGAAATTTCAAACAGCAATAAAAAAGTGAGAAAAACAGATATTTGAAAAATTCCTTTTGTTTATGCGGCCTTATGTCCAAAGCCATCCAACAAGAGCATTTTTTTTTTAATTCGGTCGATTTAAAAAAAATCTGCGAACTATTTTATTTCTCTCAAAAAAAAAGGCCAAAAAGTGACTTTTTGTGCAAAAAAGTGCCCGTACAATATTTTTTCATCTAATAAACTTTTTATGACTCAGAATACACTTAGGCTTCAGGTCAATGTGTTTTCGTTTGGGGGAGGGGCCCAGGGAAAAAAACACCTTTTTTTTCTCGGATTGGTCAAAGGTCTGCTTCGGCTGCACCAGTGCTGCTTCGGCTGCACTGGTGCAGCTTCTCAGACTTGAGGCGTTGCACCAGTGCAGCATAGAAAAGAAACTTTTTAATAAAAGGATTTAAAACTAATTCAAGATATACATTATCTAAGGAATGTTATAAAAACTCAGATATGGAGAATATTTTTCATTTTCGTCCATTTTTGACCGTTTTGGATCACTTTGAAGCACTGATGCAGCTTTGGGGTTTTTATGGTTATTTTGATCAGAGATGCTCCTAATGTGTTTAAAATTCATGTGGGATGTATCCAAGACACTGCCATCACACCTATATAGTTTTTAAATGATTTTGATGTATTAAAATTTTGACCTCCATAAGGGGGGAAAGGTTGAACTTTTACCCCGCTCGGAGTTCCATGACTTTCGTGACCTTGTCCCCCTGAAATTTAAAATTGCATTTTCAAAGTAATGTGTACAACTATTCATTCTGTGTCATTCATTGTGTGTTTAGCATGCTATTGGGCCACTGTAGCACTTGTTTTTTTCGTTTTTATGCATTTTTGACCGTTTTTGAACACTTTGATGCTCCAAATGGTCTTTGGACTTAGTCACTTTTTGCTTCATGGAGACTTCAAAAGTGTTAGAAAGTCACTTTGGAGGCACACAGGACAGTGCAAATGCACCTATATAGCAATCAGGACACTCCAATCACACCTATATAGTTTTGAAATGATTTTGATGAATTAAAAATTTTGACCTCCATGAGGGGTGGAAAGTTTGAACTTTTACCCCGCTCGGAGTTCCATGACTTCTGTGACCTCGTCCCCCTGAAATTTAAAATAGCATTTTCCAAGTAATTTGTAAATATATTCATTCTGGGTCATTCATTGTGTGTTTAGCTTGCTATTGGGCCAGTGTAGCACTTTGTTTTTTTCATTTTTATGCATTTGTGACCGTTTTTAAACACTTTCATGCACCAATGATGTCTTTGTACTTCGTCATTTTTCACTTCATGGGGACTTCAAAAGTGTTAGAAATTCATTTTGTGCAAATGCAGTTACATAGCATTCAGGACACTGCAATTACACCTATATAGTTTTTAAAAGATTTTGATGTAATAACATTTTTGACCTCCATGGGGAGGGCCCTTAAGCTGAACTTTTACCCAGCTCGGAGTTCCATGACCTTGTCCCCCTGAAATTGAAAATCGAATTTTCAAAGTGTTTAGTAAAACTGTTCATTCTGTGTCATTCATTATCCGCTATATGTATCAACAAACCATTTTGCATTTCCTAAATAGCGAATTTTAAGGAATCGCTATTTAGGAAATGCAAAATGGTATGTATGTACAAAATCGCTTTTCAATAGCGATTCCTTAGCATTCCTAATTTGCGATTAGCAATTTGCTAATCGCAAATTACCCATTCATTTCCATGGGCCAGGAGGCCCATAGGAATGAAAGTGCAATTTGCATTAGCAATTAGCTAATCGCAAATTAGGAATTTTTTCAAGGGTGCAGGGGTGTCTCAAGAACACCCTGCTGCACCCCTGAAAAAAGACATTTGGGGGCATATGGCGCACATACATGCCCTAAGGGCATGTATGGGGTCATATGGCACCTTTTTTATTTTTTTCAAAAAAGCTTTTTGATAAGAATTCCCAAATTACCACCAACTAGAAGTTGGTGGTAATTTGCTAATCCTTAATGGCATTTTTTCCATAATATTTGTTTGATACATTGCATTTAAGGAATCGCAAAATTTGCAATTCCTTAAGTGCAATCGCAAAATAAGGATTAGCAAATTTTGCTAATCCTTATTTTGCATCAAACTTCTTTGATACATTCCATTTGTCTATTTAGCATTCGCAAAGGCCGAAATTCGCAGAATTTCGGCCTTTGCGAATGCTAAATAGCTTGATACATATAGCGGTATGTCTTTAGCCTGCTATTGGACCACTGCAGCACTATGTTTTGTTAATTTTAACCCAATGTTGACCTTTTTTGACCACTTTGATGCACCAGTGAAGTTTTTGGACTTAGTCATTTTTCACTTCATGGAGACTTCAAAAGTGTTAGAAATTCATTTTGTAAATACCTAGAACGGTGCAAATGCAGCCATATAGCATTCAGGGCACTACAATTACACCTATATAGTTTTTAAATGATTTTGATGCAATAACATTTTTGACCTCCATGGGGAGGGCACTCAAGCTAAACTTTTACCCAGCTCCGAGTTCCACGACCTCGGGTGGAAAAAGTGACTTTGCCCCCTTAAACCCAAAAACTTCAAAAAGTCACCCCTGGAGGCCAGAAATGGGTCTTAGACACTCTTGGTATGTCATCTGAGGTATACTATGGTGTTCTTGGGTCCAGAACTAGAAATGTGATGTGACTCTGATATCTAGGGCCTATAATGGAAAAAATGAATTTGACACCAAACACCTCAAAATGTCTGAAATAGGACTCAGACATGTACCTGGAGGCTGGAAATGAGCCCTAGACACTCTTGCTATATCACCTGAGATATAATATAGGGTCCTGGTGGCCACAGGGACCCAAAAACAGTCAGGTGGGTTGATACTGAAAATTAGCAAAAATCGTCCCAAAAATTTTTTTGACAAGATTTGCTAATTTTCCAAATAGCTCAGAATGGATATCAGAGACACTGAGTGCGCAAGATATGAATACACTTGTTAGAAAGGTCAGCTCTGATGCTTTCATGTGATATATATAACTTTGATATTATATGAAGTTTTTTTTCCGCTACCAACCAAGGGAAACACCTGATATCGTACCCAGGTAGGAGAAGGAGGAAGATCCTTCTCCTACCTGGCCGCCAAGACCTGGAACTCACTCCCGACCAACCTGCGCCTGACCCAGGACCACCTCTCCTTCAGGAAGAAGCTCAAGACCTGGCTGTTCGAGCAGTGGCGGCACCCCCCCCCCACCCAGCGCCTTGAGACCCTACGGGTGAGTAGTGCGCTCTATAAATGACCTGATTGATTGATTGATTGATTGATTGATTTTGAGAACATTGGGCTGGGTGGAAAAAGTCACTTTGCCCCCTTAAACCCAAAAACTTCAAAAAGTCACCCCTGGAGGCCAGAAATGGGTCTTAGACACTCTTGGTATGTCATCTGAGGTATACTATGGTCTTCTTGGGTCCAGAACTAGAAATCTGATGTGACTCTGATATCTAGGAGCTATAATGGAAAAAAATGAATTTGACACCAAACACCTCAAAATGTCACAAATAGGAGTCAGACATGTACCTGGAGGCTGGAAATGAGCCCTAGCCACTCTTGTTATATAATCTGAGATATATTATGGGGTCCTGGTGGCTACAGGGACCTGAAAACAGTCATGAGGGTTGATACCGAAAATTAGCAAAAATCGTCAAAAAAAGTTTTTTTGACAAGATTTGCTAATTTTCCAAATAGCTCAGAATGGATATCACAGTCACTTTGTGAGTACCCAGGACCTAAATATACTTGTTAGAAAGCTCAGATCTGATGCTTTCATTTGATCTATCTACCTTTGCTATTATCTGAAGTTTTTTTTTCAGCTTCCAGCCATGGGAAAAACCTGACATTGTACCCGATTTTGAGCACCTTAGGCTGGATGGAAGAAGTGACTTTGCCCCCTTAAACCCCAAAACTTCAAAAAGTCATCCCTGGAGGCCAGAAATGGGTCTTAGACACTCCTGGTATGTCATCTGAGGTATACTAAGGGGTCCTTAGGTCCAGAACTAGAAATTTGATGTGACTCTGAGCTCAATGTGATGTGACTCTGAGCTATATGGCCTATAATGGAAAAAATGAGTTTGACCCCAAACACCTCGAAATGTTACAAATAGGAGTCAGACATGTACCTGGAGGCTCGAAATGAGCCCTAGCCACTCTTGTTATATCATCTGAGATATATTATGGGGTCCTGGTGGCTACAGGGACCCGAAAACAGTCATGAGGGTTGATACCGAAAATTAGCAAAAATCGTCCCAAAAAGTTTTTTTGACAAGATTTGGTAATTTTCCAAATAGCTCAGAATGGATATCACAGTCACTTTGTGAGTACCCATGACCTAAATATACTTGTTAGAAAGCTCAGATCTGATGCTTTCATTTGATCTATCTACCTTTGCTATTATCTGAAGTTTTTTTTCAGCTTCCAGCCAAGGGAAGAACCTGACATCGTACCCGATTTTGAGCAACGTAGCCTGGATGGAAGAAGTGACTATGCCCCCTTAAACCCCAAAACTTCAAAAAGTCATCCCTGGAGGCCAGAAATGGATCTTAGACACTCCTGGTATGTCATCTGAGGTATACTAAGGGGTCCTTAGGTCCAGAACTAGAAATTTGATGTGACTCTGAGCTCAATGTGATGTGACTCTGAGCTCTATGGCCTATATTGGGAAAAATGAGTTTGATCCCAAACACCTCGAAATGTCACAAATAGGAGTCAGACATGTACCTGGAGGCTGGAAATGAGCCCTAGCCACTCTTGTTATATCATCTGAGATATATTATGGGGTCCTGGTGGCTACAGGGACCCGAAAACAGTCATGAGGGTTGATACCGAAAATTAGCAAAAATCGTCAAAAAAAGTTTGACAAGATTTGCTAATTTTCCAAATAGCTCAGAATGGATATCACAGTCACTTTGTGAGTACCCATGACCTAAATATACTTGTTAGAAAGCTCAGATCTGATGCTTTCATTTGATCTATCTACCTTTGCTATTATCTGAAGTTTTTTTTTCAGCTTCCAGCCAAGGGAAGAACCTGACATCGTACCCGATTTTGAGCAACGTAGCCTGGATGGAAGAAGTGACTATGCCCCCTTAAACCCCAAAACTTCAAAAAGTCATCCCTGGAGGCCAGAAATGGGTCTTAGACACTCCTGGTATGTCATCTGAGGTATACTAAGGGGTCCTTAGGTCCTGAACTAGAAATTTGATGTGACTCTGAGCTCAATGTGATGTGACTCTGAGCTCTATGGCCTATATTGGGAAAAATGAATTTGTTCCCAAACACCTCGAAATGTCACAAATAGGAGTCAGACATGTACCTGGAGGCTGGAAATGAGCCCTAGCCACTCTTGTTATATCATCTGAGATATATTATGGGGTCCTGGTGGCTACAGGGACCTGAAAACAGTCATACAAAGCAATTTGAATCCATACGAGGCAATTTTTAATTTGCGGCCATCTGGTCACCCTTTGAAATGGATAGGATATACTACAGAGGATGTAGTGCACTCTATTTCTTGAAGCATATGATGTACTGACTTAATTTCAATTGCAGTATGTAGCTAAGACATTTACAATTCATAGTGGTAACTCTCATGGTTGTGGCTTATAGGGACAAGGTACAAATCAAGTGTAACCTTCAGGTAAGTTTTTATTTTTCACTTTCATGTGTGTTGTAGAACACTTTATACTTTTGGCTATAATTCATAGTCTGTACATTATAGAGACATAATTTAAACAGCACTTTGTTCCTAGTGATGTGCATCTTACCCATGTGAATTATTATGTGTGTGGCGTATTGTAAAGTTGTCAATATTTGAGGTTGAATGTATGACGTTTTTCAATACCGTCGCATGTACGAAAAAGTATGCCTTACATTTTGTCCCATACTTCTAAAACCATACAATCTGGATCCATAATTGGAAGTGCAGCATTAAGCTAACATGATGCCACTGTCCTGTGTTCATTTTCATGCATGTGGAAAGCTTCAAAGTGGTGTGAATCTTTCAGCGATTAAACACATATTTTTAAAACAATTCCTCCAGCTTTTGCAAAATGTGTCACGTATGTTATGTCATCAGTCAAGATCCATATTAGATAGAGCTTGATTTCCAACTGCAACACATTCTATAACATAGCCTACTACAGTGTGCCATTTTATATGCATGTGGCTCACACACAAGGTGCATACAAAGCAGTTTGAATCCATACGAGGCGATTTTTAATTTGCGGCCATCTGGTCACCCATTGAAATGGATAGGATATATTACATAGTATGTGGTGCACTATAAATCTTGAACCATATGAGGTACTGACCTAATTTCAATCACAGTATGTAGCTAAGACATCTACACTTTATAGTGGTAACTCTCATATTTGTGGCTTATAGGGACAAGGTACAAATCAAGTGTAATCTTCAGGAAAAGTTTTTATTTTTCACTTTCATGTGTGTTGAAGAACACTTTATGCTTTTGGCTACAAAATGTGAAGTTGAATGTATGATGTTTTTCAATAACGTCACATGTGTGAAAAAATATGCCTTACGTTGTGGCCCATAATTCTAAAACCATACAATCTGGATCCATAATTCTGAGTGCAGCATACAGTTACCATCATGCCACTGCCCTGTGGTCATTGTCATGCCTGTGCCATGCTTAGAAGTGGTGAGAATCATTCAGTGATTAAACGCATGTTTTATAAAAATTTGCCTCCATTTTTTGCAAAATGAGTCACGTATATTGTGTCATCAGTCATGATCCATACTAGATAGAGCTTGATTTCCAACTGCAACACATTCTATAGCATACCCTACTACATTGTGTCATTTTAAATGCATGTGGCTTACACGTAAGGTACATACAACGCAATATGAATCCATACGACGCGATTTTCAATTTGCGGCCATCTGGTCGTCCCATTGAAATGGATAGGATATTATACATAGCAGAATGTGCCCTATAATTCTTGAAGCATATAAGTTAAAGACTTAATTTCAATTGCAGATTCTAGCTAAGATTCGTATGCATTATTGTACCAATTCTTATGCATGTGGCCCACATAGAAAGTGCACGAAATGGAAGTTGAATCCATAGGAGGCGATTTTCGATTTCCGGCCATCTGGTCACCCAAATCTCAAAGATTATTGTTAATAATTCAGTGTGTTTTTATGCTATTTAGCTAATAATGCATGAACCTGTTTATTAACATGTGCATAATTAGATACCAAAGAGAAAATAATGAAAATGTATTGGTAAACCGTATTTTGGTAGACTTTAAAAAACCCCATTAAAAAACACATGCATCACCAATGCTGCTTTTTGCTTGTGCCTAAAACGAAAATGTGTTATTAAAAAGTGAATATAACACATAGAGATGTTTTTTCTTTTGTTTATGAAGCCTAATGTGAAGGCAGGTCACACCTATGTTTTACTTTGAAAAAATCTCTTTTCTAAAATTTACGGCGTTACCTTGTTTTTTAATATAGCTAAAAAAACAATTGTTAAAGTTGCTTATAAAAAAGTGATCGTAAATGCTATTTTGTTTTTTTTTTCAGCTTGAGGTTCAGTTTAATATGAGTCTTAATTTGATGTATCACTTGCCCTAGTAAACAATCCCCAAAGTCTATTTTTTTTCAATTTTCCCAAGCTCAATGTTAAACACATGCATCACCAATGATGCAAAAAGTCAAGTCAGAAATTTCAAACAGCAATAAAAAAGTGAGAAAAACAGATATTTGAAAAATTCCTTTTGTTTATGCGGCCTTATGTCCAAAGCCATCCAACAAGAGCATTTTTTTTTTATTCGGTCGATTTAAAAAAAATCTGCGAACTATTTTACTTCTCTCAAAAAAGTGCCAAAAAGTGACTTTTTGTGCAAAAAAGTGCCCGTACAATATTTTTTCATCTAATAAACTTTTTATGACTCAGAATACACTTAGGCTTCAGGTCAATGTGTTTTCGTTTGGGTGCTGCTTCGGCTGCACCAGTGCTGCTTCGGCTGCACTGGTGCAGCTTCTCAGACTTGAGGCGTTGAACCAGTGCAGCATAGAAAAGAAACTTTTTAATAAAAGGATTTAAAACTAATTCAAGATATACATTATCTAAGGAATGTTATAAAAACTCAGATATGGAGAATATTTTTCATTTTCGTACATTTTTGACCGTTTTGGAGCACTTTGAAGCACTGATGCAGCTTTGGGATTTTTATGGTTATTTTGATCAGAGATGCTCCTAATGTGTTTAAAATTCATGTGGGATGTATCCAAGACACTGCCATCACACCTATATAGTTTTTAAATGATTTTGATGTATTAAAATTTTGACCTCCATAAGGGGGGAAAGGTTGAACTTTTACCCCGCTCGGAGTTCCATGACTTTCGTGACCTTGTCCCCCTGAAATTTAAAATTGCATTTTCAAAGTAATGTGTACAACTATTCATTCTGTGTCATTCATTGTGTGTTTAGCATGCTATTGGGCCACTGTAGCACTTGTTTTTTTTCGTTTTTATGCATTTTTGACCGTTTTTGAACACTTTGATGCTCCAAATGGTCTTTGGACTTAGTCACTTTTTGCTTCATGGAGATTTCAAAAGTGTTAGAAAGTCACTTTGGAGGCACACAGGACAGTGCAAATGCACCTATATAGCAATCAGGACACTCCAATCACACCTATATAGTTTTTAAATGATTTTGATGAATTAAACATTTTGACCTCCATGAGGGGTGGAAAGTTTGAACTTTTACACCGCTCGGAGTTCCATGACTTCTGTGACCTCGTCCCCCTGAAATTTAAAATAGCATTTTCCAAGTAATTTGTAAATATATTCATTCTGGGTCATTCATTGTGTGTTTAGCATGCTATTGGGCCAGTGTAGCACTTTGTTTTTTTCATTTTTATGCATTTGTGACCGTTTTTAAACACTTTCATGCACCAATGATGTCTTTGTACTTCGTCATTTTTCACTTCATGGGGACTTCAAAAGTGTTAGAAATTCATTTTGGAGGCACACAGAACAGTGCAAATGCAGTTACATAGCATTCAGGAGACTGCAATTACACCTATATAGTTTTTAAAAGATTTTGATGTAATAACATTTTTGACCTCCATGGGGAGGGCCCTTAAGCTGAACTTTTACCCAGCTCGGAGTTCCATGACCTTGTCCCCCTGAAATTGAAAATTGAATTTTCAAAGTGTTTAGTAAAACTGTTCATTCTGTGTCATTCATTATGTCTTTAGCCTGCTATTGGACCACTGCAGCACTATGTTTTGTTAATTTTAACCCAATGTTGACCTTTTTTGACCACTTTGATGCACCAGGAAGTTTTTGGACTTAGTCATTTTTCACTTTATGGTGACTTCAAAAGTGTTAGAAATTCATTTTG
The DNA here is from genome assembly GCF_964261635.1 of Lissotriton helveticus. Taxonomy (NCBI): domain Eukaryota; kingdom Metazoa; phylum Chordata; class Amphibia; order Caudata; family Salamandridae; genus Lissotriton; species Lissotriton helveticus. Next base: position 720,032 of record NW_027611718.1, read on the forward strand.
TAAATACCTAGAACGGTGCAAATGCAGCCATATAGCATTCAGGGCACAACAATTACACCTATATAGTTTTTAAATGATTTTGATGCAATAACATTTTTGACCTCCATGGGGAGGGCACTCAAGCTAAACTTTTACCTAGCTCCGAGTTCCACGACCTCGGGTGGAAAAAGTGACTTTGCCCCCTTAAACCCAAAAACTTCAAAAAGTCACCCCTGGAGGCCAGAAATGGGTCTTAGACACTCTTGGTATGTCATCTGAGGTATACTATGGTGTTCTTGGGTCCAGAACTAGAAATGTGATGTGACTCTGATATCTAGGGCCTATAATGGAAAAAATGAATTTGACACCAAACACCTCAAAATGTCTGAAATAGGACTCAGACATGTACCTGGAGGCTGGAAATGAGCCCTAGACACTCTTGCTATATCACCTGAGATATAATATAGGGTCCTGGTGGCCACAGGGACCCAAAAACAGTCAGGTGGGTTGATACTGAAAATTAGCAAAAATCGTCCCAAAATTTTTTTTGACAAGATTTGCTAATTTTCCAAATAGCTCAGAATGGATATCAGAGACACTGTCTGAGTGCGCAAGATATGAATACACTTGTCAGAAAGGTCAGCTCTGATGCTTTCATGTGATATATATAACTTTGATATTATATAAAGTTTTTTTTCCGCTACCAACCAAGGGAAACACCTGATATCGTACCCGATTTTGAGAACATTGGGCTGGGTGGAAAAAGTCACTTTGCCCCCTTAAACCCAAAAACTTCAAAAGGTCACCCCTGGAGGCCAGAAATGGGTCTTAGACACTCTTCGTATGTCATCTGAGGTATACTATGGTCTTCTTGGGTCCAGAACTAGAAATCTGATGTGACTCTGATATCTAGGAGCTATAATGGAAAAAAATGAATTTGACACCAAACACCTCAAAATGTCACAAATAGGAGTCAGACATGTACCTGGAGGCTGGAAATGAGCCCTAGCCACTCTTGTTATATAATCTGAGATATATTATGGGGTCCTGGTGGCTACAGGGACCTGAAAACAGTCATGAGGGTTGATACCGAAAATTAGCAAAAATCGTCAAAAAAAGTTTTTTTGACAAGATTTGCTAATTTTCCAAATAGCTCAGAATGGATATCACAGTCACTTTGTGAGTACCCAGGACCTAAATATACTTGTTAGAAAGCTCAGATCTGATGCTTTCATTTGATCTATCTACCTTTGCTATTATCTGAAGTTTTTTTTTCAGCTTCCAGCCATGGGAAAAACCTGACATTGTACCCGATTTTGAGCACCTTAGGCTGGATGGAAGAAGTGACTTTGCCCCCTTAAACCCCAAAACTTCAAAAAGTCATCCCTGGATGCCAGAAATGGGTCTTAGACACTCCTGGTATGTCATCTGAGGTATACTAAGGGGTCCTTAGGTCCAGAACTAGAAATTTGATGTGACTCTAAGCTCAATGTGATGTGACTCTGAGCTATATGGCCTATAATGGAAAAAATGAGTTTGACCCCAAACACCTCGAAATGTCACAAATAGGAGTCAGACATGTACCTGGAGGCTGGAAATGAGCCCTAGCCACTCTTGTTATATAATCTGAGATATATTATGGGGTCCTGGTGGCTACAGGGACCTGAAAACAGTCATGAGGGTTGATACCGAAAATTAGCAAAAATCGTCAAAAAAAGTTTTTTTGACAAGATTTGCTAATTTTCCAAATAGCTCAGAATGGATATCACAGTCACTTTGTGAGTACCCAGGACCTAAATATACTTGTTAGAAAGCTCAGATCTGATGCTTTCATTTGATCTATCTACCTTTGCTATTATCTGAAGTTTTTTTTTCAGCTTCCAGCCATGGGAAAAACCTGACATTGTACCCGATTTTGAGCACCTTAGGCTGGATGGAAGAAGTGACTTTGCCCCCTTAAACCCCAAAACTTCAAAAAGTCATCCCTGGATGCCAGAAATGGGTCTTAGACACTCCTGGTATGTCATCTGAGGTATACTAAGGGGTCCTTAGGTCCAGAACTAGAAATTTGATGTGACTCTAAGCTCAATGTGATGTGACTCTGAGCTATATGGCCTATAATGGAAAAAATGAGTTTGACCCCAAACACCTCGAAATGTTACAAATAGGAGTCAGACATGTACCTGGAGGCTGGAAATGAGCCCTAGCCACTCTTGTTATATCATCTGAGATATATTATGGGGTCCTGGTGGCTACAGGGACCCGAAAACAGTCATGAGGGTTGATACCGAAAATTAGCAAAAATCGTCAAAAAAAGTTTTTTTGACAAGATTTGCTAATTTTCCAAATAGCTCAGAATGGATATCACAGTCACTTTGTGAGTACCCATGACCTAAATATACTTGTTAGAAAGCTCAGATCTGATGCTTTCATTTGATCTATCTACCTTTGCTATTATCTGAAGGTTTTTTTTCAGCTTCCAGCCAAGGGAAGAACCTGACATCGTACCCGATTTTGAGCAACGTAGCCTGGATGGAAGAAGTGACTATGCCCCCTTAAACCCCAAAACTTCAAAAAGTCATCCCTGGAGGCCAGAAATGGGTCTTAGACACTCCTGGTATGTCATCTGAGGTATACTAAGGGGTCCTTAGGTCCAGAACTAGAAATTTGATGTGACTCTGAGCTCAATGTGATGTGACTCTGAGCTCTATGGCCTATATTGGGAAAAATGAGTTTGATCCCAAACACCTCGAAATGTCACAAATAGGAGTCAGACATGTACCTGGAGGCTGGAAACGAGCCCTAGCCACTCTTGTTATATCATCTGAGATATATTATGGGGTCCTGGTGGCTACAGGGACCTGAAAACAGTCATACAAAGCAATTTGAATCCATACGAGGCAATTTTTAATTTGCGGCCATCTGGTCACCCTTTGAAATGGATAGGATATACTACAGAGGATGTAGTGCACTCTATTTCTTGAAGCATATGATGTACTGACTTAATTTCAATTGCAGTATGTAGCTAAGACATTTACAATTCATAGTGGTAACTCTCATGGTTGTGGCTTATAGGGACAAGGTACAAATCAAGTGTAACCTTCAGGTAAGTTTTTATTTTTCACTTTCATGTGTGTTGTAGAACACTTTATACTTTTGGCTATAATTCATAGTCTGTACATTATAGAGACATAATTTAAACAGCACTTTGTTCCTAGTGATGTGCATCTTACCCATGTGAATTATTATGTGTGTGGCGTATTGTAAAGTTGTCAAAATTTGAGGTTGAATGTATGACGTTTTTCAATACCGTCGCATGTACGAAAAAGTACGCCTTACATTTTGTCCCATACTTCTAAAACCATACAAAAATGGATCCATAATTGGAAGTGCAGCATTAAGCTAACATGATGCCACTGTCCTGTGTTCATTTTCATGCATGTGGAAAGCTTCAAAGTGGTGTGAATCTTTCAGCGATTAAACACATATTTTTTTAAAAATTCCTCCAGCTTTTGCAAAATGTGTCACGTATGTTATGTCATCAGTCAAGATCCATATTAGATAGAGCTTGATTTCCAACTGCAACACATTCTATAACATAGCCTACTACAGTGTGCCATTTTATATGCATGTGGCTCACACACAAGGTGCATACAAAGCAATTTGAATCCATACGAGGCGATTTTTAATTTGCGGCCATCTGGTCACCCATTGAAATGGATAGGATATATTACATAGTATGTGGTGCACTATAAATCTTGAACCATATGAGGTACTGACCTAATTTCAATCACAGTATGTAGCTAAGACATCTACACTTTATAGTGGTAACTCTCATATTTGTGGCTTATAGGGACAAGGTACAAATCAAGTGTAATCTTCAGGAAAAGGTTTTATTTTTCACTTTCATGTGTGTTGAAGAACACTTTATGCTTTTGGCTACAAAATGTGAAGTTGAATGTATGATGTTTTTCAATAACGTCACATGTGTGAAAAAATATGCCTTACGTTGTGGCCCATAATTCTAAAACCATACAATCTGGATCCATAATTCTGAGTGCAGCATACAGTTACCATCATGCCACTGCCCTGTGGTCATTGTCATGCCTGTGCCATGCTTAGAAGTGGTGAGAATCATTCAGTGATTAAACGCATGTTTTATAAAATTTGCCTCCATTTTTTGCAAAATGAGTCACGTATATTGTGTCATCAGTCATGATCCATACTAGATAGAGCTTGATTTCCAACTGCAACACATTCTATAGCATACCCTACTACATTGTGTCATTTTAAATGCATGTGGCTTACACGTAAGGTACATACAACGCAATATGAATCCATACGACGCGATTTTCAATTTGCGGCCATCTGGTCGTCCCATTGAAATGGATAGGATATTATACATAGCAGAATGTGCCCTATAATTCTTGAAGCATATAAGTTAAAGACTTAATTACAATTGCAGATTCTAGCTAAGATTCGTATGCATTATTGTACCAATTCTTATGCATGTGGCCCACATAGAAAGTGCACGAAATGGAAGTTGAATCCATACGAGGCGATTTTCGATTTCCGGCCATCTGGTCACCCAAATCTCAAAGATTATTGTTAATAATTCAGTGTGTTTTTATGCTATTTAGCTAATAATGCATGAACCTGTTTATTAACATGTGCATAATGAGATACCAAAGAGAAAATAATGAAAATGTATTGGTAAACCGTATTTTGGTAGACTTTAAAAAACCCCATTGAAAAACACATGCATCACCAATGCTGCTTTTTGCTTGTGCCTAAAACGAAAATGTGTTATTAAAAAGTGAATATAACACATAGAGATGTTTTTTCTTTTGTTTATGAAGCCTAATGTGAAGGCAGGTCACACCTATGTTTTACTTTGAAAAAATCTCTTTTCTAAAATTTACGGCGTTACCTTGTTTTTTAATACAGCTAAAAAAACAATTGTTAAAGTCGCTTATAAAAAAGTGATCGTAAATGCTATTTTGTTTTTTTTTTCAGCTTGAGGTTCAGTTTAATTTGAGTCTTAATTTGATGTATCACTTGCCCTAGTAAACAATCCCCAAAGTCTATTTTTTTTCAATTTTCCCAAGCTCAATGTTAAACACATGCATCACCAATGATGCAAAAAGTGAAGTCAGAAATTTCAAACAGCAATAAAAAAGTGAGAAAAACAGATATTTGAAAAATTCCTTTTGTTTATGCGGCCTTATGTCCAAAGCCATCCAACAAGAGCATTTTTTTTTTATTCGGTCGATTTAAAAAAAATCTGCGAACTATTTTATTTCTCTAAAAAAAGTGCCAAAAAGTGACTTTTTGTGCAAAAAAGTGCCCGTACAATATTTTTTCATCTAATAAACTTTTTATGACTCAGAATACACTTAGGCTTCAGGTCAATGTGTTTTCGTTTGGGGGAGGGGCCCAGGGAAAAAAACACCTTTTTTTCTCGGATTGGTCAAAGGTCTGCTTCGGCTGCACCAGTGCTGCTTCGGCTGCACTGGTGCAGCTTCTCAGACTTGAGGCGTTGCACCAGTGCAGCATAGAAAAGAAACTTTTTAATAAAAGGATTTAAAACTAATTCAAGATATACATTATCTAAGGAATGTTATAAAAACTCAGATATGGAGAATATTTTTCATTTTCGTCCATTTTTGACCGTTTTGGAGCACTTTGAAGCACTGATGCAGCTTTGGGATTTTTATGGTTATTTTGATCAGAGATGCTCCTAATGTGTTTAAAATTCATGTGGGATGTATCCAAGACACTGCCATCACACCTATATAGTTTTTAAATTATTTTGATGTATTAAAATTTTGACCTCCATAAGGGGGGAAAGGTTGAACTTTTACCCCGCTCGGAGTTCCATGACTTTCGTGACCTTGTCCCCCTGAAATTTAAAATTGCATTTTCAAAGTAATGTGTACAACTATTCATTCTGTGTCATTCATTGTGTGTTTAGCATGCTATTGGGCCACTGTAGCACTTGTTTTTTTTTTCGTTTTTATGCATTTTTGACCGTTTCTGAACACTTTGATGCTCCAAATGGTCTTTGGACTTAGTCACTTTTTGCTTCATGGAGATTTCAAAAGTGTTAAAAAGTCACTTTGGAGGCACACAGGACAGTGCAAATGCACCTATATAGCAATCAGGACACTCCAATCACACCTATATAGTTTTTAAATGATTTTGATGAATTAAACATTTTGACCTCCATGAGGGGTGGAAAGTTTGAACTTTTACCCCGCTCGGAGTTCCATGACTTCTGTGACCTCGTCCCCCTGAAATTTAAAATAGCATTTTCCAAGTAATTTGTAAATATATTCATTCTGGGTCATTCATTGTGTGTTTAGCTTGCTATTGGGCCAGTGTAGCACTTTGTTTTTTTCATTTTTATGCATTTGTGACCGTTTTTAAACACTTTCATGCACCAATGATGTCTTTGTACTTCGTCATTTTTCACTTCATGGGGACTTCAAAAGTGTTAGAAATTCATTTTGGAGGCACACAGAACAGTGCAAATGCAGTTACATAGCATTCAGGAGACTGCAATTACACCTATATAGTTTTTAAAAGATTTTGATGTAATAACATTTTTGACCTCCATGGGGAGGGCCCTTAAGCTGAACTTTTACCCAGCTCGGAGTTCCATGACCTTGTCCCCCTGAAATTGAAAATCGAATTTTCAAAGTGTTTAGTAAAACTGTTCATTCTGTGTCATTCATTATGTTTTTAGCCTGCTATTGGACCACTGCAGCACTATGTTTTGTTAATTTTAACCCAATGTTGACCTTTTTTGACCACTTTGATGCACCAGTGAAGTTTTTGGACTTAGTCATTTTTCACTTCATGGAGACTTCAAAAGTGTTAGAAATTCATTTTGTAAATACCTAGAACGGTGCAAATGCAGCCGTATAGCATTCAGGGCACTACAATTACACCTATATAGTTTTTAAATGATTTTGATGCAATAACATTTTTGACCTCCATGGGGAGGGCACTCAAGCTAAACTTTAACCCAGCTCCGAGTTCCACGACCTCGGGTGGAAAAAGTGACTTTGCCCCCTTAAACCCAAAAACTTCAAAAAGTCACCCCTGGAGGCCAGAAACGGGTCTTAGACACTCTTGGTATGTCATCTGAGGTATACTATGGTGTTCTTGGGTCCAGAACTAGAAATGTGATGTGACTCTGATATCTAGGGCCTATAATGGAAAAAATGAATTTGACACCAAACACCTCAAAATGTCTGAAATAGGACTCAGACATGTACCTGGAGGCTGGAAATGAGCCCTAGACACTCTTGCTATATCACCTGAGATATAATATAGGGTCCTGGTGGCCACAGGGACCCAAAAACAGTCAGGTGGGTTGATACTGAAAATTAGCAAAAATCGTCCCAAAATTTTTTTTGACAAGATTTGCTAATTTTCCAAATAGCTCAGAATGGATATCAGAGACACTGTTTGAGTGCGCAAGATATGAATACACTTGTTAGAAAGGTCAGCTCTGATGCTTTCATGTGATATATATAACTTTGATATTATATAAAGTTTTTTTTCCGCTACCAACCAAGGGAAACACCTGATATCGTACCCGATTTTGAGAACATTGGGCTGGGTGGAAAAAGTCACTTTGCCCCCTTAAACCCAAAAACTTCAAAAAGTCACCCCTGGAGGCCAGAAATGGGTCTTAGACACTCTTGGTATGTCATCTGAGGTATACTATGGTCTTCTTGGGTCCAGAACTAGAAATCTGATGTGACTCTGATATCTAGGAGCTATAATGGAAAAAAATGAATTTGACACCAAACACCTCAAAATGTCACAAATAGGAGTCAGACATGTACCTGGAGGCTGGAAATGAGCCCTAGCCACTCTTGTTATATAATCTGAGATATATTATGGGGTCCTGGTGGCTACAGGGACCTGAAAACAGTCATGAGGGTTGATACCGAAAATTAGCAAAAATCGTCAAAAAAAGTTTTTTTGACAAGATTTGCTAATTTTCCAAATAGCTCAGAATGGATATCACAGTCACTTTGTGAGTACCCAGGACCTAAATATACTTGTTAGAAAGCTCAGATCTGATGCTTTCATTTGATCTATCTACCTTTGCTATTATCTGAAGTTTTTTTTTCAGCTTCCAGCCATGGGAAAAACCTGACATTGTACCCGATTTTGAGCACCTTAGGCTGGATGGAAGAAGTGTCTTTGCCCCCTTAAACCCCAAAACTTCAAAAAGTCATCCCTGGATGCCAGAAATGGGTCTTAGACACTCCTGGTATGTCATCTGAGGTATACTAAGGGGTCCTTAGGTCCAGAACTAGACATTTGATGTGACTCTGAGCTCAATGTGATGTGACTCTGAGCTATATGGCCTATAATGGAAAAAATGAGTTTGACCCCAAACACCTCGAAATGTCACAAATAGGAGTCAGACATGTACCTGGAGGCTGGAAATGAGCCCTAGCCACTCTTGTTATATCATCTGAGATATATTATGGGGTCCTGGTGGCTACAGGGACCCGAAAACAGCCATGAGGGTTGATACCGAAAATTAGCAAAAATCGTCCAAAAAAGTTTTTTTGACAAGATTTGCTAATTTAACAAATAGCTCAGAATGGATATCACAGTCACTTCGTGAGTACCCATGACCTAAATATACTTGTTAGAAAGCTCAGATCTGATGCTTTCATTTGATCTATCTACCTTTGCTATTATCTGAAGTTTTTTTTTCAGCTTCCAGCCAAGGGAAGAACCTGACATCGTACCCGATTTTGAGCAACGTAGCCTGGATGGAAGAAGTGACTATGCCCCCTTAAACCCCAAAACTTCAAAAAGTCATCCCAGGAGGCCAGAAGTCATCCCTGGACTGCGGCCTTATGTCCAAAGCCATCCAACAAGAGCATTTTTGTTTTTAATTCGGTCGATTTAAAAAAAATCTGCGAACTATTTTATTTCTCTCAAAAAAGTGCCAAAAAGTGACTTTTTGTGCAAAAAAGTGCCCGTACAATATTTTTTCATCTAATAAACTTTTTATGACTCAGAATACACTTAGGCTTCAGGTCAATGTGTTTTCGTTTGGGGGAGGGGCCCAGGGAAAAAAACACCTTTTTTTTCTCGGATTGGTCAAACCTCGTTTTTACTACCTTTAAAAAATATCAAAACCATAAACCAGGAGCCCTAATTATATTCTTGATACTGAGCGGCAGGCAGGCAACTAGAGCTACATTTCAGGGGGGGGGCTAATTCTTCCAACCATAGACAGAGTGACTGAAAGAAGGGGCGAAAACACAACAAAAGCCTCATTTACAAGTAAATGGTCTTTTAAAGACCTGTTAAGTCCTCGGGTGCGACTGCAACGAGATGGTCACCAGCCCCCGAAGCTGTCTCTGCCCGGGCTGACAGACACGACGGGGGGGGCTGAAGCCCCGTGAGCCCAATGGATGTTGCATAGACCCTAAACCTTATCTGCAGATGAACAGTACCACTCAGTGAGGGGTCCCGTTCATCTGCAGATAAGGTTTAGGGTCTATGAAATACTGCTGTTGTCTTGCGTACATTCTGAGTTCCATTGCAGGGGCCTCATTTATGAGAAATGACGCAACGCTGCGTGAAAGCAGCGATGCGTCACTTTTCAGTGCGCACTCCTTGCGACATTCCTGATGCGTCATATTTAATGTATGATGCATCATGTCGCAAGGAGTTACAGATACGTCAGTATTTCTGACGTATCTGTAAGCGCAAAAGTGAAGCATTGCTAGAGTGTGTCACAAAAGTGACGCAACTCCAGCAATGCGTCCTTTCACATGGGGCAAACCCCATGTGAAAGGGCCTGCGTCAGTCTTACGCCTGCTGTGAGGCAGGCTCAAGAATTTGACGCAACGGTGTCCTAAAAGTGACGCAGTGAAATCTCATAATTTCACTGCGTCACTTTTACGACCCTTCCTTGCGTCAATACACCACCCTTGCATACATATACCTGGCGCAGGTATAATGTGGCGCAGGGGTTTACAAAGAGACGATTCTACCTAGATGCGTCTCTTTGTAAATATGACTCAACAAGGCGCATTTTTTATGCCACTGGTGCGTCACAAAAAGTGACGCATCGGTGGCGTAAAAGTGAGGCATAGCCTTATAAATGAGACCCCAAGTACTTGCCTTCTCGTGGAGTCAAGTGAGCTGAAACCTTTGGCCAGACCAATTTTAAGATCTTCGAGAACAGTACTTGCCAGGAGAATCTTTGAATAATAAAACAACTTCTTTGAAGTCAGCCTTCTCATCCAGATTACCACATACCCTTTTGAGCGAGGATCGCTAAGACTAAAACACAACACGACTGTGTGAAACATTACGCGTTCCTTATTATTTTGTATTAATATGTCTATATCACAAAAGACGGGGACTGCGTAGCTGTGCCCTCAGCTGATAAAGTGACAAACTTGAACACTGTTTTTTTCTAAGACTTCAACCACAGACATTCAAAAGCAAATTATACATACACAGTGCAAGTTTATAAAATATTACAATTGATTGCGTTAATTGACTCGTTCACAAATAATGTCTTATTCAATCAGGTGAGGAGTTCTGATGGAGGGAGTATCATGCAACCCTTTCCCTACCCCTTATCCGAAATCCCACGTGTGCAGTACTGTCCCTGTGTTTCACAGTCTCTCTGCCTGAAGAGGAAGCTTCCATCTTTCCTTATGTCATTAAAGCTTGCAGGTTTAATGACGTTAGACTTCGCAAAGTATAAACTTGTATGTTTGCTTTTGAGGAAGACTTAGACCATGCAACACAGGAACATATTTTACAAAAGTTTGGATTGAATTCCATTATATCCGTTGGCAAGATGTCTAAAATCCCAAAAAATATATTAATATATTTTTACATCCTTGACTTCCGGTGATCAGTTACATCTGCTGACCAGTTTAATCACCAATGCCCCCAAATAAAATCTTAGATATTCTCTCTGCTTTAGTCGCTTCTGGACAGGTTCATTGAACATATTATTTTGTCAAACATTCTAGCCTCTAACATGTGTTTGGCAAGACTGATTTGCATATGTGTGGTCTCTGTCTGGAATGGCATAGTGTGTGAAAAACAATGACCTGGAATGCAGTCTAAGCAAAGGCAAGAAACTGGAATTAATAATATCATTCCCTTCATCGTATTGTCCCTTTGAAGGTTTGACCTGTGCGTGTTTTGTAAAGAAGTCTTCCCTTTAAAAACTTAGGCCCCCATTTCTGAAAGTCTGTGGTGTGCAGAACACTTCGTGCTGGAACAGTTGCTGCTGGTGGTAGCAAACTCCACTTGGCTTGTGAAATACATTAGCATCGTTTTGCTTTTTGTGTAATAATGAAATGGAGCAAACATATTTTTTTGTTTCAGTCCATGCTACAGCAAGATTGTTGCACAATTGCAAAAATGAACAAGCTGGCTCCGTGGAGCCGACAGGGGGAGGGAACAGGAGATGTGCATGCGTACAGAGTGCACATCTCCTGTCCGTACACGTGCACATCTCCTGTCCGCGGAATTCAAGCTTTATTTCAGCAAGTAGGAAGAATCTTGCACAGGCCACCAGCCCCATGATTGTGGCCAGTCAGAGTGCGTCACAATGTGAAACTAATCTCATAAATATTAATGAGGTAGGCAGGATTGGGACCTACTCCAAATTAGCATTTTGTGAACTAACCTATTAGTATGTAAACAAGATGATATAAATCAACACTGGTATCAAACTGCAAGCAGTTTTTACTGCCAGTGTTACTGCATCGCTGGCCCGTAGTCACATACTCTGTAGCACCTCTTTTTCGGATGAGTCCCCCCACTTCTTTTTTTAGGACTTGAGCCCTGGTGAAGGGTCTCAAAATCCAGCAATAAAGGGAATGTGTGAAGCTAATTTAATAGTGACAAAAAGTAATCCTGCTGAAATAAACAAAACAAGCATTGGCATAGCCAATAGGTCTTGCCTTTGGGAACTAATAAGTGTTAAGGCAGAGATATTGAGTTTGTGTTTGTTTTTAAGCTGTGTTGTGCAGAAGTCTGCAGTATGCTGAAATGTTATGATAAAGAAGTGTGAGAAGCATTTTTGTTACTTATGATGTATAATGTACAACAAAATGACGATGATAAAAAACTATTAATTAGAAGTAATGATTTGTGTTTTTTTATGTTTGAATGCTGGCACCTTGTATCTGCCTATTCTAATCGTTGCCTTTTTATGGTGTTTATTGTTAAAGGTGTGGTAAATAAATAATTAATTACCGGTTCTATTTTTCGGGATACTCATACAAACAGATAGCTCAATAAATAAGAGTCAAGATTCGAGGTAGCTAGAGTGTACAGGCTTTAATCAGGCATAAAAGGACAGGAACAGGACAGCCTGCATGGGAATGGGATGGCAGGGCCCGACAGCTGCCGGGGGCAGGATCTGGGAATGATGCGCATAACTTTTAATAACAGAACATTAGTATATATAGTTAAACAAAATACATTGCATTCAATACAGTAGGCGTAGCAGTAGGCGGAGTTTGTAGCAGTCGCGAAAGATAAGGGCAAAATGAGGTAACAAGAAGGCGTGTACAGGGCGTATACACAGACATGTGATGTAAACGTAACAGAATATGTCATAAACGGGGCGGAAACATGGAGGGGGCTACCTGAGCAGCTGGGACCTCTAACCTAGTGGTGCGCGCAAACTGACAATGACGTGTTACCAGGGAGAACTGGGGGGCTATGACTTCTGCGCTAGAAGAGGAGACTAAAGTCTGGAGTGTCAGAGCGACATGTACCCAGGCATATCTAGTATCTGGTGTTTAGAGTACATGTTGATAGAATCCAAAAGTTATCAGAGTAAAGGCTAACAGACATTAAGACTGGTGCATGCATAATTCTACATGTAGTGCGTGTGCGGGGAATATTCTATAAATATTAATACAGTATTTCTCTTACATGGAGACATAAAGGCTAGACCATGACGGAAACTATTGATGCGATTCAGTAGCTTAGGAATGCAGAGAAGGAGGGCTGGACTGATAACTAGAAACATAACATATTCTTGGCAGACTGGGAGGCAGAGCCAGGCCGAGCCGGGCACTGCGAGGCATGAAAGTAAGCTAAGAGTCAGGGATACAGGTGGGGGCTGTATCGCTCCTTGGAGAGGGTTCAGAAAACAGGAGCTGAATCTAAGTCCGGGCCCTTTTGAGGCCTAGAAACGGGGATAATTCAATGAATTAACGTGCACACTGTAAAACGTGGCAACGTAGCTTTACATAGGCCCGATATTCGTTGTATTCACGAAAACTGGAAACTGGCATACTAGAGATGGACACAACTATAATTGCGTCTTTAATCGATCATAGGGAAATACATGCATATCGATCATGCACATATAACATAACATAGGGAACACGTAGGCACATACAACATGGCAAAATTTACTTTTCCACATTCCCTCCTTGTGCCCTACGTTTCCATCAGGAAACATCTATATTCATGATACCATCTATCATTTCATACAGCATCATTTGCTCGTCTCGAATTGTCCTGGAACGGGACTTAGGACTAGGAATACAAGAGGTAGCACAAATGCCGCAAATCGCAGGGCCACATTGTATACAGAGGCAGCAACTGAATATGATCATTACTGCAATACCTAGGAATGACAATACTTTCCATCCCCAGGCAGATATGATACTCCAGAGCCAACCGGACCATGTCCAGGAGCCTGGATTCTGGTGTAACTGATGGGCACTTTTATGAAGTCTGGTTATAGCTGAATAAACAGACGGCGCGTTATTAGGAGTGAAAATGCAGCAACTAGATCCGATGACTCTACATGCTCCTCCTCTATCGGCCAGTATGACGTCAAGAACGAGACGATTTTGGAGCACGACAAATCTCATAGCAGATTGCTCTTCGGTTAAGTTACCTAGAGCAGAAGTAGTCTCATTCACTACTGCTTCAAGGGTTCTGGTTAACCTACGGATTGACTTACTATTCTGGACAGGTCCTATAAAGAAAAAGAAACCTCTATTGAAATCTGTATACTGTTCTAGAGCAGTTTCAGTTTGATCGACAATTGGGGACTCAATCTCCCGTCTATTTCTGACGTGTACTAGATGTGTGTTTCTGTGATAATCAGATGGGGCTAGAAAAACTGGTGGCAGTAGGAAGGCAATATAACATGTTCCATCCCAATCGAGGGGCAGACGAACATATGCGGTCTGACCACAAACAAAATAAGAATGACGTGAAGCTTTGAAAATAGATTTCCCACTGTCACTATACTCGACAGTAGTAGTACAATCACTATGTCCTACATGTGCGGAACCATTCTTTCGGACACATAATTCGCCTTTGACTGGTAGTACTGAAATAGCAGGTAAGTCTGGAGTAGTATCAGACTGAACATTCAGGACCATAAAATTCGAAGAATAATTACCTAAATTGTAAACTTCATTTTCTAGATCTAACCCTGTTCTATGGGGGAGACCTTGCTTGTCTGGAAAACATGTTCTATTCAGAAGGGACACATCATTTGAAGATGACGTTAACATGGACCATGCTCCACACGAACCATTATGTGAAAACGGATAAGGAAAGAGTGGCAGAACTCCCTTCGGTGTCTGGAAAGGGGGGAGTCGACCACACACCCAACAATTAGTAGCATTGCTGGTCTGGTGTGAATAGTGCAACATTCTTACAAATGTGTTATTTCTCATAGCAAGACGATAGGATAACTCGTGAGGAGGCAGATCACTAAATGTGTGCTCTACTGTAGCATTAGAAAACTTATTTACATGAGAAATTGGAAAACATAAATGCAATGCATAACTTGTGCAGGTAACCATCAAACTTAGAAACAATAGAAAACTTAGAAAAACGATACATCGGATAGAGTTTTGACTAACTCTCTCACTATGGGGGTCTATCTCATACATGTCAGATACCTGTCTAACCGTTTCACCCGAGAGGGACTTAGACAATTAAACTGGCTGACTTATTTTACTAGACCGGAGCTTTAACTTATACTCCTGTTGCGGAGTTTTCTCTAACAGAGGAACTTTCAGTTCAGGATTCAGATCAATGTCTGGTTTCAGGCAGTCTTTCAGACAGTCTTTAGAAATGTCCTTTAAAAATGTCTTTTTCCGGACTCCATGGAACTTCTTGATATGGGACAGATGGACCCAACCCTTGCGGCCCTCCAACTTCACGGCCGTACGGGTGGTCAGAAGGACAAGTCGTGGCTCCTTCCAACGAGGCTCCAGCGGACTTGAACGATCAAAATTCCTTACAAGGACGAGGTCGCCTGGAATGACCTCATGCGGTTTCACTTCAGTATTGTCTGGGAATGTAGCGGCAACCTGTGAACGACAAGAGTGTAGGGCAGACATCAAGGAAGCTAGGTAATCTGTCAACATATTACTGGAAACATCTGTAATACTGCGGGGTCTAGGTGTACCCCACATGTTTGGGGGGCGGCCGAATACGACCTCATAAGGGGACAGACCTGATCTGGAGTGTGCGACCATTCGCATAAAGAATAAAGCAACTGGCAGGGCAACTAGCCAGTCTACACCTTTCTCTTTACATGTCTTGGCAATACGGATTTTCAGGGTCTGATTATGTCTCTCTACGAGACCGGCTGCTTCAGGATGGCGCACACAATGGAACTTCCACTGGTACCCTAACAAGAGGGAAACATGTTTCATTAACTCGGATGAGAATGGCTGGCCGTTATCAGAATACACGACCCTAGGGAGTCCATAACGGGGGAAGAATTCACGAACCAACTGCTTGGCAGTGGTCGCTGCTGTGTAATCTGGAACTGGATATGCTTCTGTCCACCTGGACAAAGCGCATACAACTACAAGGACATACTTGAAACCTCGACATCGCTCCATCTGAATATAATCCATCTGGAGGACTTCGAAAGGGTGGTCAGGAGGTTGGAATCCACCTTGTTCCACCGGGACACTTTTACCTGGATTGAATTGACAACATATCATACAAGTACGGACTTTCTGCTTGGCTGCAGCTCGTAAGTGCTTGTTAAACCAAAGGTTCTGAATACTGTCTAACATGGCTTTTTCTCCTAGGTGTGCTGGACTATGTGCGGTATTGATAATGACTTGAACCATAGAGTCGGGGAGAAACCATGTGGCTTTTCCCTTCATCAACCATCCCTGATCTGTCTGGACCCCTCCTTGTTCGGACCATTTCTTGATTTCTTCAGGAGTAGCATGTAACTGTATGTCTATGACATCTTGTGTAGGGTCCTTAACTGTCATACAAGTAATCTGTTCTGGAGTGGATGTCTGTGTCTTGTTAACTGGAATGTCTGGTGTCTGAGCTGTAAGCTTGGCTGTTCGGTCTGCTAGATCATTACCTTGGGAAATGATGTCAGTAACTTTCGTATGTGCCTTGCACTTCATGATAGCGATAGCTGTCGGTAAATGTATTGCATCTAACAGAGCTTGAATGAGGAGACCATGCTGAATCTTGGTTCCATGAGAAGTCATGAAACCTCTCTCCTGCCAGAGCACTCCGAAGTCGTGTACAACTCCGAATGCGTAACGTGAATCTGTATATATGTTTACTTTCAGGTTCTTGGCACGTATGCAGGCTTGGGTCAGAGCAACTAGCTCTGCTGCTTGAGCAGACAGTGTGTCAATACGGTGTGTTTCAATAACTTCAGTGTCAGTAGTCACTGCATACGCGGCTACTAGTTCTCCTGTACTCGTTCTCATACATGAACCATCCACATAAAGTGTCAGGTCGGGATCAGGTAATGCAATGTCTGTCAGGTCTTGTCTTGGCTTAGTCATAGTGTTAATGACTTCCACACAGTCATGTGTGGCAGGATTTTAAGTAACTGACGGTAACAGAGTAGCAGGATTTAGAACGTTGCAGCGTCTGATTTCTATGTGTGGCTGGAACAGTGTCAGTTCATAACCTGTTAAACGTGCAATGGTCAAGTGCTGAGTCTGTGTTCGGTTTAAAAGAACTTCCACGGAGTGTGGAACTTGTACTGTCAGGGAGTGTCCTAATACTATGGAATCACTTTGTCTGATTGCTAGAGCTGTGGCTGCAACTGACTTGAGGCACGCAGGCAAAGTCTGGGCTACTGGATCTAATGTGCTCGAAAAAAAAGCACAAGGCTTGTACTGTCCGGCTTGATCTTGTGTGAGAACAGATAATGCAGTACCATCACGTTCTGTGACAAAAAGTGTAAAAGGCTTACTGTAGTTCGGTGTAGCTAGAACAGGTGCTTGGCATAAAGCTTTCTTTAACTCATTAAAACTAAGTGTATGTTCAGATGTCCAAGGGAGGACAGTCGATATGGCTGCCTCCTGTGTCGTTAACTGTATCAGTGGCTTTGCTAGAAATGCATACTGAGGAATCCATTGTCTGCAATAAGAAGTGAGGCCAATAAAAGCACGTACCTCCTTCTGTGTCTTGGGCTGTGGAAGACTCGCTATTAACTGGATACGGTCTGGTGTCAACTGCCTACCCCACTTGGACAGTAAGTGGCCTAAGTAGATCACTTGCTGGACACAGAATTGAAGCTTCGAAGGGGACACCTTGTGCCCCATCTCGGCTAGGAAATACAGAACTGTAAGTGACGCTCGCTCGCAGTCACGTTCAGAACGGGCTGTGATCAGTAGATCATCTACATACTGGAGCAGGGCAGTGTCAGTTGGCATGTGAATATTGTCTAGTTGTCTTTTAAGTGCTTGACTGTAAATACTAGGGCTTTCTGTGAAACCTTGAGGAGCTTGTGTGAATTTATAGCTCCTTCCATTTAAACAAAAACCGAAAAGGTACTGGCTGTCTGGATGAATCGGGACACTGAAAAATGCATTCTTGAGGTCTATAACAGTAAAAAATGTAGCTTCAGAATCAATAGCTGTCAATAGAGATGAAATATCTGGGACTACTGGATACTGGGGTATGATACATTTATTAAGTTCTCGAAGGTCAATCACTAATCGATATACTGGAGGTGCATTTGGATCAGTACGTTTCATGACTGGAATGATAGGATAATTACATACATTGGAGTCAGTTTCTACGACTACTCCTTGAGCAATGAGCTCGTCAATAATTTTGGATAAGGCTGCTACAGCCTCAGGTGGCAATCTGTACTGT
Source organism: Lissotriton helveticus (assembly GCF_964261635.1). Lineage (NCBI taxonomy): Eukaryota > Metazoa > Chordata > Amphibia > Caudata > Salamandridae > Lissotriton > Lissotriton helveticus. The sequence goes on from NW_027611718.1 coordinate 738,179, forward strand.
CTGATCCGTGGCAAGACTATACCTTGCTTGAGGGTCACACGATGGGGTGTGATTCGCATAAAACCTACATCAGTTGGACCTTGCGCCCATAAATGCTGTGGAACATTGGACAATCTTGGATCAAAATCACGTAATACATAATGACCTTTAAAGTCTCTTAAAAACAATCGCATTCCTTCTGGAGAGCAGCAAATAACTGCACCTAATTCTTTTAATGTTTTAATGCCTAACAAATTTTCTGGACATGACTTCGTAAGTAACAAATCAGTAGTTCGGGACAATGGACCAACTTCTAGAGTAACTGGCTTTGAAATCTCGTTAACAATAGGCTTTCCTGAAAATCCAAGGGAAACATTTCTAGAGCCTGAGAGCGGAGCCCCTGGAACCTCGTCATGACTGATAGTAGTCCTACTTGCCCCTGTATCAATCAAAAACTTTCTGTCTTTCCCCAATACTTGACTATGTACATAGGGACCCTCTTGATCTACAGGTATCTCGATGAGAGGCAAGCCTACCTCCCTCTCTAGGCTGTTTCATGAATACGGTTGATACTCTGGATACTCTGTCTGGGCATACTGGTACATCTGCTGTGTAACATGCTGTGTTGCAGCAATAGGCTGCGGTGCTGGAACTGTCTGTTGTGCATTCTGTGGTGTCTGGGAAGTCTGTGAAACTTGTTCTTGTCTAGGCGGACGTGGTCTTTCTTTAGTCTTACCAGTTGCTATGTTGTGTTTCAGAACTGCACACTCGTTTATAAAATGACCTGGTTGTTTACAATAATTGCATGTCCCTTTAACGGGAGCTGCAGGATGACTGGCTTGATTCGGACCCCTCTTCTGACTGTCTTGTGGAACAGATTGTGCAACTAGTACTTTCATTTTCGTGTCTTTCATACGTCTCCTTTCGTGTTCTTGCTCTTCCCTGATTCTATTCTGGTGATACTGGAGCATCTGTAACATTTGTGACGGGGTACTAGCTTGCCAGGTACTTTCGACTTTCAAAACTCGATTTTTAACTTGTGGGCTTGAATTCTCGACTAGTTTAGTAACAAAAAGATGAGGGTATGACTCGCTACCTGTCTTCAAACCACTGTTAATAATAAAACATTTTTCAAATCTAGAATAAAAATCACTAGTATCTTCATCCTGTTTCTGTTTACATGCTGAGATTGCATCCCAATCTTCCTTTTTCGTGGCTAATAACCTTGGCAAAACTTGTATCAATAACTCGGGCAATTCTTTACATTTGTCCCCAAGACCGGTACCTGGTACTCGTATTTTATCTTCAGCTTCTAGAGCTGTCCAATCAATCTTTTTCTCTCCCACCTCCCATTCCTTTTCCTTGAGTTTTTCATATACCCCTGCGGGCAACAGGACCTTTAACATTTTAATGATATCTGGATACGTGTATTCTCCCATACGGAGCATGTCTTTTAATTCTCGATGGAACCCTGCTGGATCTTTGTCGTGACAGGGAATTAATTTCTTCATCTCTAAGAGTTCCATCTATGTGATAGGGGTGTAAACAAATACTCGTTGCATTTCACCACCCGGTGTCCTAACTGGGTGTACTTCTCGTAACGGATGCTGTCTATCTATGTAAAATGGTTTACTTTCTGGAGGTGAGACGTGAACAAAATGCGGGTTCAGAAACGTTCTATATTTGTGGCGCTGTTCTAGAATGACACTACTTAAATCGGTACCTAAACCTTTCCATTTATACTGGAGTAACTCGTTCAGAATATCATGTAACGGATCTGGATCAGAATGTTGTCCTTCATATAGTGTAATGAGGTGCTGGATCATATACATACCCACCAGTCGTTGCTCGGCTGGGGGCAGTTTCAGAAACATTTGTGCCACTATTTCGTCTGGAAAAGTGGTAGAATCAGTAATCCATCGGACTGCTGATCGGGCTAGTTCTTGTTCATGCATGGTACTAAGTTCACTATAACCGATTCGTGATTTCAGAATGTGATCGGTAGCTTGAAATACTTGTTCTAGAGAATATTGTTCTGGTGCTGGAAGATGAAAGACTTTCTTGTGTTCTAGGCGTGAATGTCGGTCTGGAAATCTAGATTTACCTACATACGCTATTCTGCCGGTATTCTCGTCTTCTACTTCTTCAGTATCAGAGTTATCTTCTTTCTCGCTTACTTGTGCTGTTTTGCGTTTCTCGTGTAACCTTATTATTTCCTTACGAATTTTCTTGTACATACTGTCTATACTACTGAGTGTCTTGTGTCTTCCCTCGGCTATATGATCACTCCACTTTGTCAGGACTTTCATTTCGATTGGATCTTTGTCTGGATAATCTTGTTCCCTTATTAAACAATTGATTAGAAACTTTAATAGCATGAGCTGAGTCTCAGCTTTCCTTAGAGACATGATTTCGCCAATACTTTCTGGATCTTCTCCTGTACGGATGAAACGATATATTCTGTCTAGATCTTCTTTCATATTCGGTAGGGTGTCCAAATACTCGGTCACCCGTCTTGCGCGCAATGAATATATAACCATATTATCATCGCCTGGGACTGGATCATAACGGCATTCGGTGAGAGCTCGCCTGATATCTGCAACGGACTGATGTTTGGGCGTACGCTGTAACGCACGTTCATGTAACTCGACTAACGTTATACGTTTGTGTGGCGGCGGGGTACCCGGAGGACCTCCTCCCGCGGCCCCTAAACTGGAATCGTCGACTGATACTCTTCGTGCTGGCAGAGTGACCGATGTAGCGGGAACTTGTACTATGGACTGGACCGGGGGTACCGTAACAGGTGCTGTAACAGGTGCCCCGGTGGCTGGAGGAACAGGAATTACATTATTTACCGGAGCTGGCGGAGCAGGATTCGCATATTCTGGGACTGTGTCGTCCAAATAGGACGAGAGAAAAATATCAGCTGCGGTCGGTTTGTGACGTAGCTTAATCGGAACTAATGGCGGCGGAAAATTACATGGTGCTTCCGGGGTTGCTTTTGGCAAACCCTCGGCAAGAAGAGGATACATACCCTTAATGAGGGCATTTCTCTGTCTGTCTGACTGTTCGGCTTTAACTCGTTCACCTACTTCAATTAATTCCCTTTCTTGGGCTCTTTCTGAGGATTCTCTACTTAATTCAGACTTTATGATTTCTTTTTCTGTTCTTTTATGAGATTCTTTGCGCCATAACTCGATGGCGTCTCTCTGGGACTGTCTGGCTTTCTTTTTCCATAATGCTTCTTCTACTCGCATGATGCACTCGGCATCCCACGTACCTGATACGGGCCATCTATACTTTTCCTCTAATTCCTTGGTGTACTCCACCCATAAATCTAGATATAATATGGCACTTATGCCATGCTTTTGATACATAAAATGACCTGGACTGTCCCTAGGCGGGACAGGAACTGCTTCCTCGAGCAGACCTTTTCTAGTTTTTAACTGACGTAACTTTGAGAACAGAGGCATAACTAGGCTGGAGTCTGGACACAATACAATACACGATAAACACAATAATAACTGAAAAACGAATCATTCATACCACGACATTGAAAACACATGAAATAACATTTTGGACAGAATATTACCTGAAATACTGAAAACAGAATACATGAATTTCTCAAAAACAGAACTTACTGGAACAGAAACTTACTAGAATGACTAGATGCACTGCTAAAACAGTACGAAACTTACCGGTCCCATAAAGAGACACGTCAGGACCCGCATCCACCTAAGTGGACACTTCGTGTTGGATCTGTGTACCCAAACCCACGGACCAGAGACAAATCAATTGACCCTGTCTAGATACTACCCCAGCAATGGTACTCACCGGGCAGCAAGAACGGAAGGCCTCGGACTGGACTGGACTGCTACGACGACGGACGGACGAACCTCGGACTTTAGTTACAGGTGGGCCTCCGGATACCTCGGACCTTGGACTCTCGGCTTGGGCTCTGGTCGGGACTCGCCGCGTTCCTCCACCACCTCGTCTGGACGCTGGACCGCAACCTCCGTCTCCTCCGTGGGCCTGAGGGATACTTGAAGCAGAAATATCTGCACGTGCACGGTATGGTTCCGTCACGGCTGCAGAGGATCAGGGGGCCTGCGTGGCTTCTCCGGCGCGTGGGGAAAGGGCAAGTCCCTATTCGGGCGCCATTATGTGGTAAATAAATAATTAATTACCGGTTCTATTTTTCGGGATACTCATACAAACAGATAGCTCAATAAATAAGAGTCAAGATTCGAGGTAGCTAGAGTGTACAGGCTTTAATCAGGCATAAAAGGACAGGAACAGGACAGCCTGCATGGGAATGGGATGGCAGGGCCCGACAGCTGCCGGGGGCAGGATCTGGGAATGATGCGCATAACTTTTAATAACAGAACATTAGTATATATAGTTAAACAAAATACATTGCATTCAATACAGTAGGCGTAGCAGTAGGCGGAGTTTGTAGCAGTCGCGAAAGATAAGGGCAAAATGAGGTAACAAGAAGGCGTGTACAGGGCGTATACACAGACATGTGATGTAAACGTAACAGAATATGTCATAAACGGGGCGGAAACATGGAGGGGGCTACCTGAGCAGCTGGGACCTCTAACCTAGTGGTGCGCGCAAACTGACAATGACGTGTTACCAGGGAGAACTGGGGGGCTATGACTTCTGCGCTAGAAGAGGAGACTAAAGTCTGGAGTGTCAGAGCGACATGTACCCAGGCATATCTAGTATCCGGTGTTTAGAGTACATGTTGATAGAATCCAAAAGTTATCAGAGTAAAGGCTAACAGACATTAAGACTGGTGCATGCATAATTCTACATGTAGTGCGTGTGCGGGGAATATTCTATAAATATTAATACAGTATTTCTCTTACATGGAGACATAAAGGCTAGACCATGACGGAAACTATTGATGCGATTCAGTAGCTTAGGAATGCAGAGAAGGAGGGCTGGACTGATAACTAGAAACATAACATATTCTTGGCAGACTGGGAGGCAGAGCCAGGCCGAGCCGGGCACTGCGAGGCATGAAAGTAAGCTAAGAGTCAGGGATACAGGTGGGGGCTGTATCGCTCCTTGGAGAGGGTTCAGAAAACAGGCGCTGAATCTAAGTCCGGGCCCTTTTGAGGCCTAGAAACGGGGATAATTCAATGAATTAACGTGCACACTGTAAAACGTGGCAACGTAGCTTTACATAGGCCCGATATTCGTTGTATTCACGAAAACTGGAAACTGGCATACTAGAGATGGACACAACTATAATTGCGTCTTTAATCGATCATAGGGGAATACATGCATATCGATCATGCACATATAACATAACATAGGGAACACGTAGGCACATACAACATGGCAAAATTTACTTTTCCACAAAGGGGTGGGTATAAATAACAGGAGAGTGAAGGTTACTTACTTTGTTATTGAGAGTGATAGATTTAGTGAGTTAATTAGTGGGAGATAGTTAGTGAGAGATTGAGAGAGTTAGTAAGAGTGATGAAATTAGTGAGAGAGTTAGTGAGAGTGAGAGAGTTAGCGAGTGAGTTAGTTAGTGAGAGAGAGTTATTGAGTTAGTGAGAGTGAGTGAGATTTAGTTAGTGAGAGTGAGAGAGTTAGCGAGTGAGTTATTGAGAGTGAGTTAGTTATGATCACCAATTATAAGTGAAATGGGAATGTCAGAATTTCATTGCTCCGGTTTACTCCACCCAGGAGTAAAGAAAAAACAACAACTCCACTAACCCATGTCATACACTAACTACAGACAGCCAGTAAAGCTGTACCGGGGCCACACCGGCGTGACGGTGAAGCACCCTCTACAGGGACAGGCTACAGACGGTAAATTCTCTACTCTGTCCACCCAACGGCAAGGACAGGATACAGCATCCAAGGCCGAGTCTACTCAGGACAGAGGTGAGGGACCCGAAGGCATGCACAAAATACAGCAATTTGTTAACATGCTTTGTAAGGTCCACCCCGGAGCAACAGGAGCTCCCCTAGCAGGGGTGGATAGCAGACCCTGCTCTGGGAGGAGTAAAGTTTAATAGATGACTGACTTGGAAGAGGGGTGCAGAGAAGGATCTGCTTTATTCCAAGCCCCATCCAGCGAAGATGTAATGGCAAGAAGAGGAATTTGCCTTTCTGCCATTCAACAGACACCAGAGCTCAACGCCCTGGCAGTGGCGGGCAGGTAGGGGCAGTGCAAGGATTTCAGTGGTGCAGGCGCGTAGTGCAAACAGTATGCATGGGAGGGGGTGGGCCAGGTGGATAGAAGGGACACCAGCAGGTAGCTACAAGGCCTTCAACACCCACTCCACTCAAAAACAGCCGGTGTGGAAGGAAAAAGCAGGATGCACCGCACAGCACACACGGACTACAACTCCCACTCCACTCAAAAGCAGCCGGTGTGAAGGAAAAAGCAGGATGCACCGCACAGCACACACGGACTACAACTCCCACTCCACTCAAAAGCAGCCGGTGTGGAAGGAAAAAGCAGGATGCACTGCACAGTACACACGGACTACAACTCCCCCTCTACTCAAAAGCAGCCGGTGTGGAAGGAAAAAGCAGGATGCACTGCACAGCACACACGGACTACAACTCCCACTCCACTCAAAAACAGCCGGTGTGGAAGGAAAAAGCAGGATGCACTGCACAGCACACACGGACTACAACTCCCACTCCACTGAAAAGCAGCGGGTGTGGAAGGACAAAGCAGGATGCACCGTACAATACACACAGACTACAACTCCCAATCCACTCAAAAAGAGCCGGTGTGGAAGGAAAAAGCAGGATGCACTGCACAGCACACACGGCCTACAACTCCCACTCCACTCAAAACAGCCAGTGGGGAAGGAAAAAGCAGGATGCACCGCACAGCACACACGACCTACAACTCCCACTCCACTCAAAAACAGCCGGTGGGGAAGGAAAAAGCAGGATGCACCGTACAGCACGCACGGCCTACAACTCCCACTCCTTTCAAAAACAGCCAGTGTGAAAGGAAAAAGCAGGATGCACCGCACAGCACACATGGACTACAACTCCCACTCCACTCAAAAACAGCCGGTGTGGAAGGAAAAAGCAGGATGCACCGCACAGCAAACACGGACTACAACTCCAACTCCACTCAAAAACAGCCGGTGTGGAAGGAAAAAGCAGGATGCACCGCACAGCACACACGGACTACAACTCCACTGTACATGTCGAAGTGACCGGTCACCTGTGGACTGCGGCAGCGCAAGCAAGCAGCATCTCGCCAACCTCTTAAGACACAGCAGAAGCCTTTCATGATCGTGGCCTCCACATAGCATGCACCTCACCCGATGAACAGCGCCTAGACGCCGGCGTAGCACTTCATAAAGGTTATTATTGTAGCAGACGAGACAGCTCTCGTGGTCTCACTTCACCAGATGGTGAATAGTGAGACTAGTACAATATAAGGCAAGGGAGACACTTCTAGGCATGGCTGGTCCCAAACAGATACTCTTGATGTTGAGGTTCAGTCTGCTGCCGGTGCTCGCCAGGTAGAGAGCGAGAGGTGCAGGACGAGACATTCGTGTCACAGGTTCATGCAATCGTGGTCAAGTGGGGAAGCCAAGGTTACGATCACACCCTTCAGACATCATCTCATCAACATCGCCTTTTACTGATCACCTTGAATGATGTACATTTAGGGGTCACCTGGGCTGGGGATTACCATCCACAGTGCCCCCTGAGAGCCCCCCCATGCAGGCCGAAGCAACAAACTCTGAGTTCCAGAAACAAAGTGGGGACTATAGGAAAAGCGCCACCTCGAGTCTGCATAAACATGCCACAGGCTGGCCAGCACAGACTTCATTGCACGTCTACAAATAACAAATCCCTCGATTCATGCCGCCCTTCGAGGCTCTAGCTTGCTGCAGGAGTTCTTACCAACAGTAGCTAATAACAAGATCAAGCAAGCATTTGCAAAACCAATGGTGCTAGTGTAGAAACTAAGGTCGGGGACAATCGGTATTTGCCCGGCGGTATCGCCTCTTTAACCCACGAAACATTAATCAATGAAGAGGCAGGCGCTGGAGACTGGAAGGCAGGAAACAAGGTTTATTCTCTCCGGAGGAGAACACGACAAATCAGACAGCAGGTATCGTCATGAGGTGCTCTAACTTATTTCTGAGGCCTGGCCCCTTATATACAGGTTTTTGTGGCTTTATTACAGTTTACATATTCATGGCAATGCTTTGATGTACGGAAAGACATTCCCGGAATCTCCCCTTCGGGCCCGTTCCCACACACATTTACAGTAGAAGTCCCCACCCCGGTCACAACAGGTGATGGTTATCGCGCAGCTGGATATTCCGCCGATTCATGGAGTGTGGGGGGTTCGATCGGATCTCGTGGGGTGGGGGCTCTGATCAACTCGGGGGTCCTTTGATGATGGAAGCTTTCAACTGTACGGGGAGGGGCAAGGAATAGTATCGGCAGAGCTAGGTGTCGGCCTGGGAACAAGGAAGACAAACGGGCACAGGAAAAGGGGTTTTTTTTGTATCAAAGGGCCGGGGACTATGAAAAGAATGAAGGGAGGGGTCGCGCTGGGAACAGGATGGGGCTTTGAGGCAGAACTGCGCTGAAGAGGGGTTTATGACTCAAAGCATGTGCGAGCGAGGGGGGGTTGGTCAGCGTGCAGGCTTGGCGAGGGCGAAGGGCTATGTTGGGGGCCAGTGGCGTGCAAAAGGGATGGTCCTGATCGAGGCACCTAAAAAAATGGCGGGCGCGCACGACAAAAGTGTGGCATCAGGGTAAAAGGCAAGATGGCGCAGATAATGTTTACCAAACCGTACTAATTTTCCACAGTCCTCCCTTTAACATATTCAAGACATCTTGCTGATCTATTTCCTATTCAAGTCTATTATGGTGGGCATAAGAAAAAGCAGTAGGACCCCAGGTGAAGGAGTCGTAAACACTACATTTAAGATCTCTAGTTTTTGGAGGCGGGCCTATTGATAAACTTTGATAAACTTGTTAGCAGGAAAGTCATAGTAAGGTAATACAAAAAATGATTCTGTAGCGAGCAGTCAGTACATTGCATACAGGTTATTATATACAGGCTCCGTATATATTTGGTTGGAGCATAATCAATACAATGGTGGCTGGGAGAGAAACGAGACGTAGAAGAAACGATGATTGAGGGTGTCAATGTTCGAAGTTACTGACTTCTCAGTCCTTTGTTGGCGCTGTGGAGCACCGGCGGTGGAGCTAAGGGTCCAGCTCTATTCTAGGTCCCGTGTTGCAGGGCACGACCTTTTCCTCGCGTTTCTGGTCGAAAAGGTCTTTTTCGCCCTGTGTCTTTCGGAGTCGATAGTCAAAAAGTTCAGGTGGAAGAAGAGTGTACAAATAGTCCATAGGGTAGGTCGGAGAAAAAGGGGGGTGGAGCAATGGCCAGGTCGGGAACAAACTAGGGGAACGAGAGATTTCAGGTAGGCGGGCTTATGACCGAGTTTAGGGAGCGGGGACCTTTCGGCACACATTTGAACATTGGACAGGGGCATCAGGTCAGCCCTCTCCTCTTGTTTTGTCGGAAATAGTGCCTCGTCCTGCAGCTCCGTTCTGTCGCGGTCTCGCCTTGGCCCATGCCGCAGACGTTCCATAGTCTGTAGTCAGGCCACGTGCTCCCACATCCGGTCCTTCTTTCCTCCGACAGCTGTACCCTTGAAGGAGTTTGAAAAGACAGTCTTTAGAGAATGGGCAGAGGAAGGTAATCACACAAGTCTATTTCTCTCCCAGCTCCAGGTAAATGACAATAGAAACGTCCGTTATATTAGGGTTCACAACTGACATATAAATGATCGATGGTGGGCCTGCTGGATTTACTATGACTTTCCTTCACAACTGTTTACTATAGTCACGACAGTTCATCTGATGGAGACCCACCTTCGTAATACAAGCCTGACAAAGCTATACCGTTCTCTAGGGGTTTATATTTACAAAAGGGTGTTGTGAGCTATCAACATGGTACTAATAGGTATCTCGCTGAGGGACGAACATAGGCTAAACATCTTTCATTTTATCAATGCATCCTGCCTTTTAACTAAACATTTTCGCTTTCGACAAGGTTCATTGTAATGGTTTTCTTCGCTTCAGTCTAATCTTTAACTTTGTAAAACATCATTCTGGTTCCTATGCAGCCTCTCGCGGCCTGATTACTAAATTAGAAAAGACAGGGGTCTCATGGGAAAATAACTAGGGACATAGAAAACTGTGATGGGGGGGCATCATCTTACTTTGGGTTATAAGGGTACTATCGGCAGAAGGCCACAGTTCAGTTGGTGAGCGTTCAGTGGCATTTCTCGAATTCCAAACTCTGAAATTTGCCTATCGAAAAAATCATTTCTAGGGACCACAGCTGGCCTGCGTTAGTCGCAAGTCGACCCATCTCTTACGATCGGGGGGTGAAGGATAGTTAAAAACTCTTATCGGGGGCAACTGAACGCAATACTGGGTGCGTCCTGGGAAGATGGGGAGGTTTCGATTACCTTTACGGTTTGGGTATTGCGACAATTCGGAACGGGGAAGGTCGCGTCATCTGAGGCATTTTATCTCATAATAGGAGCCGCTGACATGTAGTTCCCTCATTACGGGTCAGATTAGGGAACCTCAGTCGTCTTACCTGTCCTTTCCCTTATGGCCAATTCTCGGTTTCGTCAATTTAGCAGAAAGGAGAGGTAGTGACACGGTCTCATGGTGATTTTATTAAAGACAAGTTTTGTGCAAATACTGGCGGTATTTGGAGCCAATTGGGTGGTGCGCTAGGGGTGGCAGTCTGCCAATTTCGGAGCTAATCGCTTGGAAGAGTGGGAGTGTGAAGGAGAGAGAGAGAGAGAGAGAGAGAGAGAGAGAGAGAGAGAGAGAGAGAGAGAGAGAGAGAGAGAGAGTGCAACAGCAGGCTAAATAGTACACGTGCGACATGGAGAGTGGCAGTGTATTTAAGAAAGGCTATTTAGTGCATTACACAGCAAAGGACATTTACGGGTCTGCGTTAGAATCTTGAAAGCATGCAGTTTGAGGTGGACGAGCATTAGACAGGGTAGAGGGGACATGCTTTGAGAAAAAGGAAAACGGGTACCACTGTGTCGCACTTTCTTGCATTCTTGGTCCTTCGACCAGTTGAGTCAACGCTTCAGTCACACACACACATTCTCTCATAGTTTCGAATCATACGTGACATGGGTTCATTCGTGCAGCATGGGTTAAGGGTGATAATTTTTCATCAGATCATACTAAATTTATGGGCTCGTTTGCTACGTGAGTAGTTTGTGGGCGTGCTTAGGCGCCACCTTGCAGCGTTGGTCCGCTTCGCGTATCAGACGGGGCAAGGCTTCAGATCTTCGCCATACCTCGGTTGCGGCCCCTGATGTAACCTGTAGAGGGAGGGAAAAGAGGGGAAGGGAGGGGGACAACATTCGCGCATATCAAATACATGGATTCGAGAGTCCTTTACTTACCTCATACTCGTCTTTCCTCCTCGGGGTAGAATCCCTGGGGTATGGTTTCTGGAGTCGGGGGGGGGCAGTGTGTCCTTATAGGTCGTGTGCAGGGAAACGTAAAAAGGAAACCAGAGGTACCTAGTGCGAGGTATCTAGTTAGTAGATGTATCTCACTATCGGGATCCTTAAATCTCCTTCAATGCTGTGACGTTCTAAGGTTCTTCAGTTCTTTGGTCAACTCTGTTCCCTAATACCTTTGAGCGTCGTACTTTATAACATTTACATCGTTTTATTTTACCCTTCTTTTACATTCCATTATTTATACCGTTTCGTTTTACCCATCCTCAGAAGTCGAGGTCTTTTCTCCACGCGAGAGTTCATGAGTCAGTCGCGTACCTTGAAGGCAGAGTATCGTGTCGTAGATCCGATCCTTCCTCCGGGGCTGGGCAACCATCTTCTAATAACCTTAAAGAGAGAGCAGGGTAGGGTGCACAGAAAAGAACTCTCCCGCCGATCCCATATTTCAAATAAAGCATGCAATACCCGTTCATAATTTCGAAAACCTTTATTTTTGCAAAATCATAGTACGTGGATTTATGAGGGTGCAGTCGTATTTGGCCGGACACGGCAATGGCTAAAGTGCGTACAGTGGGGGGTGTTGTTTTGCAGCAATAAAAAACATTAGAAAGTTTTATCAATTCATTTGTAGCAAACTAAAACGTCTATCAACTGGCTGGGGGGGTTCGGGGGCATTTATTTCATAATTTAGAAGCATAGTCAGACTAGTTGCAATCAGATTTCCTATATGCATACCTTGTGCGTGCGTCATAAGCGAGGTTATACATCAGCAATATATATATAAAAAATATAATACATTGTACATTTGTAATCATCATTTTTAACGGGATCCTTTTTACATGTTCGTCGAGTGAGCTCTCCTTTCTTCTTGTCAAGTGTACAAAGGATCATATACATGTCTCAGAACATCAAGTTTTTTTTTATTTAGCAAAAAGAAACACCACGAGGTGTTCGTAAGTTCCTATTGATACCGGCGCCATTTTGGGCTGGGCCGGGTCAGTCCGGAAGTAGCATCAGGAAAAAGTTTCCTACAACCGGCAGTTGGACCAGAGTCCTTTTCGGCAGTTCAAGAATTCATGCTAACAGAAGGAGTGGCAATGTCATGTTTATTTTGTTGGCGATCAAGGCAGTTGTCCCTTACCGGAAGCCTGCAGGGGCCGAGGGCTCCGCCGGGTACCTTTGCAGACTCTTCAAGGCTGTGGAGATGTTGTCGGAGGTGGGGGCTCGTGTCCCGGTGGGCATGCGACCGAGTTACATTGCTGTTCAAAGTTACTCTAGCGGCCGAGACCCGCCTTCCAGCGGACCCAGACACCATTTTGAGGCCCTGCAGCAGTCCCCTCTCATCGAGTCTGCAAGAGTGGAAGAGACCTTTCTGAGGACAAAATAGGGAGTGGAACTCTGTGTTGTGGAAGCGGGACATTCGGCTGGGGTGCGGCTGTGATGCCCCCGCCTGGGGGGGGCAAGGGAGACTCGTTCGCGCCGTCTCCTTCTCCCGGTGCACTCTAGGCCGTTCTCTTTCATGGGCATGCACGATGGTCTCTCCACACCCTGTGCTCCACAAGGCCCATGCCCAGTGCTACGGAGGTATGGCCACCTGCGGCGCACGTTCGGTGCTGCGCAAGTATCGGTGCAGTCATTGCATATTCGGTGCTCCGAAAATATGGGCACCGTTGCACGTTCGGTGCTGCGCAAGTACTGGGGCACCACCATGGTATGTTCGGTGCTACGAAAATATGGCACCACCGCCTGGCTGGGGGAGTTCGGCGTTGGGCCGGGGGCTGGGAGACCTCCTATCCGTGGAGGTGGGAGAGGCTCGTCCGCGTCGCCTCTCCCTCCCAGCCCAACTTGGACAAATTTCTGCAGAGGTATGGACAGGACATCCCGCCGCCCAGAGCTGCTGCGGCTGTCACGGAGGGGAAAAGGAAGAGGTGTCTCGTTCTTCTCTAGACCGGGCTTCCTTAGGTTATCGGCTGCAGCCGGCCTCAGTTGGCCCCCCGTCGGTCCCTGGCCATGGGTGGTCGTACCGGGTGGACATGTGGCGGGACTACCTGCAACTACCCAGGGCCGCTGCGGCTGGACTCCGCTGGCCCCTGCCTCTCCTCCGGCTCCCCCATATGTTAAGATTTCCTGACCAAGTGTTGGCAGCAGGGCCCGCCTTATATGGGTTGCCGCCAGTTGGGCGTAGCCGTAACCCTGCCCTACTTTGGAAGGTTCCAGAATGTGGGGGGGGGGGGTGGGGGGGGGAGGAATGTTCTGTTGACTTTCATTTTCTACAGTTTACCGTTCTTGTTTCTAGCGTTATTGTTCCTTGCTTGTTATGTTAATTAAAAGTTTGTGTTCATCAGTGGCTTACTGATTTCGTTTCCCATTCCTTTCTTTCCAGGTTGTTTCAAGCTAAATTTTCTTTCCATACGACGCGATTTTCAATTTGCGGCCATCTGGTCGTCCCATTGAAATGGATAGGATATTATACATAGCAGAATGTGCCCTATAATTCTTGAAGCATATAAGTTAAAGACTTAATTTCAATTGCAGATTCTAGCTAAGATTCGTATGCATTATTGTACCAATTCTTATGCATGTGGCCCACATAGAAAGTGCACGAAATGGAAGTTGAATCCATACGAGGCGATTTTCGATTTCCGGCCATCTGGTCACCCGAATCTCAAAGATTATTGTTAATAATTCAGTGTGTTTTTATGCTATTTAGCTAATAATGCATGAACCTGTTTATTAACATGTGCATAATGAGATACCAAAGAGAAAATAATGAAAATGTATTGGTAAACCGTATTTTGGTAGACTTTAAAAAACCCCATTGAAAAACACATGCATCACCAATGCTGCTTTTTGCTTGTGCCTAAAACGAAAATGTGTTATTAAAAAGTGAATATAACACATAGAGATGTTTTTTCTTTTGTTTATGAAGCCTAATGTGAAGGCAGGTCACACCTATGTTTTACTTTGAAAAAATCTCTTTTCTAAAATTTACGGCGTTACCTTGTTTTTTAATATAGCTAAAAAAACAATTGTTAAAGTCGCTTATAAAAAAGTGATCGTAAATGCTATTTTGTTTTTTTTTTCAGCTTGAGGTTCAGTTTAATATGAGTCTTAATTTGATGTATCACTTGCCCTAGTAAACAATCCCCAAAGTCTATTTTTTTTTCAATTTTCCCAAGCTCAATGTTAAACACATGCATCACCAATGATGCAAAAAGTCAAGTCAGAAATTTCAAACAGCAATAAAAAAGTGAGAAAAACAGATATTTGAAAAATTCCTTTTGTTTATGCGGCCTTATGTCCAAAGCCATCCAACAAGAGCATTTTTTTTTTATTCGGTCGATTTAAAAAAAATCTGCGAACTATTTTATTTCTCTCAAAAAAGTGCCAAAAAGTGACTTTTTGTGCAAAAAAGTGCCTGTACAATATTTTTTCATCTAATAAACTTTTTATGACTCAGAATACACTTAGGCTTCAGGTCAATGTGTTTTCGTTTGGGGGAGGGGCCCAGGGAAAAAAACACCTTTTTTTTTCTCGGATTGGTCAAAGGTCAGGCTACCAGCTTGACTCTTGTTGCACCAGTGCTGCTTCGGCTGCACCAGTGCTGCTTCGGCTGCACTGGTGCAGCTTCTCAGACTTGAGGCGTTGCACCAGTGCAGCATAGAAAATAAACTTTTTAATAAAAGGATTTAAAACTAATTCAAGATATACATTATCTAAGGAATGTTATAAAAACTCAGATATGGAGAATATTTTTCATTTTCGTCCATTTTTGACCGTTTTGGAGCACTTTGAAGCACTGATGCAGCTTTGGGATTTTTATGGTTATTTTGATCAGAGATGCTCCTAATGTGTTTAAAATTCATGTGGGATGTATCCAAGACACTGCAATCACACCTATATAGTTTTTAAATGATTTTGATGTATTAAAATTTTGACCTCCTTAAGGGGGGAAAGGTTGAACTTTTACCCCGCTCGGAGTTCCATGACTTTCGTGACCTTGTCCCCCTGAAATTTAAAATTGCATTTTCAAAGTAATGTGTACAACTATTCATTCTGTGTCATTCATTGTGTGTTTAGCATGCTATTGGGCCACTGTAGCACTTGTTTTTTTTTCGTTTTTATGCATTTTTGACCGTTTTTGAACACTTTGATGCTCCAAATGGTCTTTGGACTTAGTCACTTTTTGCTTCATGGAGACTTCAAAAGTGTTAGAAAGTCACTTTGGAGGCACACAGGACAGTGCAAATGCACCTATATAGCAATCAGGACACTCCAATCACACCTATATAGTTTTGAAATGATTTTGATGGATTAAAAATTTTGACCTCCATGAGGGGTGGAAAGTTTGAACTTTTACCCCGCTCGGAGTTCCATGACTTCTGTGACCTCGTCCCCCTGAAATTTAAAATAGCATTTTCCAAGTAATTTGTAAATATATTCATTCTGGGTCATTCATTGTGTGTTTAGCTTGCTATTGGGCCAGTGTAGCACTTTGTTTTTTTCATTTTTATGCATTTGTGACCGTTTTTAAACACTTTCATGCACCAATGATGTCTTTGTACTTCGTCATTTTTCACTTCATGGAGACTTCAAAAGTGTTAGAAATTCATTTTGGAGGCATACAGAACAGTGCAAATGCAGTTACATAGCATTCAGGACACTGCAATTACACCTATATAGTTTTTAAAAGATTTTGATGTAATAACATTTTTGACCTCCATGGGGAGGGCCCTTAAGCTGAACTTTTACCCAGCTCGGAGTTCCATGACTTCCATGACCTTGTCCCCCTGAAATTGAAAATCGAATTTTCAAAGTGTTTAGTAAAACTGTTCATTCTGTGTCATTCGTTATGTCTTTAGCCTGCTATTGGACCACTGCAGCACTATGTTTTGTTAATTTTAACCCAATGTTGACCTTTTTTGACCACTTTGATGCACCAGTGAAGTTTTAGGACTTGGTCATTTTTCACTTCATGGAGACTTCAAAAGTGTTAGAAATTCATTTTGTAAATACCTAGAACGGTGCAAATGCAGCCATATAGAATTCAGGGCACTACAATTACACCTATATAGTTTTTAAATGATTTTGATGCAATAACATTTTTGACCTCCATGGGGAGGGCACTCAAGCTAAACTTTTACCCAGCTCCGAGTTCCACGACCTCGGGTGGAAAAAGTGACTTTGCCCCCTTAAACCCAAAAACTTCAAAAAGTCACCCCTGGAGGCCAGAAATGGGTCTTAGACACTCTTGGTATGTCATCTGAGGTATACTATGGTGTTCTTGGGTCCAGAACTAGAAATGTGATGTGACTCTGATATCTAAGGCCTATAATGGAAAAAATGAATTTGACACCAAACACCTCAAAATGTCTGAAATAGGACTCAGACATGTACCTGGAGGCTGGAAATGACCCCTAGACAATCTTGCTATATCACCTGAGATATAATATAGGGTCCTGGTGGCCACAGGGACCCAAAAACAGTCAGGTGGGTTGATACTGAAAATTAGCAAAAATCGTCCAAAACATTTTTTTGACAAGATTTGCTAATTTTCCAAATAGCTCAGAATGGATATCAGAGACACTGTTTGAGTGCGCAAGATATGAATACACTTGTTAGAAAGGTCAGCTCTGATGCTTTCATGTGATATATATAACTTTGATATTATATAAAGTTTTTTTTGCCGCTACCAGCCAAGGGAAACACCTGATATCGTACCCGATTTTGAGAACATTGGGCTGGGTGGAAAAAGTCACTTTGCCCCCTTAAACCCAAAAACTTCAAAAAGTCACCCCTGGAGGCCAGAAATGGGTCTTAGACACTTTTGGTATGTCATCTGAGGTATACTATGGTCTTCTTGGGTCCAGAACTAGAAATCTGATGTGACTCTGATATCTAGAAGCTATAATGGAAAAAAAAGAATTTGACACCAAACACCTCAAAATGTCACAAATAGGAGTCAGACATGTACCTGGAGGCTGGAAATGAGCCCTAGCCACTCTTCTTATATAATCTGAGATATATTATGGGGTCCATTATTGAGCATGGAGGCTGTCAAGGTTAAATATGATGTTGGTGCTCATGCCTGGCTCTAGACCAGTCTTGCCCAGACAGCACGCAGGAAGGCCCAGCTCATCAGAAATGTCATAACTTCAATCGACGATACTGTAGTGTTTAAACATTCAACGTTGCAGAATATTGCACTGCTAGGCAATTACATCTCAGCACGGGAGAATTATAGCTGATGTCCACCTTTCTGCCCAGATTTTGTTGGGTTTTTCCCAAGCACAGAGCTGTTTTCCATGGACAAGTTTCATAAGGTTTTACCTGACCAAATGTGTCCATGAGAAACCCACAAAGTGCAGTACTGTTACTCTTTTTGCAACACCCCTTAGATCAGAAACTTCAGTTTCTGCGCAAAATCGAATTTACAAACTTGTAATGAAGGTGTTTTTGGTGTCACAATGAAGGCATGATGTAATGTCAAGGCTTTTTGCTCAAATAACATTTGAGTTCTAAGATTGACAGTTCTATTTTGTAAAGGATGTTCTAAGTTTGGAATGAGAGTTCTAATTTGGAATTGAAAGAATTCCTTTAGAATGTAGATTGGAACACCGCTTCTAATTTGGAACGTTCGAACTATGTATGGAATGCAAATTCTACATTTGGAATGCCTCTTGCACAAAACATACATGTTTTTTTAAGGTTGAAGCAGCCAGCAGCTATGTGTGATATCTTAATTTTGGGAGTAGGAAACAGTACATCCCAAGACTACATATTCCTTGGGCACCATGACCCCCCAGGGTACCCAGAACTACCTTCTATTGAATGGATGTGTGTGTGCAATGCTCTTGAAGCCGTGTGTAGTTACACAAGAAGGAGTCTATGGGAGGCCAGGCCAGCAGAAAGGCTAACACAGACGAAGACTCAGAGCCCAGCCATAAGACCGTTGCCAGGCTCTGCTAGTCTGTGCAGAAGACTGATGTAAGGTGTCTTCTAACCCTTAGATCCCACCCTGCCATTTGAATACCTGAATCACACCTGTGAAATGGGCAGAGCAGATAGGAAGAAACAGAATGACAAGCTGTGCATTCCTATGCAGTACACTAGGCCCATCTCACCATCGATTTTACAGATTCTGTTAACATGTATGCAATAAAGAGAAAACAGGAAACCTTAATAATACGATTATTGTAACTGACTTCCTTCGCTCAATCTTCTGCTTCCGTGATGTTATGCGAAAGATGGACCTATATCTACCAACATAATGTATCACTGGTCCCCAAAGGCAGCCTTGAGTGTTATCAGCATTTCCCATCAATCGGTTGTGATGTCATCTCCTACACCACACCCCTGACCCTGGCAGGTTTGTGACATCATGTACTACATCACACCCCTGGGTCTGGCAGGCTTTATGACATCATTCACCTCTTTGGTATATATAGAGTTAATGAAGGTGTTTTTGGTGTCACAATGAAGGCATGATGTAATGTCCAGGCTTTTTGCTCAAATAACATTTGAGTTCTAAGATTGACAGTTCTATTTTGTAAAGGATGTTCTAAGTTTGGAATGAGAGTTCTAATTTGGAATTGAAAGAATTCCTTTAGAATGTAGATTGGAACAGCGCTTCTAATTTGGAACGTTCGAACTATGTATGGAATGCAAATTCTACATTTGGAATGCCTCTTGCACAAAACATTCATTTTTTTAAGGTTGAAGCAGCCAGCAGCTTTGTGTGGTATCTTGATTTTGGGAGTAGAAAACAGTACATCCCAAGACTACATATTCCTTGGGCACCTTGACGCCCCAGGGTATCCAGAACTACCTTCTATTGAATGCATGTGTGTGTGCAATGCTCTTGAAGCCGTGTGTAGTTACACAAGAAGGAGTCTATGGGAGGCCAGGCCAGCAGAAAGGCTAACACAGACGAAGACTCAGAGCCCAGCCATAAGACCGTTGCCAGGCTCTGCTAGTCTGTGCAGAAGACTGATGTAAGGTGTCTTCTAACCCTTAGATCCCACCCTGCCATTTGAATACCTGAATCCCACCTGTGAAATGGGCAGAGCAGATAGGAAGAAACAGAATGACAAGCTGTGCATTCCTATGCAGTACACTAGGCCCATCTCACCATCGATTTTACAGATTCTGTTAACATGTATGCAATAAAGAGAAAACAGGAAACCTTAATAATACGATTATTGTAACTGACTTCCTTCGCTCAATCTTCTGCTTCCGTGATGTTATGCGAAAGATGGACCTATATCTACCAACATAATGTATCACTGGTCCCCAAAGGCAGCCTTGAGTGTTATCAGCATTTCCCATCAATCGGTTGTGATGTCATCTCCTACACCACACCCCTGACCCTGGCAGGTTTGTGACATCATGTACTACATCACACCCCTGGGTCTGGCAGGCTTTATGACATCATTCACCTCTTTGGTATATATAGAGTTAATGAAGGTGTTTTTGGTGTCACAATGAAGGCATGATGTAATGTCCAGGCTTTTTGCTCAAATAACATTTGAGTTCTAAGATTGACAGTTCTATTTTGTAAAGGATGTTCTAAGTTTGGAATGAGAGTTCTAATTTGGAATTGAAAGAATTCCTTTAGAATGTAGATTGGAACAGCGCTTCTAATTTGGAACGTTCGAACTATGTATGGAATGCAAATTCTACATTTGGAATGCCTCTTGCACAAAACATTCATTTTTTTAAGGTTGAAGCAGCCAGCAGCTTTGTGTGGTATCTTGATTTTGGGAGTAGAAAACAGTACATCCCAAGACTACATATTCCTTGGGCACCTTGACGCCCCAGGGTATCCAGAACTACCTTCTATTGAATGCATGTGTGTGTGCAATGCTCTTGAAGCCGTGTGTAGTTACACAAGAAGGAGTCTATGGGAGGCCAGGCCAGCAGAAAGGCTAACACAGACGAAGACTCAGAGCCCAGCCATAAGACCGTTGCCAGGCTCTGCTAGTCTGTGCAGAAGACTGATGTAAGGTGTCTTCTAACCCTTAGATCCCACCCTGCCATTTGAATACCTGAATCCCACCTGTGAAATGGGCAGAGCAGATAGGAAGAAACAGAATGACAAGCTGTGCATTCCTGTGCAGTACACTAGGCCCATATCACCATCGCCTTTACAGATTCTGTTAACATGTATGCAAAAAAGAGAAAACAGGAAACCGTAATAATAAGATTATTGTAACTGACTTCCTTCGCTCAATCTTCTGCTTCCGTGATGTTATGCGACAGATGGACCTATATCTACCAACATAATGTATCACTGGTCCCCAAAGGCAGCCTTGAGTGTTATCAGCCTTTCCCATCAATCGGTTGTGATGTCATCTCCTACACCACACCCCTGACCCTGGCAGGTTTGTGACATCATGTACTACATCACACCCCTGGGTCTCGCAGGCTTTATGACATCATTCACCTCTTTGCTATATATAGAGGCATAGTCGGGGATGCCTGCAGTGTGTGTGCAGTCTGTGGACTGGGCTATGAATGGTGTGAAAGAGGTGTGAATGGGGGACTTGGGGGCACCGAGCTAACATCAGACTCACAGGATGGCCGCGGCAGTTCTGCTTCTCGTGGCCTCTGCCATGTGTTGTTTGGTCGTTCAGTGGGAGAAAACAGGCAGCACCTCGCAGACCGCCAGAGAGATGCACTTTGAGGTGGGGGCGGAGCCTTCCATAAGGTGTGGTAAGGGCTTATGAGGTTCCGTGTAGTTGCAGTAAACAACTTTTAATAGCAATTCCTGGGGTTCTCTTTGCAGGCAAATTGAATTTTGCCTTTCGCTCCAAGAACTCTGGCACCGCCCCTATCTGGAGCGGGGTGCGGAATGTCTGTGAGTTTAATGGGAAGCACGGTAGTATGAATGAAGGTGTGAATGGGGGAATTGACCAGATCAGATGCAATTTGTTTCCCTGACATAATTTTAGATTGAGTACAAAGAAATCAAATATTTCCCAAAAAACAATCATCCATGTTGTGTTTCATTATTTCATGATCACCAGGACCTCCCAGGGGCAAGGCGACGGCGACAGAGACTCCGGTGGCAGAAGGTGAACAGGAGCAGTCCCTTGCAGGCTCTTCTGCTGGCCCCAGTAAGTTGTTCTATTGTTATATTAATACTTATACTTCCCTAACTTTTACAGCTCCTATTCATTACAAACTGGTTCCTAATAATTCTATGTTTTACAAAATAGTCTTTGATCTTCTTCTAATGTGGACTACTTTCTACATTCTTATCCTGCCTCTACCATCACTCTCTGTGCTACTACTATTTACAATTATGAGTCGGTCTGTGTAGGTAGCTAAGCTTGTCCATTCGGCAAACGGTGTGAAACAAAACTCTGATACAGCAATAGCTCTAGGCACTGAGTGCAGTCCTCTGGGTTGCCCTTGCTGTCTATTCCAGTCTTCTTAATGTAAGTGCTTTGACAATTTCCAACAACAAAATGTCATTGTTTACACCAAGTAAAAGGTAGCAGTTGCCTTTTTGATTTGAGAGGAGCACATCCCATACCGCTAGTGTTTCAGGGACTATTCTTCACACAAAGAAGTATGAACAAGATAAATAGGACATTGTTGATGATAGGTTCAAAGTTCGGCGTAGGGTTTTTGTTCAGAAATAGCACGGCGCTCAACAGCTGGTAGGTTCGAGGTAGTTGTTATGATTGTAAATTGTTGGTGCAGCTTGATCAGAGATGACCCTATTCTCTGCGAGAGAAGGGAGAGAGGAGCTCTGCCTTCTATAAGTCTATATACAGTGTCAAGCGCACACAACCTAAGTTTATTCGATAGTTTGTGATGTGTTCTTTGATGGAAGGACAAGACCAGACTTTTCTTTTTTTATTTGTTCCTTTCCTTATTTATTGTATCACAAAATGGTATTTGTATAAATGCAAACCAGCCGACACGTAATTCGTCAAAAATGGGGTTGACCCGTGACTCTTCAGGGCTGTTGAAGTTAGGCTGAGATCAGTATCGTCGGATCGGTGATAATTCCAACCCGGTCCTACTCAGGCATCGGTGAGTAATGTTCCCGTGTGCGCAGAGGAGGTGCTCCTTCGAACAGGGAATGTGAGTTGTGCCGCCGTTCAGTATACGGTCGGTCACTGACGGGCAAGCAAATCCGCTTGACCCATCGTTGAGGCTTGTCAGTAAGCCGGTTACGGTGAGGGACTTCTGTCAGTTCTCGAAAGTATTGGAATTATCACCGGTCCGACGATACTGATCTCAGCCTAACTTCAACAGCCCTGAAGAGTCACGGGTCAACCCCGTTTTTGACGAAACACGTGTCGGCTGGTTTGCATTTATACAAATACCATTTTGTGATACAATAAATAAGGAAAGGAACAAATAAAAAAAGAAAAGTCTGGTCTTATCCTTCCATCAAAGAACACATCACAAACTATCGAATAAACTTAGGTTGTGTGCGCTTGACACTGTATATTGTTGATGATAGGTGCAGTTCGACTTTCGACATACCTCAGTCCGAACAGAAGTTGAACCCCCATTCCCCTGACCGACTATCTAGAATGTCTGACCAATGATTTTACGACCCAGAAGAACAGAAGAAGAGAGACTACCTCCGAGTCCCGGCCTATCTGAGTCACTGAAACATGACTGCCAAGTGCAGTAGTTCAAACCTTTCCTCTCACTCACTCGTGAACAAAAACCACACAGTGTTTGTTAGTTTAAAATTTTTATTTTCAATTGAGAAATGAAAACATTATTTCTTTATTTTTAATAGCGTAGTATTCTTATGGATGAAGATGACGTTAAAGTTTACTTTAAACAACATTCCCATGAATGAAATTAGTATGACTCAAACGTAAAAATATTAAACACTAACAGACACAGGAAATTAGTAGAATAACTGTGCGTGAGCCCCCACCTTCTTTAAAGTACTTAAGTACTGCTGGTGGTGACTCAGTAGTAGTTGGTGAATCGTCTGGCAGAAGGGTAATGGAATCTTCTTTCTGTAATGAGAAAAATGGTGCACGTTAAGCAAGCATTAATCAGTTGTCAAAAGAAGAAGTGTAGCATTTAATGGAATAAGCATCTAAAAGGTTAACACCCTCCCCAAAACCGTAACATTTTTTCAATCCCAGTAATACAAAATGTGTTATGTAACATTTCCTTCCATTACGAGACAAAATAGGGGGTTGTGTATGGCATCTGAAAATATGACATGTTTTTCCTAGACGTCACAACATCTGATGCGGCACAGATGACCATCAGTGCTGGGGCCAGCAGTGCGGAGGGGTCCACTCTGGATGCGGCGGTGCCAACAGGAGGAGCTGGGGGGGAAGGCTCAGCGGCGGCGGATGGTGGTAAGTTATTATACTCCTTACTTATTGAATTTTTTTTGAGTAGGCTCGTAAAGGAGTGTATGATGTACTGTACAGTAGTACACAGTACACTAGTATAAGTACACTGTACTGTCAAGAACATTTACTAATTTATAACTACTTTTTGGGCTATCACGGAGAAGACAGTCAACCTTGACTTGTAATAGCATTAGTGGCTGTACTTCTCTGGTAACCAATGGTCCCCTCTATTTCACTTGAACTCAGCTGGCCAATTTTTATTTTAAAGCCAAGTCATATCAGATCAGATGTAGTTTAGGGATGTGAAGAACGAAAAGCTAAAGAAGAGTGAAACGAAGGACGAGCGAGTCTTAATATTTATTTATGACTGTAAAAAATGGTTTTGTTGAATGCAATTCAACATAAGAAAGAAGACAGCGGTTTCCAAAATATAATGAAAAGGGTCTTAGTTGGTTGTTAACAAAAAGAAATTTTGGTACATTTGAGACATTAAGAAGAATCATAGACGTACTTTGTAAGCCTGGATGTTATCTTCTTTATCCTCCTCGTCGATAGCAGAAGTGTATGATGTAGTAGAGCAGACGCTGAGTGGATGAAGTATGGCCAGTGGCAGTGCCACCCCTATAGAAAAGTAAGACATTCCTATTCTGTGAGAAGTTGGCCTGATAGGTGATGTTTCCAATTCTGGAACCACCTATTATCAGACCAAACAATCCCTTATGGTGTCAGGTTGTAAGTCAACCTTGTTAGACAAGCTATCCTAGGGGTAGCATGGACTAAGCAGCCTAAAGGCTTAACTTAAGAGGTCGTGTTAAGCGAGCTGTTTTACCACATACAATCCTGTAATATCAAATGAAAGGACACCACACAAGTATATATTATAAAAATATATGTGTTTATTACTAAAAACAATCCCCAGTATTCTTTATGAATAAAGGGGCACAAGCGTTAAATCAAAAGCACAGTTAAAACATACAAAGTTGCACAATTATGGATGAGGGCGGGTGGCCACTCAAACCATATACTAAACAAGTGGTATAAGAGATACCAATCGAACAGTGGTTAGGCCTAGGGCCTAGGGAATCGCTGGGAGCAGTCAGGACAAGCAGTGCTGAAGTCGGGAGAGGCCCACGGGATTCGGGAGCAGTGCGGAAAGCGCACGCATGCACCAATGTTAACCAATGGTGCGTAAAAGTTACAAAGTTAAAGTTTAAGGACACTTCCGCTGAACCTAGAGGAACAAAACTTAAGACACAGACTGTGAGAAGTTGGCCTGATAGGTGATGTTTCCAATTCTGGAACCACCTATTATCAGACCAAACAATCCCTTATGGTGTCTGGTTGTAAGTCAACCTTATTAGACAAGCTATCCTAGGGGTAGCATGGACTAAGCAGCCTAAAGGCTTAACTTAAGAGGTCGTGTTAAGCGAGCTGTTTTACCACCTACAATCCTGTAATACCAAATGAAAGGACACCACACAAGTATATATTATAAAAATATATGTGTTTATTACTAAAAACAATCCCCAGTATTCTTTATGAATAAAGGGGCACAAGCGTTAAATCAAAAGCACTGTTTAAACATACAAGTTGCACAATTATGGATGAGGGCGGGTGGCCACTCAAACCATATACTAAACAAGTGGTATAAGAGAGGCCACTCGAACAGTGGTTAGGCCTAGGGCCTAGGGAATCGCTGGGAGCAGTCAGGACAAGCAATGCTGAAGTCGGGAATGGCCCTCGGGATTCGGGAGATGTGCGGAAAGCGCACGCATGCACCAATGTTAACCAATGGTGCGTAAAAGTCATAGAGTTAAAGTTTAAGGACACTTCCGCTGAACCTAGAGGAACAAAACTTAACACACAGACCCTAGAGATGTGCACCAGTGTGGGAACACCGGCAGAGCAAAGTTACCTCACCCACAGGAAGTGGGTGCACAGGGTCGAAGTGGCGTCGGGTTTTGACACGCAGGCTCTTGGTGCTTGAAGCTGAAAGGGCTGCAGGCGGGTTGAAGATGAAGTGTCCGGTGGAGTCCAAGGGTGGACTCAAGCTGTAGAGTACCTGAAAGCAGAGGGGACAGAGTCTGGGTCACTCAGCAGTGACCAGGGTGGAACCAGGACGGAACCAGGCAATGTCGGGCGCAATCAGGTGGTCGTTGAGGAGCTTCTCTCCGCTGTCACGTGGGCTCTGGGGCATCTGCGACGTCCAGGAGCAGGTCACCATCTGTCCCACGCAGGCTCTCACCGTCGGTGCAGTCGGCTTCAAGTTTGGAGCAAACAACACTTGGCAAGAGCAATCCACGCGGGATCGGAAGATTGCTTCTCACTCGGACCAGGAAGGTCAGAGTCGGGGCTCCTTTTCAGGGGAGCTGGTGTGGATCTGGAGCAACCAGATTCACGAGTCTTCTTTGTAGTTTCGTCGGCACAGGGACCACTAGCCAGCGGGCAAGTGACCGGGCCAACGCGTTGAGCCAAATGGAGCAGAAGGGCCCCACGCAGCACTCGTCGAGTGTGGAGGGCTGAACTTCGGCTCAGGAGTAGCTCAGGGTGGGGGCTTCTTAAACCCCGGTGCACAGCTTCGAGGGTCACTCGTGGGCTGCACGGTCAGCGTCTCATGGTCAATTCAAGATGGCGTGCCCCACGCTTCCGGTCGCCTCCACGGGTCTCAACTCTGCAGGGACTGTGGATCGGGCTGTTGGAAGGCAGGCAAGCTTAATCTCGTTGATCTCAGTCGCTTGAGTTCCGGCGGGAACTGCAACTAAGTAGATGTCGAGGGCTGGATGGTGCCTGCTGCTGCAGGGTGGTCACTCCTTGACCACAAGGGAGATTCTTCGGGCTTCCACGTTGAGATGGAGGTCCAAGGGTCCAGAGTTTCATTTCTAATGTTTCTTCCAGGAAATCTGATGTGCATTGGCACTGCTCCCACTCTTATTCCAATCTGGGGGGCGTGATTACCTGCTAGGTCCCTCCCTATGGGTGGGACCCAGGAAGGGGGTGGATACACCCCTTTCCTTTGATCCAGGCCGCCCTGGCACGAGGGTTGGAGTGCCCCAGAACCGGTTTGGCCGGATTATGCAAGGGGCAGCCTTGTGCGCCCCAGGCAGTGTCTGGTTTCTTTCAAACCTCCCTGCTACAATCCACTATCTCCTGTCTGGAGGGTGGTGACACCCTCCTGTGACAGGAAACCCTTTGTCCAGGCCCCATCTGCTGAGTTTCGGTCAACTGCAGGGGTCCAGACATTTGTCTGTGGCAGAGGCATCCATTTTGTGGATCTTAAGGTCTTTGGAGAAATTAACCGCATTTAGTAAAGGAACATGTCTTACCCCTCTAGAGGGGTGGAATGCCATCCCCGTCGCCAGAACTGGCGAGGGGATGGTATTCCAAATCGTATGACACCTTACACGACATGTTTTGATAAAGCCAAACCAAAGTTGCTATATAACCGCGAGGATTATAAGGCACTTAAGAGTATATGGTATGGCATTATCCTGAAACAGCTTAGGGAGTTGTTCCCGACAGCTGCAGACAGGCTCAGCTCATGCTAGAGCTCCATCTCACATAAAACCACGCACCCTGCCTCCAGGATTGATGAGGCCTTCCATAGGAGTGGCTCACAGGTTTACATGTGTCCAGATATAGGTTTAGATATAGGTATACCATATCTAAGCAAGGGGTGATTACACCACCTTACCCCAGCTGAGTGATCAGCCAGTTGTATCAATTTAAGAACCAGCCAGGGGTGGCAAAAGATATGCTGCACCCCCTGGTAGGCCTTGGTGGCCCCTATGCCCTGGGCACCTATAGTGCATTATACAGGGGCTGACAAGGAGTCCATTTCCAATTGGTATGTGCCTATAGCACATGTGTCATTAATTTAGTGAGAGAACAGCAGGCTGGGGGTCTGATCAGCAGGCCCACAGCCTCAGTAGTCGAAAACCAGTGAAGCAAAAAGCAAAAATTTGGGGTGACCATAGGATAGCAGACCCTACTCTCCTACACAACCCCCCCCCAAACGCAGGGACATTAAACTAACCTTGACCAGATAAGTCTTCATGTTCTAAGTGGAAGTACCTGGAGAGACCATCTGCATTACCATGGTCAGTCCCTGGGCGGTGCTCCACTGTAAAGTCCATCCCCTGTAGGGAAATGGACCACCTGAGCAGTTTGGGATTTTCACCCTTCATCTGATTAAGCCATAAGAGGGGCTTATGGTCTGTCTGCACCAGGAAGTGAGTTCCAAACAAGTAGGACCTCAACTTCTTTAATGCCCAAACCACAGCAAAGGCCTCCCTCTCAATGGCTGACCAACGTTTCTCTCTGGGAGTCAGCCTCCTGCTAATGAAAGCAATAGGCTGGTCTTGACCATCTTGATTAAGTTGTGAGAGCACAGCTCCCACCCCCAACTCAGAAGCATCTGTCTGAACAATGAACTGTTTGGAGTAGTCAGGACTCTTCAGGATAGGTGCAGAGCACATGGCCTTCTTCAGGTCATCAAATGCCTTCTGACAGCTAACTGTCCACTGAACCTTTTTTGGCATCTTCTTGGATGTCAAGTCATTTAATGGTGTCACTATAGACCCATAGTTTTTCACAAACTTTCTGTAATACCCAGTCAGGCCCAAGAAGGCTCTGACTTGTGTCTGGGTAACTGGAGGAGCCCAGTCCTGTATGGCCTGGATTTTGCTTTCCAGTGGCTGAACCTGGCCTCCACCTACTAGGTGGCCCAGGTATACAACCTTACTCTGCCCTATCTGGCACTTTGTGGCCTTGATAGTTAGGCCTGCCTTTTGCAGGGCCTCCAAAACTTTCTTCAGGTGGATCAGGTGATCCTCCCAGGTGGAGCTAAAGACAGCAATATCATCTAGATAAGCTGCACAAAAGTCATCCAACCCAGTAAGGACTTGGTTCACCAACCTTTGGAAAGTGGCAGGTGCATTCTTCAAACCAAAGGGCATTACCACAAACTGATAATGTCCACTAGGGGTAGAGAATGCTGTTTTGGCTTTTGACTCCTCAGCTAGTCTGATTTGCCAGTAGCCAGCTGTCAGATCAAATGTGCTCAGAAACGTGGCAGAAGCCAGTCTGTCAATGAGCTCGTCTGCTCTTGTAATGGGGTGAGCATCTGTCCTAGTGACAGCATTGAGACCCCTGTAGTCCACGCAAAACCTCATTTCTCTCTTTCCATCTTGGGTATGAGGTTTTGGCACCAGGACTACTGGGCTGGCCCATGGGCTCTCTGATGGCTCAATCACTCCAAGCTCCAACATCTTTTGCACCTCAGCCTTGATACAATCCCTGACATGATCAGGTTGCCTGTAGATCTTATTCTTGACAGGCAGACTGTCACCAGTGTCCACAACATGGGTACACCAGTCAGTTTGGCTGGGTGTGAGTGAAAACAAATGCCTGTGGGCCTGCAAAACTTGTCTGCAGTCCATCTGTTGCTGGTCAGTGAGGCTGCCTGCCAAGGCTACTCCATCAACTGAACCATCATCAGGGTTCTGAGAAAGCAGGTCTGGGAGAGGGTCACTCTCTTCCTCCTGTTCCCCATCTGTGGCCATGAGCAAGCTCATGTCCTCCCTATCCACAAATGCTTTCAAGCGATTCACATGGATTACCCTGTGAGGGCTCCTGGGTGTTCCAAAGTCTACCAAGTAGGTGACTTCCCCCTTCTTCTCAATAATAGGATAGGGTCCACTCCATTTGTCTTGGAGTGCTACTGGAGCCACTGGCTCCAGTACCCATACCTTCTGTCCTGGTTGGAACTCTACCAGCACAGCCTTTTGGTCATGCCAAGCTTTCTGTAATTCTTGGCTGGCCTCCAGGTTTTTGGATGCTCTTTCCATGTACTCAGCCATCCTGGAGCGGAGACCAAGTACATAGTCCACTATGTCTAGTTTGGGCTTTTTGAGAGGTAACTCCCATCCTTCCTTCACCAAACACAATGGACCTCTCACAGGGTGGCCAAACAAAAGTTCAAAAGGGCTGTAGCCAACCCCCTTCTGTGGGACCTCTCTGTAAGCAAAGAGCAGGCAGGGTAAAAGAATGTCCCATTTCCGCCTGAGCTTCTCTGGTAATCCTTTTATCATGCCTTTAAGGGTCTTGTTAAATCTCTCCACAAGCCCATTGCATTGTGGATGATATGGGGTGGTAAACTTATAGTTTACTCCACATTCCTTCCACATTGCTTTCAGATAGCTGGACATAAAATTGGTGCCTGTAGGAAGGTGGCTACCTGACTATGGTTACCCCAGATTTTTTGCCTGTGTTTAGCTGTTTTTTTGACTTAGTTGACCTGGTTCCCTGCTAATCAGGGCCCCAGGCCATCTGCTCTCTCTGTAAAATGGACTCCATGTACCCTAGGTACATACCAATTGGAAATGGACTCCTTGTCAGCCCCTGTAGAATGCACTATAGGTGCACAGGGCACAGGAGCCACTAAGGCCTACCAGGGGCTGCAGCATATCTTTTGCCACCCCTGGCTGGTTCTTAAATTGACACAACTGGCTGATCACTCAGCTGGGGTAAGGTGGTGTACACACCCCTTGCTTAGATATAGTATACCTATGTCTAAACCTATATCTGGACACATGTAAACCTGTGAGCCACTCCTATAGTCAGGCCTCATTAATCCTGGAGGCTGAGTGCGTGGTTTTATGTGAGATGGAGCTCTAGCATGAGCTGAGCCTGTCTGCAGCCGGCGGGAACAAATCCCTAAGCTGTTTCAGGATAATGCCATACCATATACTATTAAGTGCCTTATAATCCTCGCGGTTATTTAGCAACTCTGGTTTGGCTTTATCAAAACATGTCGTGTAAGGTGTCATACGCTTTGGAATACCATCCCCTCGCCAGTTCTGGCGACGGGGATGGGATTCCACCCCTCTAGAGGGGTAAGACATGTTACTTTACTTTAATGCGGTTGATTTCTCCAAAGGCCTTAAGATCAACAAAATGGATGCCTCTGCCACAGACAAATGTCTGGACCCCTGCAGTCGACCGAAACTCGACCAAATGGGTCCTGGACAAAGGGTTTCCCGTCACAGGAGGGTGTCACCGCCCTCCAGACAGGAGATAGTGTATTGTAGCAGGGAGGTTTGAAAGAAACCAGACACTGCTTGGGGCGCACAAGGCTGCCCCTTGCATAATCCGGCCAAACCGGTTCTGGGGCACTCCAGCCCTCGTGCCAGGGCGGCCTGGATCAAAGGAAGGGGGTGTATCCACCCACTCCCTGGGTCCCACCCATAGGAGGGGACCTAGCAGGTAATCACGCCCACCATATTCGAATAAGAGTGGGAGCAGTGCCAATGCACATCAGATTTCCTGGAAGAAACATTTGAAACGATATTCTGGACCCTTCGCCCTCCATTTCAACGTGGAAGCCCGAAGAATCTCCCTTGTGGTCAAGGAGTGACCACCCTGCAGCAGCAGGCACCATCCAGCCCTCGACGTCTACTTAGTTGCAGTTCCCGCCGGAACTCGAGCGATTGAGATCGACGAGATCAAGCCTGCCCAGCTTCTAACAGCCCGATCCACAGTCCCTGCAAAGCTGAGACCCGTGGAGGCGACCGGAAGCGTGGGGCACGCCATCTTGAATTGACCACGAGACGCTGACCGTGCAGCCCACGAGTGACCCTCGAAGCTGTGCACCGGGGTTTAAGAAGCCCCCACACTGAGCTACTCCTGAGCCGAAGTTCAGCCCTCCACACTCGACGAGTGCTGCGTGGGGCCCTTTGGCACGATTTGGCTCAACGCGTTGGCCCGGTCACTTGCCAGCTGGCTTGTGGTCCCTGTGCCGACGAACTACCTAAGAAGACTTGTGATTCTGGTTGCTCCAGATCCACTCCAGCTCCCCTGAAAAGGAGCCCCGACTCTGACCTTCCTGGTCCGAGTGAGAAGCAATCTTCCGATCCCGCGTGGATTGCTCTTACCAAGGCTTGTTTGCTCCAAACTTGAAGCCGACTGCACCGACGGTGAGAGCCTGCGTGGGACAGATCGTGACCTGCTCCTGGACGTCGCAGATGCCCCAGAGCCCACGTGACAGCGGAGAGAAGCTCCTCGACGACCACCTGATTGCGCCCGACATTGCCTGGTTCCGTCCTGGTTCCACCCTGGTCACTGCTGAGTGACCCAGACTCTGTCCCCTCTGCTTTCAGGTACTCTACAACTTGAGTCCACCCTTGGACTCCACCGGACACTTCATCTTTAACCCGCCTGCAGCCCTTTCAGCTCCAAGCACCAAGAGCCTGCGTGTCAAAACCCGACGCCACTTCGACCCTGTGCACCCACTTCCTGTGGGTGAGGTAACTTTGCTCCGCCGGTGTTCCCACACTGGTGCACACCTCTAGGGTCTGTGTGTTAAGTTTTGTTCCTCTAGGTTCAGCGGAAGTGTCCTTAAACTTTAACTCTTTGACTTTTACGCACCATTGGTTAACATTGGTGCATGCGTGCGCTTTCCGCACATCTCCCGAATCCCGAGGGCAATTCCCGACTTCAGCATTGCTTGTCCTGACTGCTCCCAGCGATTCCCTAGGCCCTAGGCCTAACCACTGTTCGAGTGGCCTCTCTTATACCACTTGTTTAGTATATGGTTTGAGTGGCCACCCGCCCTCATCCATAATTGTGCAACTTGTATGTTTAAACAGTGCTTTTGATTTAACGCTTGTGCCCCTTTATTCATAAAGAATACTGGGGATTGATTTTAGTAATAAACACATATATTTTTATAATATATACTTGTGTGGTGTCCTTTCATTTGGTATTACAGGATTGTATGTGGTAAAACAGCTCGCTTAACACGACCTCTTAAGTTAAGCCTTTAGGCTGCTTAGTCCATGCTACCCCTAGGATAGCTTGTCTAATAAGGTTGACTTACAACCAGACACCATAAGGGATTGTTTGGTCAGGTAGTAGGTGGTTCCAGAATTGGAAACATCCCCTACCAGGCCAACTTCTCACATTGGTGAGCAGCGGTGCGGATTTGAGCTTGCTGTTGTTTTACCATTGCAATCTTTATATCAAATTGAAAGATCACATCAAGTACCTCTAGGTACATATAAATCAAAAGCTTAGCATATTAAGTTCTACTGAACTTAGTAGTTGTAGGTTGAAGGGATTAGCACACCCTGACTACAACTAACTAGCAAGGTACAGTAGGAAAACACTTAGTGTAGGTAAGTGCACCACTTACACCTCACTAGTAACCATGTCTGACACAGGAAAGGCCTCAGGGTCTAGTCCTGTGACAGTTGACCCTACCCAGGCAACTTTTGGATATGACAAACTAACCCGCAGAGACTTGATTGCCTTGTGCAAAGCAAGAGGGTTAAAAAGGGGCAGAAGCCCCACCTGCCTAATCCTGGTAGAAATCCTAGAACAGGATGACTTAGAGAAGGCAAAAGCAGCTTCCCTAGACACAGGAACTGGAGGGAACCCCCCTGCAGTTGATCCCCCTGAAGAGGAGGATGATGATGACTTGGATGAGGACTCAGAGGTTGAGGACTTAGAAGTACAGGATCAGGGTAGCCAGGTTCCAGTTGGTAGGCTTAGCCAGGCCAACTTGGACCTACTAGGGAATGGAGAGGGCCAGCACCTCCCCAGAACCCAACATGTTATTCTCCCAGGCAACAGAAGAGTGAGATCCCCCTCAGGGGACTCTCATATTTCTAGTGCCTCCAGAGAATCACAGAGAGGCATGAATGCTTCTCAAAAGCTAGAGCATAGGGCCAGAATGAGGGCTGTCAAACTCCAGATAGAGAAGGAGGAGGTAGCCTTGGCTCAAGCTAGACTTGCCTTGGCAAGAGAGCAAAAATTGTGTGGCTTAGGTGCCACTGGTGGCAGCAATATTCCTAAAGAGAAACCCAGGTCCTATGATAGTAGAAACTGTGGAAAAGTAAATTTTGCCATGTTCTGTGTCCCTACGTGTCATCCATCATATGTTATGTGTGCATGATTAAATATGCATATGTTATTCCCCATGTTCGATTCAAGACGCAATTACAGTTGTGTCCACCTCTAGTATGGCAGTTTCCAGTTCTCGTGAATACTACGAATATCAGGCCTATGTAAAGTTACGTTGCCACGTTTCTCAGTGTAAAAGTCCCCGTTTCTAGGCCTCAAAAGGGCCCGGACACCAGATTCAGCTCCTGACTTCTGTCTCCTGAACCCTCGCTGAGGAGCGATACAGCCCCCACCTGTATCCTCGACCCTTCACTTACTTCCTGCCTCGCAGTGCCCGGCTCACCCTGGCTCTGCCTCTGAGTCTGCCAAGAGTATGTTATGATTTGAGTTATCAGCACAGTCCTCCTTCTCTGCATTCCTAAGCTCCTGAACTGCATCAATAGTCACCGTCATAGTCTAGCCTTCACGTCTCCATGTAAGAGAAATACTGTATTAATGGTCATTTAATATTCTTCATCACGCACTACATGTAGAATAATGCATGGTCCAGTCTTAGTGTCTGTTAGCCTTTCCCCTCCTGACTTCTAGTTTATATCAACATGTTCTCTAAACATCAGATACTAGATACTGCTTAGGTACATGTCGCCCTGACTCTCCAGACTTCAGTCTCTGCTCCTAGCACAGAGTTCGAAGCCCCCAGCTTCTCCTAGTGATACGTCATTGCCAGTTTGCGCGCACCATCAGGTTAGAGGTCCCGGCTCCTCAGGTAGCCCCCTCCATGGTTTCCGCCCCATTCATGACATATTCTGTTACGTTTGCATCACATGTCTATGTATACGCCCTGTTACACCTCTTTTCACCCTTATCTTTCGCGACTGCTATGCGTCACGCCTATTGCTCCACCCACTGCTACGCCTATTGCAATGTAATGCTATGTGTTTGCGTTATGTATATATGCTCATGTATTGTTATTAAAAGTTAGACGCCGTCATTCCCGATCCTGTCCCCGGCAGCTGCCATCCTATTCCCGTGCAGGTCATCCTGTTCCTGTCCTTATGCTGTATTAAACCTGCAAAACTCCTACTACCTCGAATCTTGACTCTTATTTATTGAGCTATCTGTTATTCATTTATTCATTCAAAAATAGGGTATTATTTATTTATTTACCACAAAACCTGACAAAGATTGTGCCCCCCTTCAAAGAAGGGGATGACATCCACAAATGGATGACTGCTCTTGAGAGAGCCTGCATGGTACAGCAGGTTCCTGAGGAACAGTGGGCAGCAATCTTATGGTACTCCTTTTCAGAGAAAGGGAGAGATAAGCTCCTCACTGTTAGACATGAGGATGCAAACAATTACAAAGTCCTGAAGAGTGTTCTGATAGATGGATTTGGCTTAACCACTGAACAGTACAGGTTCAAGTTCAGAGACACCCAGAAGACACAGACTCAGGACTGGACTGATTTTGTGGATTGTGCTACTAAGGCTCTGGAGGGTTGGCTACATGGCAGCAAAGTACATGACTTTACAGGATTGTATAATTTGATTATGAGGGAGCAGATCCTAAGTAATTGTCAGAACCAGCTCTTACACCAGCACCTGGTAGACTCTGATCTGACCTCTCCCCAAGAATTGGGAAAGAAGGCAGACAAATGGGTCAGAACCAGGATTAGGCCTAAGAATCAGGACAGTAACCAGAAGAAGGAGTCTACCAAGCCTCAAGATAAGGGTGGGGATAAAAGTAAAGAAAAGACTTCCCCAGGGCCCCAAAACTCCAAGGATGGGGGTGGGTCCCAAGACACTTCTTCAACTGAGAAAAAACCCTATTGTTATCCCTGTAAACAGGTGAGGCATTACAAAACAGACAGCTGTTGTCCCAAGAATAACAATAAAGAAAATATACCTCCAAAGCCAGCTTCAACACCTCCTGTTACTGTCAGCAGTAATCCCCCAGGAAGTGGAAGCACACCCAGGAATCTGGGTGGGTTTACTTTTGGAAATCAGGTGGACCCTGGCCTAACCAGGTCCCCATCACCCAATGATCTTGTTTATGAGGCTGGCATGGGGTTTGCCAACTTCTCTGCTTGCCCAAATACTTTGAGCAAGTATAGACAAGAACCCATCATCAATGGTTTAAGAGTTGAAGCTTTTAGAGACACAGGGGCTAGCATCACCATGGTGGCTGATGGCATAGTCCCCTCTAAGCAACTTTTACCTGGTGCCACATACCAGGTAATAAACATTGATGGCATCCAAACAAATCATCCCATGGCAGTAGTAAGTCTCAGCTGGGGAGGTGTCACTGGCCCAAAGAGAGTGGCAGTGTCACCAAACTTGCCTGTGGACTGTCTACTGGGTAATGATTTAGAAATCTCAGCCTGGGCTGAGGTTGAACAGGAAACCCATTCTAGAATGGTGAATTCCCATGGAAAGGTTAGTGAGGCTGTACTGGCTACAGCCCCAATCCAAGATGTCCTTCCTGAAAAGGTTGGTAGGGCTGAGAAACTCTCTGCCCCATCTTTAGTAAAAGCTCTTCCTGAACAGAATAGCAAAGCTGTTATGGTAACAGCAGAAACCCAAACTGAGTCTCCTCCTGAAAAGGTTGGTGGGGCTGTGATGGCCACAGCCCAAACTCAAACTGAGATGTGTGTTGTGAAACCTGAAATGATGGATAACTCCACACAAACTGAGAGCATGGAGGAGGAAGAGAAATCTCCCCCTCACCAGACTTTAGGACAGGATCAGCCTCCTCAGGGAACTGATCTTACCCCTGATGAAGAAACTGCCCCAGAGGTGGTTGGGCCTAGCCTGACAGAACCCCTGATGTCAGTGGACCCTTCTCAGGTGGGACCCAGTCTGGAGCAGGTAACCTGCCCCTCTCTCCCTTGCCTTAGCCAGCCCCGGGCTGCAGAGGACAAGAAGGACAGTGAGACCCAGAGGGCCCCCTGTCAAATAAAGCACCCCCATCAAAAGATTAGGTGCACCAAAACTAGTAGCCCTAGTAAGGTGAAAACTTTAAAAACTCCTGAGGGAGCCCCCTTAAAAACAGTTAGGGACCTCCCACAGATGGATTCTGTTGGGCACAGCCAAACCTGGGACCCAAGGGGCCCAAACCTGAACTGTCCCTCCAGCAAGCCAAACAGAGGGACCCAGCCTCCAGCTTTAGGTAGCCAGAGGCTGACCCTGAGAGCACAGTGCAACTCAGTTAAAGAAAGAAAGGCACTCCTGGTGGAAGATAATTGGAGGAAGCCAAGCCCTAACTTAGTAGAGCCTCACTTCAATACTCCATATCCAAACCAGCCTTTAACTTTGCATAAACACACCCAAGGTAGTGATTCCCTATGGTGGAGACCCTCTAATACCCAAAGGGTGAGGGACTGCTTAGTGGACCATGAGACAGGGGGTACCCATGCTAGTGCAGGTACTTCCTTATATGGCCACTCAGGCAATATAGGCTTACCTGGCCAAGGATAGCCTTATCTCCTTTCGTTTGGGGGGGGGTTATGTAGGAGGGTGGCTACCTGACTATGGTTACCCCAGATTTTTTGCCTGTGTTTAGCTGGTTTTTTGACTTAGTTGACCTGGTTCCCTGCTAATCAGGGCCCCAGGCCATCTGCTCTCTCTGTAAAATGGACTCCATGTACCCTAGGTACATACCAATTGGAAATGGACTCCTTGTCAGCCCCTGTAGAATGCACTATAGGTGCACAGGGCACAGGAGCCACTAAGGCCTACCAGGGGCTGCAGCATATCTTTTGCCACCCCTGGCTGGTTCTTAAATTGACACAACTGGCTGATCACTCAGCTGGGGTAAGGTGGTTGTAGGAAGGTGGCTACCTGACTATGGTTACCCCAGATTTTTTTGCCTGTGTTTAGCTGGTTTTTTGACTTAGTTGACCTGGTTCCCTGCTAATCAGGGCCCCAGGCCATCTGCTCTCTCTGTAAAATGGATTCCATGTACCCTAGGTACATACCACAATTGGAAATGGACTCCTTGTCAGCCCCTGTATAATGCACTATAGGGGCCCAGGGCATAGGAGCCACCAAGGCCTACCAGGGGCTGCAGCATATCTTTTGCCACCCCTGGCTGGTTCTTAAATTGACACAACTGGCTGATCACTCAGCTGGGGTAAGGTGGTGTACACACCCCTTGCTTAGATATAGTATACCTATGTCTAAACCTATATCTGGACACATGTAAACCTGTGAGCCACTCCTATAGTCAGGCCTCATCAATCCTGGAGGCTGAGTGCGTGGTTTTATGTGAGATGGAGCTCTAGCATGAGCTGAGCCTGCCTGCAGCCATCGGGAACAAATCCCTAAGCTGTTTCAGGATAATGCCATACCATATACTATTAAGTGCCTTATAATCCTCGCGGTTATTTAGCAACTTTGGTTTGGCTTTATCAAAACATGTCGTGTAAGGTGTCATACGCTTTGGAATACCATCCCCTCGCCAGTTCTGGCGACGGGGATGGCATTCCACCCCTCTAGAGGGGTAAGACATGTTACTTCACTTTAATGCGGTTGATTTCTCCAAAGGCCTTAAGATCCACAAAATGGATGCCTCTGCCACAGACAAATGTCTGGACCCCTGGAGCTGACCGAAACTCAGTCAAGGGGGTCCTGGAGAAAGGGTTTCCTGTCACAGGAGGGTGTCACCGCCCTCCAGACAGGAGATAGTGTATTGTAGCAGGGAGGTTTGAAAGAAACCAGACACTGCCTGGGGCGCACAAGGCTGCCCCTTGCATAATCCGGCCAAACCGGTTCTGGGGCACTCCAGCCCTCGTGCCAGGGCGGCCTGGATCAAAGGAAGGGGGTGTATCCACCCACTTCCTGGGTCCCACCCATAGGAGGGGACCTAGCAGGTAATCACGCCCACCAGATTCGAATAAGAGTGGGAGCAGTGCCAATGCACATCAGATTTCCTGGAAGAAACATTTGAAACGATATTCTGGACCCTTGGCCCTCCATCTCAACGTGGAAGCCCGAAGAATCTCCCTTGTGGTCAAGGAGTGACCACCCTGCAGCAGCAGGCACCATCCAGCCCTCGACGTCTACTAAGTTGCAGTTCCCGCCGGAACTCGAGCGACTGAGATCGACGAGATCAAGCCTGCCCAGCTTCTAACAGCCCGATCCACAGTCCCTGCAAAGCTGAGACCCGTGGAGGCGACCGGAAGCGTGGGGCACGCCATCTTGAAGTGACCACGAGACGCTGACCGTGCAGCCCACGAGTGACCCTCGAAGCTGTACACCGGGGTTTGAGAAGCCCCCACCCTGAGCTACTCCTGAGCCGAAGTTCAGCCCTCCACACTCGACGAGTGCTGCGTGGGGCCCTTTGGCACGATTTGGCTCAATGCGTTGGCCCGGTCACTTGCCAGCTGGCTTGTGGTCCCTGTGCCGACGAACTACCTAAGAAGACTCGTGAATCTGGTTGCTCCAGATCCACACCAGCTCCCCTGAAAAGGAGCCCCGACTCTGACCTTCCTGGTCCGAGTGAGAAGCAATCTTCCGACCCTGCGTGGATTGCTCTTACCAAGGCTTGTTTGCTCCAAACTTGAAGCCGACTGCACCGACGGTGAGAGCCTGCGTGGGACAGATCGTGACCTGCTCCTGGACATCGCAGATGCCCCAGAGCCCACGTGACAGCGGAGAGAAGCTCCTCGACGACCACCTGATTGCGCCCGACATTGCCTGGTTCCGTCCTGGTTCCACCCTGGTCACTGCTGAGTGACCTAGACTCTGTCCCCTCTGCTTTCAGGTACTCTACAACTTGAGTCCACCCTTGGACTCCACCGGACACTTCGTCTTCACCCTGCCTGCAGCCCTTTCAGCTCCAAGCACCAAGAGCCTGCGTGTCAAAACCCGACGTCACTTCGACCCTGTGCACCCACTTCCTGTGGGTGAGGTAACTTTGCTCCGCCGGTGTTCCCACACTGGTGCACACCTCTAGGGTCTGTGTGTTAAGTTTTGTTCCTCTAGGTTCAGCGGAAGTGTCCTTAAACTTTAACTCTTTGACTTTTACGCACCATTGGTTAACATTGGTGCATGCGTGCGCTTTCCGCACATCTCCCGAATCCCGAGGGCCATTCCCGACTTCAGCATTGCTTGTCCTGACTGCTCCCAGCGATTCCCTAGGCCCTAGGCCTAACCACTGCTCGAGTGGCCTTTCTTATACCACTTGTTTAGTATATGGTTTGAGTGGCCACCCGCCCTCATCCATAATTGTGCAACTTGTATGTTTAAACAGTGCTTTTTGATTTAACGCTTGTGCCCCTTTATTCATAAAGAATACTGGGGATTGTTTTTAGTAATAAATACATATATTTTTATAATATATACTTGTGTGGTGTCCTTTCATTTGGTATTACAGGATTGTATGTGGTAAAACAGCTCGCTTAACACGACCTCTTAAGTTAAGCCTTTAGGCTGCTTAGTCCATGCTACCCCTAGGATAGCTTGTCTAATAAGGTTGACTTACAACCAGACACCATAAGGGATTGTTTGGTCAGGTAGTAGGTGGTTCCAGAATTGGAAACATCCCCTACCAGGCCAACTTCTCACATTGGTGAGCAGCGGTGCGGATTTGAGCTTGCTGTTGTTTTACCATTGCAATCTTTATATCAAATTGAAAGATCACATCAAGTACCTCTAGGTACATATAAATCAAAAGCTTAGCATATTAAGTTCTACTGAACTTAGTAGTTGTAGGTTGAAGGGATTAGCACACCCTGACTACAACTAACTAGCAAGGTACAGTAGGAAAACACTTAGTGTAGGTAAGTGCACCACTTACACCTCACTAGTAACCATGTCTGACACAGGAAAAGCCTCAGGGTCTGCTCCTGTGACAGTTGACCCTACCCAGGCAACTTTTGGATATGACAAACTAACCCGCAGAGACTTGATTGCCTTGTGCAAAGCAAGAGGGTTAAAAAGGGGCAGAAGCCCCACCTGCCTAATCCTGGTAGAAATCCTAGAACAGGATGACTTAGAGAAGGCAAAAGCAGCTTCCCTAGACACAGGAAATGGAGAGAACCCCCCTGTAGTTGATCCCCCTGAAGAGGAGGATGATGATGACTTGGATGAGGACTCAGATGTTGAGGACTTAGAAGTACAGGATCAGGGTAGCCAGGTTCCAGTTGCCAGGCTTAGCCATGCCAACTTGGACCTACTGGGGAATGGAGAGGGCCAGCACCTCCCCAGAACCCAACATGTTATTCTCCCAGGCAACAGAAGAGTGAGATCTCCCTCAGGGGACTCTCATGTTTCTAGTGCCTCCAGAGAATCACAGAGAGGCATGAATGCTTCTCAAAAGCTAGAACATAGGGCCAGAATGAGGGCTGTCAAACTCCAGATAGAGAGGGAGGAGGTAGCCTTGGCTCAAGCTAGACTTGCCTTGGCAAGAGAGCAGAAATTGTGTGGCTTAGATGCCACTGGTGGCAGCAATATTCCTAAAGAGAAACCCAGGTCCTATGATAGTAGAAACCTGACAAAGATTGTGCCCCCCTACAAGGAAGGGGATGACATCCACAAGTGGATAACTGCTCTTGAGAGAGCCTGCATGGTACAGCAGGTTCCTGAGGAACAGTGGGCAGCAATCTTATGGTACTCCTTTTCAGAGAAAGGGAGAGATAAGCTCCTCACTGTTAGACATGAGGATGCAAACAATTACAAAGTCCTGAAGAGTGTTCTGATAGATGGGTTTGGCTTAACCACTGAACAGTACAGGTTGAAGTTCAGAGATACCCAGAAGACACAGACTCAGGACTGGACTGATTTTGTAGATTGTGCTACTAAGGCTCTGGAGGGTTGGCTACATGGCAGCAAAGTACATGACTTTACAGGATTGTATAATTTGATTATGAGGGAGCAGATCCTAAGTAATTGTCAGAACCAGCTCTTACACCAGCACCTGGTAGACTCTGATCTGACCTCTCCCCAAGAATTGGGAAAGAAGGCAGACAAATGGGTCAGAACCAGGATTAGGCCTAAGAATCAGGACAGTAACCAGAAGAAGGAGTCTACCAAGCCTCAAGATAAGGGTGGGGATAAAAATAAAGAAAAGACTTCCCCAGGGCCCCAAAACTCCAAGAATGGGGGTGGGTCCCAAGACACTTCTTCAACTGAGAAAAAGCCTTATTGTTATGCCTGTAAACAGGTTGGGCATTACAAAACAGACAACTGTTGTCCCAAGAATAACAATAAAGAAAATATACCTCCAAAGCCAGCTTCAACACCTCCTGTTACTGTCAGCAGTAATCCCCCAGGAAGTGGAAGCACACCCAGGAATCTGGGTGGGTTTACTGTTGGAGCTCAGGTGGACCCTGGCCTATCCAGGTCCCCATCACCCAATGATCTTGTTTATGAGACTGGCATGGGGTTTGCCAACTTCTCTGCTTGCCCAAATACTTTGAGCAAGTATAGACAAGAACCCATCATCAATGGTTTGAAAGTTGAAGCTTTTAGAGACACAGGGGCTAGCATCACCATGGTGGCTGATGGCATAGTCCCCTCTAAGCAACTTTTACCTGGTGCCACATACCAGGTTACAAACATTGATGGAATCCAAACAAATCATCCCATGGCAGTAGTAAGTCTCAGCTGGGGAGGTGTCATTGGCCCAAAGAGAGTGGCAGTGTCACCAAACTTGCCTGTAGACTGCCTACTTGGTAATGATTTGGAGATCTCAGCCTGGGCTGAGGTTGAACAGGAAACCCATTCTAGAATGGTGAATTCCAATGGAAAGGTTAGTGGGGCTGTAATGGCTACAGCCCCAATTCAAGATGTCCTTCCTGAAAAGGTTGGTAGGGCTGAGAAACTCTCTGCCCCATCTTTAGCAAAAGCTCTTCCTGAACAGAATAGCAAAGCTGTTATGATAACAGCAGAAACCCAAACTGAGTCTCCTCCTGAAAAGGTTGGTGGGGCTGTGATGGCCACAGCCCAAACTCAAACTGATATGTGTGTTGTGAAGCCTGAAATGATGGATAACTCCACACAAACTGAGAGCATGGAGGAGGAAGAGAAATCTCCCCCTCACCAGACTTTAGGACAGGATCAGCCTCCTCAGGGAACTGATCTTACCCCTGATGAAGGAGCTGCCCCAGAGGTGGTTGGGCCTAGCCTGACAGAACCTCTGATGTCAGTGGACCCTTCTCAGGTGGGACCCAGTCTGGAGCAGGTAACCTGCCCCTCTCTACCTTGCCTTAGCCAGCCCAGGGCTGCAGAGGACAAGAAGGACAGTGAGACCCAGAGGGCCCCCTGTCAAATAAAGCACCCCCATCAACAGATTAGGGGCACCAAAACTAGTAGCCCTAGTGAGGTGAAAACTTTAAAAACTCCTGAGGGAGCCCCCTTAAAAACAGTTAGGGACCTCCCACAGATGGATTCTGTTGGGCACAGCCAAACCTGGGACCCAAAGGGCCCAAACCTGAACTGTCCCTCCAGCAAGCCAAACAGAGGGACCCAGCCTCCAGCTTTAGGTAGCCAGAGGTTGACCCTGAGAGCACAGTGCAACTCAGTTAAAGAGAGAAAGGCACACATGGTGGAAGATAATTGGAGGAAGCCAAGCCCTAACTTAGTAGAGCCTCACTTCAAAACTCCATATCCAAACCAGCCTTTAACTTTGCATAAACACACCCAAGGTAGTGATTCCCTATGGTGGAGACCCTCTAATACCCAAAGGGTGAGGGACTGCTTAGTGGACCATGAGACAGGGGGTACCCATGCTAGTGCAGGTACTTCCTTATATGGCCACTCAGGCAATATAGGCTTACCTGGCCAAGGATAGCCTTATCTCCTTTCGTTTGGGGGGGGGTTATGTAGGAAGGTGGCTACCTGACTATGGTTACCCCAGATTTTTTTGCCTGTGTTTAGCTGGTTTTTTGACTTAGTTGACCTGGTTCCCTGCTAATCAGGGCCCCAGGCCATCTGCT
Source organism: Lissotriton helveticus (assembly GCF_964261635.1). NCBI lineage: Eukaryota > Metazoa > Chordata > Amphibia > Caudata > Salamandridae > Lissotriton > Lissotriton helveticus. The sequence continues at coordinate 781,882 of NW_027611718.1, forward strand.
CTCTCTGTAAAATGGATTCCATGTACCCTAGGTACATACCACAATTGGAAATGGACTCCTTGTCAGCCCCTGTATAATGCACTATAGGGGCCCAGGGCATAGGAGCCACCAAGGCCTACCAGGGGCTGCAGCATATCTTTTGCCACCCCTGGCTGGTTCTTAAATTGACACAACTGGCTGATCACTCAGCTGGGGTAAGGTGGTGTACACACCCCTTGCTTAGATATAGTATACCTATGTCTAAACCTATATCTGGACACATGTAAACCTGTGAGCCACTCCTATAGTCAGGCCTCATCAATCCTGGAGGCTGAGTGCGTGGTTTTATGTGAGATGGAGCTCTAGCATGAGCTGAGCCTGTCTGCAGCCATCGGGAACAAATCCCTAAGCTGTTTCAGGATAATGCCATACCATATACTATTAAGTGCCTTATAATCCTCGCGGTTATTTAGCAACTTTGGTTTGGCTTTATCAAAACATGTCGTGTAAGGTGTCATACGCTTTGGAATACCATCCCCTCGCCAGTTCTGGCGACGGGGATGGCATTCCACCCCTCTAGAGGGGTAAGACATGTTACTTCACTTTAATGCGGTTGATTTCTCCAAAGGCCTTAAGATCCACAAAATGGATGCCTCTGCCACAGACAAATGTCTGGACCCCTGGAGCTGACCGAAACTCAGTCAAGGGGGTCCTGGACAAAGGGTTTCCTGTCACAGGAGGGTGTCACCGCCCTCCAGACAGGAGATAGTGTATTGTAGCAGGGAGGTTTGAAAGAAACCAGACACTGCCTGGGGCGCACAAGGCTGCCCCTTGCATAATCCGGCCAAACCGGTTCTGGGGCACTCCAGCCCTCGTGCCAGGGCGGCCTGGATCAAAGGAAGGGGGTGTATCCACCCACTTCCTGGGTCCCACCCATAGGAGGGGACCTAGCAGGTAATCACGCCACCAGATTTGAATAAGAGTGGGAGCAGTGCCAATGCACATCAGATTTCCTGGAAGAAACATTTGAAACGATATTCTGGACCCTTCGCCCTCCATCTCAACGTGGAAGCCCGAAGAATCTCCCTTGTGGTCAAGGAGTGACCACCCTGCAGCAGCAGGCACCATCCAGCCCTCGACGTCTACTTAGTTGCAGTTCCCGCCGGAACTCGAGCGACTGAGATCGACGAGATCAAGCCTGCCCAGCTTCTAACAGCCCGATCCACAGTCCCTGCAAAGCTGAGACCCGTGGAGGCGACCGGAAGCGTGGGGCACGCCATCTTGAAGTGACCACGAGACGCTGACCGTGCAGCCCACGAGTGACCCTCGAAGCTGTACACCGGGGTTTGAGAAGCCCCCACCCTGAGCTACTCCTGAGCCGAAGTTCAGCCCTCCACACTCGACGAGTGCTGCGTGGGGCCCTTTGGCACGATTTGGCTCAACGCGTTGGCCCGGTCACTTGCCAGCTGGCTTGTGGTCCCTGTGCCGACGAACTACCTAAGAAGACTCGTGAATCTGGTTGCTCCAGATCCACACCAGCTCCCCTGAAAAGGAGCCCCGACTCTGACCTTCCTGGTCCGAGTGAGAAGCAATCTTCCGACCCTGCGTGGATTGCTCTTACCAAGGCTTGTTTGCTCCAAACTTGAAGCCGACTGCACCGACGGTGAGAGCCTGCGTGGGACAGATCGTGACCTGCTCCTGGACGTCGCAGATGCCCCAGAGCCCACGTGACAGCGGAGAGAAGCTCCTCAACGACCACCTGATTGCGCCCAACATTGCCTGGTTCCGTCCTGGTTCCACCCTGGTCACTGCTGAGTGACCCAGACTCTGTCCCCTCTGCTTTCAGGTACTCTACAACTTGAGTCCACCCTTGGACTCCACCGGACACTTCGTCTTCACCCTGCCTGCAGCCCTTTCAGCTCCAAGCACCAAGAGCCTGCGTGTCAAAACCCGACGCCACTTCGACCCTGTGCACCCACTTCCTGTGGGTGAGGTAACTTTGCTCCGCCGGTGTTCCCACACTGGTGCACACCTCTAGGGTCTGTGTGTTAAGTTTTGTTCCTCTAGGTTCAGCGGAAGTGTCCTTAAACTTTAACTCTTTGACTTTTACGCACCATTGGTTAACATTGGTGCATGCGTGCGCTTTCCGCACATCTCCCGAATCCCGAGGGCCATTCCCGACTTCAGCATTGCTTGTCCTGACTGCTCCCAGCGATTCCCTAGGCCCTAGGCCTAACCACTGCTCGAGTGGCCTTTCTTATACCACTTGTTTAGTATATGGTTTGAGTGGCCACCCGCCCTCATCCATAATTGTGCAACTTGTATGTTTAAACAGTGCTTTTTGATTTAACGCTTGTGCCCCTTTATTCATAAAGAATACTGGGGATTGTTTTTAGTAATAAATACATATATTTTTATAATATATACTTGTGTGGTGTCCTTTCATTTGGTATTACAGGATTGTATGTGGTAAAACAGCTCGCTTAACACGACCTCTTAAGTTAAGCCTTTAGGCTGCTTAGTCCATGCTACCCCTAGGATAGCTTGTCTAATAAGGTTGACTTACAACCAGACACCATAAGGGATTGTTTGGTCAGGTAGTAGGTGGTTCCAGAATTGGAAACATCCCCTACCAGGCCAACTTCTCACAGTGGTGTACACACCCCTTGCTTAGATATAGTATACCTATGTCTAAACCTATATCTGGACACATGTAAACCTGTGAGCCACTCCTATAGTCAGGCCTCATTAATCCTGGAGGCTGAGTGCGTGGTTTTATGTGAGATGGAGCTCTAGCATGAGCTGAGCCTGTCTGCAGCCGTCGGGAACAAATCCCTAAGCTGTTTCAGGATAATGCCATACCATATACTATTAAGTGCCTTATAATCCTCGCGGTTATTTAGCAACTCTGGTTTGGCTTTATCAAAACATGTCGTGTAAGGTGTCATACGCTTTGGAATACCATCCCCTCGCCAGTTCTGGCGACGGGGATGGCATTCCACCCCTCTAGAGGGGTAAGACATGTTACTTTACTTTAATGCGGTTGATTTCTCCAAAGGCCTTAAGATCCACAAAATTGATGCCTCTGCCACAGACAAATGTCTGGACCCCTGCAGTCGACCGAAACTCGACCAAATGGGTCCTGGACAAAGGGTTTCCTGTCACAGGAGGGTGTCACCGCCCTCCAGACAGGAGATAGTGTATTGTAGCAGGGAGGTTTGAAAGAAACCAGACACTGCTTGGGGCGCACAAGGCTGCCCCTTGCATAATCCGGCCAAACCGGTTCTGGGGCACTCCAGCCCTCGTGCCAGGGCGGCCTGGATCAAAGGAAGGGGGTGTATCCACCCACTCCCTGGGTCCCACCCATAGGAGGGGACCTAGCAGGTAATCACGCCCACCAGATTCGAATAAGAGTGGGAGCAGTGCCAATGCACATCAGATTTCCTGGAAGAAACATTTGAAACGATATTCTGGACCCTTCGCCCTCCATTTCAACGTGGAAGCCCGAAGAATCTCCCTTGTGGTCAAGGAGTGACCACCCTGCAGCAGCAGGCACCATCCAGCCCTCAACATCTACTTAGTTGCAGTTCCCGCCGGAACTCGAGCGACTGAGATCGACGAGATCAAGCCTGCCCAGCTTCTAACAGCCCGATCCACAGTCCCTGCAAAGCTGAGACCCGTGGAGGCGACCGGAAGCGTGGGGCACGCCATCTTGAATTGACCACGAGACGCTGACCGTGCAGCTCACGAGTGACCCTCGATGCTGTGCACCGGGGTTTGAGAAGCCCCCACCCTGAGCTACTCCTGAGCCGAAGTTCAGCCCTCCACACTCGACGAGTGCTGCGTGGGGCCCTTTGGCACGATTTGGCTCAACGCGTTGGCCCGGTCACTTGCCAGCTGGCTTGTGGTCCCTGTGCCGACGAACTACCTAAGAAGACTTATGATTCTGGTTGCTCCAGATCCACACCAGCTCCCCTGAAAAGGAGCCCCGACTCTGACCTTCCTGGTCCGAGTGAGAAGCAATCTTCCGATCCTGCGTGGATTGCTCTTACCAAGGCTTGTTTGCTCCAAACTTGAAGCCGACTGCACCGACGGTGAGAGCCTGCGTGGGACAGATTGTGACCTGCTCCTGGACGTCGCAGATGCCCCAGAGCCCACGTGACAGCGGAGAGAAGCTCCTCGACGACCACCTGATTGCGCCCGACATTGCCTGGTTCCGTCCTGGTTCCACCCTGGTCACTGCTGAGTGACCCAGACTCTGTCCCCTCTGCTTTCAGGTACTCTACAACTTGAGTCCACCCTTGGACTCCACCGGACACTTCATCTTTAACCCGCCTGCAGCCCTTTCAGCTCCAAGCACCAAGAGCCTGCGTGTCAAAACCCGACGCCACTTCGACCCTGTGCACCCACTTCCTGTGGGTGAGGTAACTTTGCTCCGCCGGTGTTCCCACACTGGTGCACACCTCTAGGGTCTGTGTGTTAAGTTTTGTTCCTCTAGGTTCAGCGGAAGTGTCCTTAAACTTTAACTCTTTGACTTTTACGCACCATTGGTTAACATTGGTGCATGCGTGCGCTTTCCGCACATCTCCCGAATCCCGAGGGCCATTCCCGACTTCAGCATTGCTTGTCCTGACTGCTCCCAGCGATTCCCTAGGCCCTAGGCCTAACCACTGTTCGAGTGGCCTCTCTTATACCACTTGTTTAGTATATGGTTTGAGTGGCCACCCGCCCTCATCCATAATTGTGCAACTTGCATGTTTAAACAGTGCTTTTGATTTAACGCTTGTGCCCCTTTATTCATAAAGAATACTGGGGATTGTTTTTAGTAATAAACACATATATTTTTATAATATATACTTGTGTGGTGTCCTTTCATTTGGTATTACAGGATTGTATGTGGTAAAACAGCTCGCTTAACACGACCTCTTAAGTTAAGCCTTTAGGCTGCTTAGTCCATGCTACCCCTAGGATAGCTTGTCTAATAAGGTTGACTTACAACCAGACACCATAAGGGATTGTTTGGTCAGGTAGTAGGTGGTTCCAGAATTGGAAACATCCCCTACCAGGCCAACTTCTCACAGTGCCCCTATCTGATAACACCTCCTTTGGGAAGCCCACTCTTGAGAAAACTGCAATGAGGGCTTTTGCCACCACAGGTGCTGTGGTGGTCCTCAGGGGAATAGCCTCTGGATACCTGGTGGCATGATCCACTACCACCAGTATAAACCTGTTCCCAGATGCTGTTTGGGGGTCCATTGGACCCACAATATCAATTCCAACTCTTTCAAAGGGGACCCCCACCACAGGTAGTGGTATTAGGGGGGCCTTTGTTGTGCCACCTGACTTACCACTGGCTTGGCAAGTGACACAGGAGCGACAAAACTCCTTGACATCCTCTGACAATGTGAGGCCAGTGAAAGTGTGAAACAAGCCTGTCCCACGTCTTGTTCTGGCCTAAGTGTCCTGCAAGGGGAATATCATGGGCCAAGGTAAGAAGGAACCCCCTAAACTGCAGAGGTATGACCAACCTCCTGGTCATGCCAGGCTTGGGGTCTCTAGCCTCTGAGTAAAGGAGTCCATCATCCCAATACACAGTATGGGTACCTTGGGCATCCCCAGCAGCCTCAGCAGCAGCCTGCTGTCTGAGGGGTTCAAGGGAAGGGCAATCTAATTGAGCCTGCCTCAGGTCTGCCCTTGAGGGTCCCCCTGTCCCCAGAAACTCAACCTGGTCAGGTTCAAGCTCCTCAGAGACAGTCTCCTCTTGGACTGCAGAATCAGTTTCCTCTGAAACTTGATCCTCAACCTGGGGCAAGGTGGAAGGCTGGGCCTTTCCTCTCTTGCTCCTTCTCTTGGGTTGTGGCTGGTCTATTGTTTCAAGATCCACCACTGGTTCAGGAAGGCACTTCTTAGCCTGAGCCCTTGTCATGGCAAGGACATGCTCTGAAATCCCTAGCATTTCTGCATGAGTCCTGTACTCCACTTCTGACCATGCTGAGCTTTCAAGGTCATTGCCTAACAGACAGTCTACTGGTAGGTCTGCACTCACCACAACCTTCTTTAGGCCATCAACCCCTCCCCAGGAGAAGTTCACAACTGCCACACTATGGGAGGTAGTGGAGTTGCTGGCGTTGGTCACTAGGTAGCTCTCACCTAGTACAATCTGTCCAGGGTCCACAAAGTCAGGTGTCACCATTGTGACACTGGCACATGTGTCCCTGTATGCTTGAGCCAGTTTCTCATTAATTAAGGGAGTCTGCCTGTATTTGCCCAGGTTAGTGGGGCTTACTGCAGTGGGCAACTCAATGTCCACATCATACAGGAGAACTGCCTGTGTAGGGATTCTGACTAGGCCAGATCCTACTTCAATACCCAGGGTCAACCCAGCTACACCCTTGGACTGTGTTCCACCACTGCTTACTGTACTTGGGGTTGCAGTTGCTTTAGGAGCTGTAGTGGTGGGAACTGGATTTGCCTTGGTGCACTCACTGCCCCAGTGGGAAACTGATTTGCAGGTATTACACCAAGGTGTCTTTGGACCTTTGTTCTTCTTCTTCTTGTTACCATTTTGGGAACCACCCTCCTTACTATTAGTTTGGGGGCTTGAAGACTTCTGGTCTTTTTCTTTATCTTTCTGATTCTGGTTACCACCCTTCTGGTCTGTTTTCTTCTGGTCACCACCTTGGTTCTGGGGTTTCTGCTTAATCCTTGTTCTGACCCATTTGTCTGCCTTCTTTCCCAATTCTTGGGGAGAGGTCAGATCAGAGTCAATAAGGTATTGATGCAACAGCTGGTTTGTGCAGTTATTAAGGATCTGTTCTCTCATCATAAGATTGTACAATCCTGTACAGTCTGAAACTTTACTTCCCTGCAACCAACCCTCCAAAGCCTTAGTGGCACACTCAACAAAATCAGTCCAGTCTTGAGTCTGTGCTTTTTGGGTGTCTCTGAACAACAACCTGTATTGCTCAGTGGTTAGGCCATACCCTTCAATAAGAGCACTCTTCAAAACAGAGTAGTTTTTGGCATCCTCAGGTCTAACTGTGAGGAGCCTGTCCCTCCCTTTCTCAGAAAAGGAGTACCACAAAATTGCAGCCCACTGATTCTCAGGAACCTGCTGTACCATGCAGGCTCTCTCAAGAGCAGTCATCCATTTGTGGATGTCATCCCCTTCTTTAAAGGGGGGGCACAATTTTGGTCAGGTTTCTATTGTCATAGGCCCTGTCTTTTTCTCTTGGAAAATTGCTGCCACCAGTGACATCTAAGCCACTTAATTTCTGCTCTCTTGCCAAGGCAAGTCTAGCTTGAGCCAAGGCTACCTCCTCCCTCTCTATCTGGAGTTTGACAGCCCTCATTCTGGCCCTATGCTCTAGCTTTTGAGAAGCACTCATGCCTCTCTGTGATTCTCTGGAGGCACTAGAAACATGAGAGTCCCCTGAGGGAGATCTCACTCTTCTGTTGCCTGGGAGAATAACATGTTGGGTTCTGGGGAGGTGCTGGCCCTCTCCATTCCCCAGTAGGTCCAAGTTGGCCTGGCTAAGCCTGGCAACTGGAACCTGGCTACCCTGATCCTGAACTTCTAAGTCCTCAACATCTGAGTCCTCATCTAAGTCATCATCATCCTCCTCCTCCTGAGGGGGATCAGTTTCAGGGGGGTTCCCTCCATTTCCTGTGTCTAGGGAAGCTGCCTTTGCCTTCTCTAAGTCATCCTGCTCTAGGATTTCTACCAGGATTTGGCAGGTGGGGCTTCTGCCCCTTTTTAACCCTCTTGCTTTGCACAAGGCAATCAAGTCTCTACGGGTTAACTTGTCATATCCAAAAGTTGCCTGGGTAGGGTCAACTGTCACAGGATTAGACCCTGAGGCTTTTCCTGTGTCAGACATGGTTACTAGTGAGGTGTAAGTGGTGCACTTACCTACACTAAGTGTTTTCCTACTGTACCTTGCTAGTGAGTTGTAGTCAGGGTGTGCTAATCCCTTTTATCTACAACTACTAAGTTCAGTAGAACTTAATATGCTAAGCTTTTGATTTATATGTACCTAGAGGTACTTGATGTGATCTTTCAATTTGATATAAAGATTGCAATGGTAAAACAACAGCAAGCTCAAATCCGCACCGCTGCTCACCAATGTGAGAAGTTGGCCTGGTAGGGGATGTTTCCAATTCTGGAACCACCTACTACCTGACCAAACAATCCCTTATGGTGTCTGGTTGTAAGTCAACCTTATTAGACAAGCTATCCTAGGGGTAGCATGGACTAAGCAGCCTAAAGGCTTAACTTAAGAGGTCGTGTTAAGCGAGCTGTTTTACCACCTACAATCCTGTAATACCAAATGAAAGGACACCACACAAGTATATATTATAAAAATATATGTGTTTATTACTAAAAACAATCCCCAGTATTCTTTATGAATAAAGGGGCACAAGCGTTAAATCAAAAGCACTGTTTAAACATACAAGTTGCACAATTATGGATGAGGGCGGGTGGCCACTCAAACCATATACTAAACAAGTGGTATAAGAGAGGCCACTCGAACAGTGGTTAGGCCTAGGGCCTAGGGAATCGCTGGGAGCAGTCAGGACAAGCAATGCTGAAGTCGGGAATGGCCCTCGGGATTCGGGAGATGTGCGGAAAGCGCACGCATGCACCAATGTTAACCAATGGTGCGTAAAAGTCATAGAGTTAAAGTTTAAGGACACTTCCGCTGAACCTAGAGGAACAAAACTTAACACACAGACCCTAGAGATGTGCACCAGTGTGGGAACACCGGCGGAGCAAAGTTACCTCACCCACAGGAAGTGGGTGCACAGGGTCGAAGTGGCGTCGGGTTTTGACACGCAGGCTCTTGGTGCTTGAAGCTGAAAGGGCTGCAGGCGGGTTGAAGATGAAGTGTCCGGTGGAGTCCAAGGGTGGACTCAAGCTGTAGAGTACCTGAAAGCAGAGGGGACAGAGTCTGGGTCACTCAGCAGTGACCAGGGTGGAACCAGGACGGAACCAGGCAATGTCGGGTGCAATCAGGTGGTCGTTGAGGAGCTTCTCTCCGCTGTCACGTGGGCTCTGGGGCATCTGCGACGTCCAGGAGCAGGTCACGATCTGTCCCACGCATGCTCTCACCGTCGGTGCAGTCGGTTTCAAGTTTGGAGCAAACAAGCCTTGGCAAGAGCAATCCACGCGGGATCGGAAGATTGCTTCTCACTCGGACCAGGAAGGTCAGAGTCGGGGCTCCTTTTCAGGGGAGCTGGTGTGGATCTGGAGCAACCAGATTCACGAGTCTTCTTAGGTAGTTCGTCGGCACAGGGACCACTAGCCAGCTGGCAAATGACTGGGCCAACGCGTTGAGCCAAATAGAGCCAAAGGGCCCCACGCAGCACTCGTCGAGTGTGAAGGGCTGAACTTCGGCTCAGGAGCAGCTCAGGGTGGGGGCTTTCCAAACCCCGGTGCACAGCTTCGAGGGTCACTCGTGGGCTGCACGGTCAGCGTCTCGTGGTCAATTCAAGATGGCGTGCCCCACGCTTCCGGTCGCCTCCACGGGTCTCAGCTCTGCAGGGACTGTGGATCGGGCTGTTGCAAGGCAGGCAAGCTTGATCTCGTCGATCTCAGTCGCTCGAGTTCCGGCGGGAACTGCAACTAAGTAGACGTCGAGGGCTGGATGGTGCCTGCTGCTGCAGGGTGGTCACTCCTTGACCACAAGGGAGATTCTTCGGGCTTCCACGTTGAGATGGAGGTCCAAGGGTCCAGAGATTCATTTCAAATGTTTCTTCCAGGAAATCTGATGTGCATTGGCACTGCTCCCACTCTTATTCCAATCTGGGGGGCGTGATTACCTGCTAGGTCCCCTCCTATGGGTGGGACCCAGGAAGTGGGTGGATACACCTCCTTCCTTTGATCCAGGCCGCCCTGGCACGAGGGCTGGAGTGCCCCAGAACCGGTTTGGCCGGATTATGCAAGGGGCAGCCTTGTGCGCCCCAGGCAGTGTCTGGTTTCTTTCAAACCTCCCTGCTACAATCCACTATCTCCTGTCTGGAGGGTGGTGACACCCTCCTGTGACAGGAAACCCTTTGTCCAGGCCCCATCTGCTGAGTTTCGGTCAACTGCAGGGGTCCAAACATTTGTCTGTGGCAGAGGCATCCATTTTGTGGATCTTAAGGTCTTTGGAGAAATTAACCGCATTTAGTAAAGGAACATGTCTTACCCCTCTAGAGGGGTGGAATGCCATCCCCGTCGCCAGAACTGGCGAGGGGATGGTATTCCAAATCGTATGACACCTTACACGACATGTTTTGATAAAGCCAAACCAAAGTTGCAATATAACCGCGAGGATTATAAGGCACTTAAGAGTATATGGTATGGCATTATCCTGAAACAGCTTAGGGAGTTGTTCCCGACAGCTGCAGACAGGCTCAGCTCATGCTAGAGCTCCATCTCACATAAAACCACGCACCCTGCCTCCAGGATTGATGAGGCCTTCCATAGGAGTGGCTCACAGGTTTACATGTGTCCAGATATAGGTTTAGATATAGGTATACCATATCTAAGCAAGGGGTGATTACACCACCTTACCCCAGCTGAGTGATCAGCCAGTTGTGTCAATTTAAGAACCAGCCAGGGGTGGCAAAAGATATGCTGCAGCCCCTGGTAGGCCTTGGTGGCCCCTATGCCCTGGGCACCTATAGTGCATTATACAGGGGCTGACAAGGAGTCCATTTCCAATTGGTATATGCCTATAGCACATGTGTCATTAATTTAGTGAGAGAACAGCAGGCTGGGGGTCTGATCAGCAGGCCCACAGCCTCAGTAGTCGAAAACCAGTGAAGCAAAAAGCAAAAATTTGGGGTGACCATAGGATAGCAGACCCTACTCTCCTACAGGTACCAAGCACAGCCAGGGGGACCAAGAACAACCAGGGGGACCAAGCACAGCCTGGGGGACCAAGCACAGCCTGGGGGACCAAGAGCAACCAGGGGTTCCAAGCTCAGCCTGGGGGACCAAGCACAGCCTGGGGGACGAAGCACAGCCTGGGGGACAAAGAGCAACAAGGGGGACCAAGCACAGCCAGGGGTACCAAGCACAGCCAGGGGTACCAAGCACAGCCAGGGGTACCAAGCACAGCCTGGGTGTAGGAGAGTAGGGTCTGCTATCCTATGGTCACCCCAAATTTTTGCTTTTTGCTTCACTGGTTTTCGACTACTGAGGCTGTGGGCCTGCTGATCAGACCCCCAGCCTGCTGTTCTCTCACTAAATTACTGACACATGTGCTATAGGCACATACCAATTGGAAATGGACTCCTTGTCAGCCCCTGTATAATGCACTATAGGTGCCCAGGGGATAGGGGCCACCAAGGCCTACCAGGGGCTGCAGCATATCTTTTGCCACCCCTGGCTGGTTCTTAAATTGACACAACTGGCTGATCACTCAGCTGGGGTAAGGTGGTGTAATCACCCCTTGCTTAGATATAGTATACCTATATCTAAACCTATATCTGGACACATGTAAACCTGTGAGCCACTCCTATGGAAGGCCTCATCAATCCTGGAGGCAGGGTGCGTGGTTTTATGTGAGATGGAGCTCTAGCATGAGCTGAGCCTGTCTGCAGCTGTCGGGAACAACTCCCTAAGCTGTTTCAGGATAATGCCATACCATATACTCTTAAGTGCCTTATAATCCTCGCGGTTAAATAGCAACTTTGGTTTGGCTTTATCAAAACATGTCGTGTAAGGTGTCATACGATTTGGAATACTATCCCCTCGCCAGTTCTGGCGACGGGGATAGCATTCCACCCCTCTAGAGGGGTAAGACATGTTCCTTTACTGTAATGCGGTTAATTTCTCCAAAGACCTTAGATCCACAAAATGGATGCCTCTGCCACAGACAAATGTCTGGACCCCTGCAGCTGACCGAAACTCAGCCAAAGGGGTCCTGGACAAAGGGTTTCCTGTCACAGGAGGGTGTCACCACCCTCCAGACAGGAGATAGTGGATTGTAGCAGGGAGGTCTGAAAGAAACCAGACACTGCCTGGGGCGCACAAGGCTGCCCCTTGCATAATCCGGCCAAACCGGTTCTGGGGCACTCCAGCCCTCGTGCCAGGGCGGCCTGGATCAAAGGAAAGGGGTGTATCCACCCCCTTCCTGGGTCCCACCCATAGGGGGGGACCTAGCAGGTAATCACGCCCCCCAGATTCGAATAAGAGTGGGAGCAGTGCCAATGCACATCAGATTTCCTGGAAGAAACATTAGAAATGAAACTCTGGACCCTTGGACCTCCATCTCAACGTGGAAGCCCGAAGAATCTCCCTTGTGGTCAAGGAGTGACCACCCTGCAGCAGCAGGCACCATCCAGCACTCGATGTCTACTTAGTTGCAGTTCCCGCCGGAACTCGAGCGACTGAGATCGACGAGATCAAGCTTGCCTGCCTTCCAACAGCCCGATCCACAGTCCCTGCAGAGCTGAGACCCGTGGAGGCGACCGGAAGCGTGGGGCACGCCATCTTGAATTGACCACGAGACGCTGACCGTGCAGCCCACGAGTCACCCTCGAAGCTGTGCACCGGGGTTTATGAAGCCCCTACCCTGAGCTACTCCTGAGCCGAAGTTCAGCCCTCCACACTCGACGAGTGCTGCGTGGGGCCCTTCTGCTCCATTTGGCTCAACGCATTGGCCCGGTCACTTGCCCGCTGGCTAGTAGTCCCTGTGCCGACGAACCTACAAAGAAGACTCGTGAATCTGGTTGCTCCAGATCCACACCAGCTCCCCTGAAAAGGAGCCCCGACTCTGACCTTCCTGGTCTGAGTGAGAAGCAATCTTCCGATCCCGCGTGGATTGCTCTTGCCAAGTGTTTTTTGCTCCAAACTTGAAGCCGACTGCACCGACGGTGAGAGCCTGCGTGGGACAGATCGTGACCTGCTCCTGGACGTCGCAGATGCCCCAGAGCCCATGTGACAGCGGAGAGAAGCTCCTCGACGACCACCTGATTGCGCCCGACATTGCCTAGTTCGGTCCTGGTTCCACCCTGGTCACTGCTGAGTGACCCAGACTCTGTCCCCTCTGCTTTCAGGTACCCTTCGACTTGAGTCCACCCTTGGACTCCACCGGACACTTCATCTTCAACCCGCCTGCAGCCCCTTCAGCTTCAAGCACCAAGAGCCTGCGTGTCAAAACCCGACGCCACTTCGACCCTGTGCACCCACTTCCTGTGGGTGAGGTAACTTTGCTTCGCCGGTGTTCCCACACTGGTGCACATCTCTAGGGTCTGTGTGTTAAGTTTTGTTCCTCTAGGTCCAGCGGAAGTGTCCTTAAACTTTAACTTTATGACTTTTACGCACCATTGCTTAACATTGGTGCATGCGTGCGCTTTCCGCACATCTCCCGAATCCCGAGGGCCATTCCCGACTTCAGCATTGCTTGTCCTGACTGCTCCCAGCGATTCCCTAGGCCCTAGGCCTAACCAATGCTCGAGTGGCATCTCTTATACCACTTGTTTAGTATATGGTTTGAGTGGCCACCCGCCCTCATCCATAATTGTGCAACTTGTATGTTTAAACAGTGCTTTTGATTTAACGCTTGTGCCCCTTTATTCATAAAGAATACTGGGGATTGTTTTTAGTAATAAACACATATATTTTTATAATATATACTTGTGTGGTGTCCTTTCATTTGATATTACAGGATTGTATGTGGTAAAACAGCTCGCTTAACACGACCTCTTAAGTTAAGCCTTTAGGCTGCTTAGTCCATGCTACACCATAAGGGATTGTTTGGTCTCATAATAGGTGGTTCCAGAATTGGAAACATCACCTATCAGGCCAACTTCTCACATTGGTGAGCAGCGGTGCGGATTTGAGCTTGCTGTTGTTTTACCATTGTAATCTTTGTATCAAATTGAAAGATCACATCAAGTACCTCTAGGTACATATAAATCAAAAGCTTAGCATATTAAGTTCTACTGAACTTAGTAGTTGTAGATTAAAGGGATTAGCGCACCCTGACTACAACTCACTAGTAAGGTACAGTAGGAAAACACTTAGTGTAGGTAAGTGCACCACTTACACCTCACTAGCAGCCATGTCTGACACAGGAAAAGCCTCAGGGTCTACTCCTGTGACAGTTGACCTTACCCAGGCAACTTTTGGATATGACAAACTAACCCGAAGAGACTTGATTGCCTTGTGCAAAGCAAGAGGGTTAAAAAGGGGCAGAAGCCCCACCTGCCAAATCCTGGTAGAAATCCTAGAGCAGGATGACTTAGAAAGGGCAAAGGTAGCTTCCCTAGAAACAGGAAATGGAGGGAACCCCCCTGTACCTGACCCCCCTCAGGAGGAAGATGATGAAGAAGAAGAGGAGGAGGAGGAGGACTCAGAAGTTGAGGACTTAGAAGATCAGGATCAGAGGGGTAGCCAGGACCCAGTTGCCAGGCTTAGCCAGGCCAACTTAGACCTACTGGGGAATGGAGAGGGCCAGCACCTCCCCAGATCCCACAATGTTATTCTCCCAGGCAACAGAAGAGTGAGATCTCCCTCAGGGGATTCTCATATTTCTAGTGCCTCCAGAGAATCACAGAGAGGCATGACTGCTTCTCAAAAGCTAGAGCATAGGGCCAGAATGAGGGCTGTCAAACTCCAGATAGAGAGGGAGGAGGTAGCCTTGGCTCAAGCTAGACTTGCCTTGGCAAGAGAGCAGAAATTAAGTGGCTTAGATGCCACTGGTGGCAGCAAATTTCCAAGAGAAAAAGACAGGGGCTATGACAATAGAAACCTGACAAAAATTGTGCCCCCCTTTAAAGAAGGGGATGACATCCACAAATGGATGACTGCTCTTGAGAGAGCCTGCATGGTACAGCAGGTTCCTGAGGATCAGTGGGCTGCAATTTTATGGTACTCCTTTTCTGAGAAAGGGAGGGACAGGCTCCTCACAGTTAGACCTGAGGATGCCAAAAATTACACTGTCTTGAAGAGTGCTCTTATTGAAGGGTTTGGCCTAACCACTGAGCAATACAGGTTGTTGTTCAGAGACACCCAAAAAGCACAGACTCAAGACTGGACTGATTTCGTTGAGTGTGCCACTAAGGCTTTGGAGGGTTGGTTGCAGGGAAGTAAAGTTTCAGACTATACAGGATTGTACAATCTTATGATGAGAGAACAGATCCTTAATAACTGTACAAACCAGCTGTTGCATCAATACCTTATTGACTCTGATCTGACCTCTCCCCAAGAATTGGGAAAGAAGGCAGACAAATGGGTCAGAACAAGGATTAAGCAGAAACCCCAGAACCAAGGTGGTGACCAGAAGAAAACAGACCGGAAGGGTGGTAATCAGAATCAGAAAGATAAAGAAAAAGACCAGAAGTCTTCAGGCCCCCAAACTAATAGTAAGGAGGGTGGTTCCCAAAATGGAAACAAGAAGAAGAAGAACAAAGGTCCAAAGACACCTTGGTGTAATACCTGCAAATCAGTTTCACACTGGGGCAGTGAGTGCACCAAGGCAAATCCAGTTCCCACCACTACAGCTCCTAAAGCAACTGCAACCCCAAGTACAGTAAGCAGTGGTGGAACACAGTCCAAGGGTGTAGCTGGGTTGACCCTGGGTATTGAAGTAGGATCTGGCCTAGTCAGAATCCCTACACAGGCAGTTCTCCTGTATGATGTGGACATTGAGTTGCCCACTGCAGTAAGCCCCAGTAACCTGGGCAAATACAGGCAGACTCCCTTAATTAATGAGAAACTGGCTCAAGCCTACAGGGACACATGTGCCAGTGTCACAATGGTGACACCTGACTTTGTGGACCCTGGGCAGATTGTACTAGGTGAGAGCTACCTAGTGACCAATGCAAGCAACTCCACTACTTCCCATAGTGTGGCAGTTGTGAACTTCTCCTGGGGAGGGGTTGATGGCCTAAAGAAGGTTGTGGTGAGTGCAGACCTACCAGTAGACTGTCTGTTAGGCAATGACCTTGAAAGCTCAGCATGGTCAGAAGTGGAGTACAGGACTCATGCAGAAATGCTAG
Source organism: Lissotriton helveticus (assembly GCF_964261635.1). NCBI lineage: Eukaryota > Metazoa > Chordata > Amphibia > Caudata > Salamandridae > Lissotriton > Lissotriton helveticus. The sequence goes on from NW_027611718.1 coordinate 797,857, forward strand.
GGATTTCAGAGCATGTCCTTGCCATGACAAGGGCTCAGGCTAAGAAGTGCCTTCCTGAACCAGTGGTGGATCTTGGAACAATAGACCAACCACAACCCAAGAGAAGGAGCAAGAGAGGAAAGGCTGAGCCTTCCACCTTGCCCCAGGTTGAGGATCAAGTTTCAGAGGAAACTGATTCTGCAGTCCAGGAGGAGACTGTCTCTGAGGAACTTGAACCTGACCAGGTTGAGTTTCTGGGGACAGGGGGACCCTCCAGGGCAGACCTGAGGCAGGCTCAATTAGATTGCCCTTCCCTTGAACCCCTCAGACAGCAGGCTGCTGCTGAGGCTGCTGGGGATGCCCAAGGTACCCATACTGTGTATTGGGATGATGGACTCCTTTACTCAGAGGCTAGAAACCCCAAGCCTGGCATGACCAGGAGGTTGGTTATACCTCTGCAGTTTAGGGGGTTTCTTCTTACCTTGGCCCATGATATTCCCCTTGCAGGACACTTAGGCCAGAACAAGACGTGGGACAGGCTTGTTTCACACTTTCACTGGCCTCACATGTCAGAGGATGTCAAGGAGTTTTGTCGCTCCTGTGTCACTTGCCAAGCCAGTGGTAAGTCAGGTGGCACAACAAAGGCCCCCCTAATACCACTACCTGTGGTGGGGGTTCCCTTTGAAAGAGTTGGAATTGATATTGTGGGTCCAATGGACCCCCAAACAGCATCTGGGAACAGGTTTATACCGGTGGTAGTGGATCATGCCACCAGGTATCCAGAGGCTATTCCCCTGAGGACCACCACAGCACCTGTGGTGGCAAAAGCCCTCATTGCAGTTTTCTCAAGAGTGGGCTTCCCAAAGGAGGTGTTATCAGATAGGGGCACCAATTTTATGTCTAGCTATCTGAAAGCAATGTGGAAGGAATGTGGAGTAAACTATAAGTTTACCACCCCATATCATCCACAATGCAATGGGCTTGTGGAGAGATTTAACAAGACCCTTAAAGGCATGATAAAAGGATTACCAGAGAAGCTCAGGCGGAAATGGGACATTCTTTTACCCTGCCTGCTCTTTGCTTACAGAGAGGTCCCACAGAAGGGGGTTGGCTACAGCCCTTTTGAACTTTTGTTTGGCCACCCTGTGAGGGGTCCATTGTGTTTGGTGAAGGAAGGATGGGAGTTACCTCTCAAAAAGCCCAAACTAGACATAGTGGACTATGTACTTGGTCTCCGCTCCAGGATGGCTGAATACATGGAAAGAGCATCCAAAAACCTGGAGGCCAGCCAAGAATTGCAGAAAGCTTGGCATGACCAAACGGCTGTACTGGTAGAGTTCCAACCAGGACAGAAGGTGTGGGTACTGGAGCCAGTGGCTCCAGCAGCACTCCAGGACAAATGGAGTGGACCCTATCCTATCATTGAGAAGAAGGGGGAAGTCACTTACTTGGTTGACTTTGGAACACCCAGGAGCCCTCACAGGGTAATCCATGTGAACCGTTTGAAAGCATTTGTGGACAGGGAGGACATGAGCTTGCTCATGGCCACAGATGGGGATCAGGAGGAAGAGAGTGACCCTCTCCCAGACCTGCTTTCCCAGAACCCTGATGATGGTTCAGTTGATGGAGTAGCCTTGGCAGGCAGCCTCACTGACCAGCAACAGATGGACTGCAGACAAGTTTTGCAGGCCCACAGGCATTTGTTTTCACTCACACCCAGCCAGACTGACTGGTGTACCCATGTAGTGGACACTGGTGACAGTCTGCCTGTGAAGAATAAGATCTACAGGCAACCTGACCATGTCAGGGATTGCATCAAGGCTGAGGTGCAAAAGATGTTGGAGCTTGGAGTGATTGAGCCATCAGAGAGCCCATGGGCCAGCCCAGTAGTCCTGGTACCAAAACCTCATACCCAAGATGGAAAGAGAGAAATGAGGTTTTGCGTGGACTACAGGGGTCTCAATGCTGTCACTAGGACAGATGCTCACCCCATTCCAAGAGCAGATGAGCTCATTGACAGATTGGCTTCTGCCAAGTTTCTGAGCACATTTGACCTGACAGCTGGCTACTGGCAAATCTGATTAGCTGAGGAGTCAAAAGCCAAAACAGCATTCTCTACCCCTAGTGGACATTATCAGTTTGTGGTAATGCCCTTTGGTTTGAAGAATGCACCTGCCACTTTCCAAAGGTTGGTGAACCAAGTCCTTACTGGGTTGGATGACTTTTGTGCAGCATATCTAGATGATATTGCTGTCTTCAGCTCCACCTGGGAGGATCACCTGATCCACCTGAAGAGAGTTTTGGAGGCCCTGCAAAAGGCAGGCCTAACTATCAAGGCCACTAAGTGCCAGATAGGGCAGAGTAAGGTTGTATACCTGGGCCACCTAGTAGGTGGAGGCCAGGTTCAGCCACTGGAGAGCAAAATCCAGGCCATACAGGACTGGGCTCCTCCAGTTACCCAGACACAAGTCAGAGCCTTCTTGGGCCTGACTGGGTATTACAGGAAGTTTGTGAAGAACTATGGGTCTATAGTGACACCATTAAATGACTTGACATCCAAGAAGATGCCAAAAAAGGTTCAGTGGACAGTTAGCTGTCAGAAGGCATTTGATGACCTGAAGAAGGCCATGTGCTCTGCACCTATCCTGAAGAGTCCTGACTACTCCAAACAGTTCATTGTACAGACAGATGCTTCTGAGTTGGGGGTGGGAGCTGTGCTCTCACAACTTAATCAAGATGGTCAAGACCAGCCTATTGCTTTCATTAGCAGGAGGCTGACTCCCAGAGAGAAACGTTGGTGAGCCATTGAGAGGGAGGCCTTTGCTGTGGTTTGGGCATTAAAGAAGTTGAGGTCCTACTTGTTTGGAACTCACTTCCTGGTGCAGACAGACCATAAGCCCCTCTTATGGCTTAATCAGATGAAGGGTGAAAATCCCAAACTGCTCAGGTGGTCCATTTCCCTACAGGGGATGGACTTTACAGTGGAGCACCACCCAGGGACTGACCATGGTAATGCAGATGGTCTCTCCAGGTACTTCCACTTAGAACATGAAGACTTATCTGGTCAAGGTTAGTTTAATGTCCCTGCGTTTGGGGGGGGGTTGTGTAGGAGAGTAGGGTCTGCTATCCTATGGTCACCCCAAATTTTTGCTTTTTGCTTCACTGGTTTTCGACTACTGAGGCTGTGGGCCTGCTGATCAGACCCCCAGCCTGCTGTTCTCTCACTAAATTACTGACACATGTGCTATAGGCACATACCAATTGGAAATGGACTCCTTGTCAGCCCCTGTATAATGCACTATAGGTGCCCAGGGCATAGGGGCCACCAAGGCCTACCAGGGGCTGCAGCATATCTTTTGCCACCCCTGGCTGGTTCTTAAATTGACACAACTGGATGATCACTCAGCTGGGGTAAGGTGGTGTAATCACCCCTTGCTTAGATATAGTATACCTATATCTAAACCTATATCTGGACACATGTAAACCTGTGAGCCACTCCTATGGAAGGCCTCATCAATCCTGGAGGCAGGGTGCGTGGTTTTATGTGAGATGGATCTCTAGCATGAGCTGAGCCTGTCTGCAGCTGTCGGGAACAACTCCCTAAGCTGTTTCAGGATAATGCCATACCATATACTCTTAAGTGCCTTATAATCCTCGCGGTTAAAAAGCAACTTTGGTTTGGCTTTATCAAAACATGTCGTGTAAGGTGTCATACGATTTGGAATACTATCCCCTCGCCAGTTCTGGCGACGGGGATAGCATTCCACCCCTCTAGAGGGGTAAGACATGTTCCTTTACTGTAATGCGGTTAATTTCTCCAAAGACCTTAGATCCACAAAATGGATGCCTCTGCCACAGACAAATGTCTGGACCCCTGCAGCTGACCGAAACTCAGCCAAAGGGGTCCTGGACAAAGGGTTTCCTGTCACAGGAGGGTGTCACCACCCTCCAGACAGGAGATAGTGGATTGTAGCAGGGAGGTCTGAAAGAAACCAGACACTGCCTGGGGCGCACAAGGCTGCCCCTTGCATAATCCGGCCAAACCGGTTCTGGGGCACTCCAGCCCTCGTGCCAGGGCGGCCTGGATCAAAGGAAAGGGGTGTATCCACCCCCTTCCTGGGTCCCACCCATAGGGGGGGACCTACCAGGTAATCACGCCCCCCAGATTCGAATAAGAGTGGGAGCAGTGCCAATGCACATCAGATTTCCTGGAAGAAACATTAGAAACGAAACTCTGGACCCTTGGACCTCCATCTCAACGTGGAAGCCCGAAGAATCTCCCTTGTGGTCAAGGAGTGACCACCCTGCAGCAGCAGACACCATCCAGCCCTCGACATCTAATTAGTTGCAGTTCCCGCCGGAACTCGAGCGACTGAGATCAACGAGATCAAGCTTGCCTGCCTTCCAACAGCCCGATCCACAGTCCCTGCAGAGCTGAGACCCGTGGAGGCGACCGGAAGCGTGGGGCACGCCATCTTGAATTGACCACGAGATGCTGACCGTGCAGCCCACGAGTGACCCTCGAAGCTGTGCACCGGGGTTTGAGAAGCCCCCACCCTGAGCTACTCCTGAGCCGAAGTTCATCCCTCCGCACTCGACGAGTGCTGCGTGGGGCCCTTCTGCTCCATTTGGCTCAACGCGTTGGCCCGGTCACTTGCCCGCTGGCTAGTGGTCCCTGTGCCGACGAACCTACAAAGAAGACTCGTGAATCTGGTTGCTCCAGATCCACACCAGCTCCCCTGAAAAGGAGCCCCGACTCTGACCTTCCTGGTCCGAGTGAGAAGCAATCTTCCGATCCCGCGTGGATTGCTCTTGCCAAGTGTTGTTTGCTCCAAACTTGAAGACGACTGCACCGACGGTGAGAGCCTGCGTGGGACAGATTGTGACCTGCTCCTGGACGTCGCAGATGCCCCAGAGCCCACGTGACAGCGGAGAGAAGCTCCTCGACGACCACCTGATTGCGCCCGACATTGCCTGGTTCCGTCCTGGTTCCACCCTGGTCACTGCTGAGTGACCCAGACTCTGTCCCCTCTGCTTTCAGGTACCCTTCGACTTGAGTCCACCCTTGGACTCCACTGGACACTTCATCTTCAACCCGCCTGCAGCCCCTTCAGCTTCAAGCACCAAGAGCCTGCGTGTCAAAACCCGACGCCACTTCGACCCTGTGCACCCACTTCCTGTGGGTGAGGTAACTTTGCTCCGCCGGTGTTCCCACACTGGTGCACATCTCTAGGGTCTGTGTGTTAAGTTTTGTTCCTCTAGGTCCAGCGGAAGTGTCCTTAAACTTTAACTTTATGAATTTTACGCACCATTGGTTAACATTGGTGCTTGCGTGCGCTTTCCGCACATCTCCCGAATCCCGAGGGCCATTCCCGACTTCAGCATTGCTTGTCCTGACTGCTCCCAGCGATTCCCTAGGCCCTATTCCTAACCACTGCTCGAGTGGCATCTCTTATACCACTTGTTTAGTATATGGTTTGAGTGGCCACCCGCCCTCATCCATAATTGTGCAACTTGTATGTTTAAACAGTGCTTTTGATTTAACGCTTGTGCCCCTTTATTCATAAAGAATACTGGGGATTGTTTTTAGTAATAAACACATATATTTTTATAATATATACTTGTGTGGTGTCCTTTCATTTGATATTACAGGATTGTATGTGGTAAAACAGCTCGCTTAACATGACCTCTTAAGTTAAGCCTTTAGGCTGCTTAGTCCATGCTACACCATAAGGGATTGTTTGGTCTGATAATAGGTGGTTCCAGAATTGGAAACATCACCTATCAGGCCAACTTCTCACACTGGGGGACCAAGCACAGCCTGAGGGACCAAGAGCAACCAGGGGGACCAAGCACAGCCTGGGGGACCAAGCACAGCCTGGGGGACCAAGCACAGCCTGGGGGACCAAGAGCAACCAGGGGGACCAAGCACAGCCTGGGGGACCAAGCACAGCCTGGGGGACCAAGAGCAACCAGGGGGACCAAGCACAGCCTGGGGGACCAAGCACAGCCTGGGGGACCAAGAGCAACCAGGGGGACCAAGCACAGCCTGGGGGACCAAGCACAGCCTGGGGGATCAAGAGCAACCAGGGGGACCAAGCACAGCCTGAGGGACCAAGAGCAACCAGGGGGACCAAGCACAGCCTGGGGGACCAAGCACAGCCTGGGGGACCAAGCATAGCCTGGGGGACCAAGAGCAACCAGGGGGAACAAGCACAACCTGGGGGACCAAGCACAGCCTGTGGGACCAAGCACAGCCTGGGGGACCAAGAGCAACCAGGGGGACCAAGCACAGCTTGGGGGACCAAGCACAGCCTGGGGGACCAAGCACAGCCTGGGGGACCAAGCACAGCCTGGGGGACCAAGAGCAACCAGGGGGACCAAGCATAGCCTGGGGGACCAAGCACAGCCTGGGGGACCAAGAGCAACCAGGGGGACCAAGCACAGCCTGGGGGACCAAGCACAGCCTGGGGGACCAGGAGCAACCAGGGGGACCAAGCACAGCCTGGGGGACCAAGCACAGCCTGGGGGACCAAGAGCAACCAGGGGGACCAAGCACAGCCTGGGGGACCAAGCACAGCCTGGGGGACCAAGCACAGCCTAGGGGACCAAGAGCAACCAGGGGGACCAAGCACAGCCTGGGGGACCAAGAGCAACCAGAGGGACCAAGCACAGCCTGGGGGACCAAGAGCAACCAGGGGGACCAAGCACAGCCTGGGGGACCAAGCACAGCCTGGGGGACCAAGAGCAACCAGGGGGACCAAGCACAGCCTGGGGGACCAAGCACAGCCTGGGGGACCAAGAGCAACCAGGGGGACCAAGCACAGCCAGGGGTACCACGCACAGCCAGGGGGACCAAGAGCAACCAGGGGGACCAAGCACAGCCTAGGGGACCAAGCACAGCCTGGGGGACCAAGCACAGCCTGGGGGACCAAGCACAGCCTGGGGGACCAAGAGCAACCAGGGGGACCAAGCAGAGCCTGGGGGACCAAGCACAGCCTGGGGGACCAAGCACAGCCTGGGGTACCAAGCACAGCCTGGGGGACCAAGAGCAACCAGGGGGACCAAGCACAGCCTGGGGGACCAAGCACAGCCTGGGGGACCAAGAGCAACCAGGGTGTAGGAAGGTGGCTACCTGACTATGGTTACCCCAGATTTTTTGCCTGTGTTTAGCTGGTTTTTTGACTTAGTTGACCTGGTTCCCTGCTAATCAGGGCCCCAGGCCATCTGCTCTCTCTGTAAAATGGATTCCATGTACCCTAGGTACATACCACAATTGGAAATGGACTCCTTGTCAGCCCCTGTATAATGCACTATAGGTGTCCAGGGCATAGGGGCCACCAAGGCCTACCAGGGGCTGCAGCATATCTTTTGCCACCCCTGGCTGGTTCTTAAATTGACACAACTGGCTGATCACTCAGCTGGGGTAAGGTGGTGTAATCACCCCTTACTTAGATATAGTATACCTATATCTAAACCTATATCTGGACACATATAAACCTGTGAGCCACTCCTATGGAAGGCCTCATCAATCCTGGAGGCAGAGTGCGTGGTTTAATGTGAGATGGAGCTCTAGCATGAGCTGAGCCTGTCTGCAGCTGTCGGGAACAACTCCCTAAGCTGTTTCAGGATAATGCCATACCATATACTCTTAAGTGCCTTATAATCCTCGCGGTTAAATAGCAACTTTGGTTTGGCTTTATCAAAACATGTCGTGTAAGGTGTCATACGATTTGGAATACCATCCCCTCGCCAGTTCTGGCGACGGGGATGGCATTCCACCCCTCTAGAGGGGTAAGACATGTTCCTTTACTAAATGCGGTTAATTTCTCCAAAGACCTTAAGATCCACAAAATGGATGCCTCTGCCACAGACAAATGTCTGGACCCCTGCAGTTGACCGAAACTCAGCAGATGGGGCCTGGACAAAGGGTTTCCTGTCACAGGAGGGTGTCACCACCCTCCAGACAGGAGATAGTGGATTGTAGCAGGGAGGTTTGAAAGAAACCAGACACTGCCTGGGGCGCACAAGGCTGCCCCTTGCATAATCCGGCCAAACCGGTTCTGGGGCACTCCAGCCCTCGTGCCAGGGCGGCCTGGATCAAAGGAAGGGGGTGTATCCACCCACTTCCTGGGTCCCACCCATAGGAGGGGACCTAGCAGGTAATCACGCCCCCCAGATTGGAATAAGAGTGGGAGCAGTGCCAATGCACATCAGATTTCCTGGAAGAAACATTAGAAACGAAACTCTGGACCCTTGGACCTCCATCTCAACGTGGAAGCCCGAAGAATCTCCCTTGTGGTCAAGGAGTGACCACCCTGCAGCAGCAGGCACCATCCAGCCCTCGACGTCTACTTAGTTGCAGTTCCCGCTGGAACTCGAGCAACTGAGATCGACGAGATCAAGCTTGCCTGCCTTCCAACAGCCCGATCCACAGTCCCTGCAGAGCTGAGACCCGTGGAGGTGACCGGAAGCGTGGGGCACGCCATCTTGAATTGACCACAAGACGCTGACCGTGCAGCCCACGAGTGACCCTCGAAGCTGTGCACCGGGGTTTGAGAAGCCCCCACCCTGAGCTGCTCCTGAGCCGAAGTTCAGCCCTCCACACTCGACGAGTGCTGCGTGGGGCCCTTTGGCTCTATTTGGCTCAACGCGTTGGCCCGGTCACTTGCCAGCTGGCTAGTGGTCCCTGTGCCGACGAACTACCTAAGAAGACTCGTGAATCTGGTTGCTCCAGATCCACACCAGCTCCCCTGAAAAGGAGCCCCGACTCTGACCTTCCTGGTCCGAGTGAGAAGCAATCTTCCGATTCCGCGTGGATTGCTCTTGCCAAGGCTTGTTTGCTCCAAACTTGAAGCCGACTGCACCGACGGTGAGAGCCTGCGTGGGACAGATCGTGACCTGCTCCTGGACGTCGCAGATGCCCCAGAGCCCATGTGACAGCGGAGAGAAGCTCCTCGACGACCACCTGATTGCGCCCAACATTGCCTGGTTCCGTCCTGGTTCCACCCTGGTCACTGCTGAGTGACCCAGACTCTGTCCCCTCTGCTTTCAGGTACTCTACAACTTGAGTCCACCCTTGGACTCCACCGGACACTTCATCTTTAACCAGCCTGCAGCCCTTTCAGCTTCAAGCACCAAGAGCCTGCGTGTCAAAACCCGACGCCACTTCGACCCTGTGCACCCACTTCCTGTGGGTGAGGTAACTTTGCTCCGCCGGTGTTCCCACACTGGTGCACACCTCTAGGGTCTGTGTGTTAAGTTTTGTTCCTCTAGGTTCAGCGGAAGTGTCCTTAAACTTTAACTCTATGACTTTTACGCACCATTGGTTAACATTGGTGCATGCGTGCGCTTTCCGCACATCTCCCGAATCCCGAGGGCCATTCCCGACTTCAGCATTGCTTGTCCTGACTGCTCCCAGCGATTCCCTAGGCCCTAGGCCTAACCACTGTTCGAGTGGCCTTTCTTATACCACTTGTTTAGTATATGGTTTGAGTGGCCACCCGCCCTCATCCATAATTGTGCAACTTGTATGTTTAAACAGTGCTTTTGATTTAACGCTTGTGCCCCTTTATTCATAAAGAATACTGGGGATTGTTTTTAGTAATAAACACATATATTTTTATAATATATACTTGTGTGGTGTCCTTTCATTTGGTATTACAGGATTGTATGTGGTAAAACAGCTCGCTTAACACGACCTCTTAAGTTAAGCCTTTAGGCTGCTTAGTCCATGCTACCCCTAGGATAGCTTGTCTAATAAGGTTGACTTACAACCAGACACCATAAGGGATTGTTTGGTCAGGTAGTAGGTGGTTCCAGAATTGGAAACATCCCCTACCAGGCCAACTTCTCACATTGGTGAGCAGCGGTGCGGATTTGAGCTTGCTGTTGTTTTACCATTGCAATCTTTATATCAAATTGAAAGATCACATCAAGTACCTCTAGGTACATATAAATCAAAAGCTTAGCATATTAAGTTCTACTGAACTTAGTAGTTGTAGGTTGAAGGGATTAGCACACCCTGACTACAACTCACTAGCAAGGTACAGTAGGAAAACACTTAGTGTAGGTAAGTGCACCACTTACACCTCACTAGTAACCATGTCTGACACAGGAAAAGCCTCAGGGTCTAATCCTGTGACAGTTGACCCTACCCAGGCAACTTTTGGATATGACAAACTAACCCGAAGAGACTTGATTGCCTTGTGCAAAGCAAGAGGGTTAAAAAGGGGCAGAAGCCCCACCTGCCAAATCCTGGTAGAAATCCTAGAACAGGATGACTTAGAGAAGGCAAAGGAAGCTTCCCTAGAAACAGGAAATGGAGGGAACCCCCCTGTAACTGATCCCCCTGAAGAGGAGGATGATGATGACTTAGATGAGGACTCAGATGTTGAGGACTTAGAAGTTCAGGAACAGGGTAGCCAGGTTCCAGTTGCCAGGCTTAGCCAGGCCAACTTGGACCTACTGGGGAATGGAGAGGGCCAGCACCTCCCCAGAACCCAACATGTTATTCTCCCAGGCAACAGAAGAGTGAGATCTCCCTCAGGGGACTCTCATGTTTCTAGTGCCTCCAGAGAATCACAGAGAGGCATGAGTGCTTCTCAAAAGCTAGAGCATAGGGCCAGAATGAGGGCTGTCAAACTCCAGATAGAGAGGGAGGAGGTAGCCTTGGCTCAAGCTAGACTTGCCTTGGCAAGAGAGCAGAAATTAAGTGGCTTAGATGTCACTGGTGGCAGCAATTTTCCAAGAGAAAAAGACAGGGCCTATGACAATAGAAACCTGACAAAAATTGTGCCCCCCTTTAAAGAAGGGGATGACATCCACAAATGGATGACTGCTCTTTCGAGAGAGCCTGCATGGTACAGCAGGTTCCTGAGAATCAGTGGGCTGCAATTTTGTGGTACTCCTTTTCTGAGAAAGGGAGAGACAGGCTCCTCACAGTTAGACCTGAGGATGCCAAAAACTACTCTGTTTTGAAGAGTGCTCTTATTGAAGGGTTTGGCCTAACCACTGAGCAATACAGGTTGTTGTTCAGAGACACCCAAAAAGCACAGACTCAAGACTGGACTGATTTCGTTGAGTGTGCCACTAAGGCTTTGGAGGGTTGGTTGCAGGGAAGTAAAGTTTCAGACTATACAGGATTGTACAATCTTATAATGAGAGAACAGATCCTTAATAACTGTACAAACCAGCTGTTGCATCAATACCTTATTGACTCTGATCTGACCTCTCCCCAAGAATTGGGAAAGAAGGCAGACAAATGGGTCAGAACAAGGATTAAGCAGAAACCCCAGAACCAAGGTGGTGACCAGAAGAAAACAGACCAGAAGGGTGGTAACCAGAATCAGAAAGATAAAGAAAAAGACCAGAAGTCTTCAGGCCCCCAAACTAATAGTAAGGAGGGTGGTTCCCAAAATGGTAACAAGAAGAAGAAGAACAAAGGTCCAAAGACACCTTGGTGTAATACCTGCAAATCAGTTTCACACTGGGGCAGTGAGTGCACCAAGGCAAATCCAGTTCCCACCACTACAGCTCCTAAAGCAACTGCAACCCCAAGTACAGTAAGCAGTGGTGGAACACAGTCCAAGGGTGTAGCTGGGTTGACCCTGGGTATTGAAGTAGGATCTGGCCTAGTCAGAATCCCTACACAGGCAGTTCTCCTGTATGATGTGGACATTGAGTTGCCCACTGCAGTAAGCCCCACTAACCTGGGCAAATACAGGCAGACTCCCTTAATTAATGAGAAACTGGCTCAAGCATACAGGGACACATGTGCCAGTGTCACAATGGTGACACCTGACTTTGTGGACCCTGGACAGATTGTACTAGGTGAGAGCTACCTAGTGACCAACGCCAGCAACTCCACTACCTCCCATAGTGTGGCAGTTGTGAACTTCTCCTGGGGAGGGGTTGATGGCCTAAAGAAAGTTGTGGTGAGTGCAGACCTACCAGTAGACTGTCTGTTAGGCAATGACCTTGAAAGCTCAGCATGGTCAGAAGTGGAGTACAGGACTCATGCAGAAATGCTAGGGATTTCAGAGCATGTCCTTGCCATGACAAGGGCTCAGGCTAAGAAGTGCCTTCCTGAACCAGTGGTGGATCTTGAAACAATAGACCAGCCACAACCCAAGAGAAGGAGCAAGAGAGGAAAGGCCCAGCCTTCCACCTTGCCCCAGGTTGAGGATCAAGTTTCAGAGGAAACTGATTCTGCAGTCCAAGAGGAGACTGTCTCTGAGGAGCTTGAACCTGACCAGGTTGAGTTTCTGGGGACAGGGGGACCCTCAAGGGCAGACCTGAGGCAGGCTCAATTAGATTGCCCTTCCCTTGAACCCCTCAGACAGCAGGCTGCTGCTGAGGCTGCTGGGGATGCCCAAGGTACCCATACTGTGTATTGGGATGATGGACTCCTTTACTCAGAGGCTAGAGACCCCAAGCCTGGCATGACCAGGAGGTTGGTCATACCTCTGCAGTTTAGGGGGTTCCTTCTTACCTTGGCCCATGATATTCCCCTTGCAGGACACTTAGGCCAGAACAAGACGTGGGACAGGCTTGTTTCACACTTTCACTGGCCTCACATGTCAGAGGATGTCAAGGAGTTTTGTCGCTCCTGTGTCACTTGCCAAGCCAGTGGTAAGTCAGGTGGCACAACAAAGGCCCCCCTAATACCACTACCTGTGGTGGGGGTCCCCTTTGAAAGAGTTGGAATTGATATTGTGGGTCCAATGGACCCCCAAACAGCATCTGGGAACAGATTCATACTGGTGGTAGTGGATCATGCCACCAGGTATCCAGAGGCTATTCCCCTGAGGACCACCACAGCACCTGTGGTGGCAAAAACCCTCATTGCAGTTTTCTCAAGAGTGGGCTTCCCAAAGGAGGTGTTATCAGATAGTGTTGCAGGGTTTCTGTACTCACACAGAACTGTGCACAGAGGAGTGGAACCTCGGCAAATTAGGGTGTCCCAAAACTTACCTTAGCAACCAACTCACCCCTTACCGAGCTAGCTACAGTGTCTCATTGGACATATCAAACTCCCAATGTTTAGACAAACCAGAACATGAACTTACAGTACCTCAGGGTACGTGGGACTCGTGAACACTCTTTCGTTATATTATCATTACAAACCAGAACATGGAGTAAAGAAGACACATGTGCATTTGAAATGTTTATTTACTAATGCCGTCTTCTCAGGCGCAGTATCTTAGATAATACAAGTATACTTATTATCAGTATCAAAATTATCAGCATAGTTACTAAGACATAAAAAGCGAATGGTGACAGCATGTTAACATGCTGTAATGAATAAGAGTTAACAACACTTATATCTCACCCTCCCTAACACATATATTATATTATTAGCTAAGAAGGTCTCTTTGGGTTGTTTTAGGGCGGGCCCATACCTTAGTGTCCTAGCATGAAGGAATCACATCAGCATACACCAGCTCTCTCTGCATGTGCACCGCATCAAGTGTGTTAACAATTCTCGTGCAAAGCAATATCAATCACGCCTCAAGCCCAAGTTGGCAAAGGCTGCACTTGTGTTATGACTATGAAGGCGTGGAGATCAGACCTCATAACAATTCCATATCGTGTTGCTCCTGTAACTTCAGCACTCTCCGTGCAGACATGGTTTATTAAACAAAACTGATATCAGAGCAATAACATATTATTCTCACATACACCACGGTAAACCACTAGGTTGAAAGCTATGTCAACAATTAAGGGTCGTGTGCAGAAGTTGCAAGAAAGGAAAAATGGCGTTTAAATCTCAAATGTACCTATGCTAACTTAACACGATATAAGGATATATAGGAGCTATACAACACCCCCCCATGATCCGAGAACGGACTAAATAAGATAACAGAAGTGCCATCACATGAGAGCAGAATCCAATTATAAACGAGCATGAATAAAAATTCAATTATAAAAACTAATGCTAAAAAATAGCCCACAAGTATAATGTGGCTCAAGCCAATAGGCAAGCAAAAATAAAATGTCTTGACCAAAAGTCAATAAAATCAAGGAAATGCTATCAATCAGCATGTCAATTTGAGGCAGTGTCTATGATAAGACTGTATATGAAAAGTAAGCTGCAACAGCCTCCAGGAGGAAGTCACTGTCCTCATCCGAAAACAGTTCAGCCATCCAATTTAAAAGATGAAAGGAACATACGTGATCTTCCAGCACCGGATCCTCTATAACCATCAGAGGACAGCTCGGTGGGTTTTCAAGAAAACTTTGTTCCAAGAAATTTTGCGCTGCCGACAACACATCCCAGGGACCCATTAGTCCATGTGCCACCGCCAAGGCCATAATCCTTTCGTCAGAACAAACCAACTCGTGAGCAATGATAGGACTCATCAGTTGATCAAAATCGACGTCAGAAGATATTGGTCCGCAGAGACACAAATCAATGGCCCAAAGGAAATCACAGGTCAGGCAGCGAAATACAGGCTGGACACAGGTGAAATAGGAGAACCGAAAAGATAATCCAAACGCCGTGCTTAGAGTCGCCAACGGCAGTGTGCCATAATAATCAAGCATGCGGTTGCGAAACCGCGTCAGTAGCAGCCGAGCGTGGTCTTGCACAGGAAGGGCATCCATTTTTAAAAAGGCAGAAAACCACCAATGCGCCAGCCGCTAATGCAAGTAAAAACGGGAACCCTCCAAATAAGGATGAAAAAATAGAATGGAAGAAGGCAGGGATGACTCCAAAAATCTTCTCAAAGGAAGTCACGAGACCACCGCTAACAACTTTAAAAAAATGTGCTAGGCCCGTTGTGGAGGATGCGTTAAAGATAGAACGGACCATGGCTCCGAAATGCAAAGGCAAATCAGTATTTAAAAGAGCCTGAACCTCCGTACGGGTGTTAGCAATGTGAAGCACGAAAGTTTCACGGGCCGAGCTCAAGGCCACCTCTTTCTGGGACAATAGAGCTCTTATTCTAGCCATGCCGCTGAATTCTGCTCCCAAGGTCGGTATCTGTGGCCAAATGGAAGACTCCCTATGTTCACGTGTGGGAGGATAAAGAACATTTCTGCAGCAAATAATTCGCTCACTAACCGTTACTATGAAAGCTATACCTTTAATTAAACCACAACAGTTTTCATTATTGAGCATTAAATAACTACCATTCTCTAACAATTTAAACGTGGGGATGATAGCAGGAACTGGCGTGCCCTGTAAAACGCAAGCCATATTCGGTCGGTCCTTGTTACATGAACCGTGTAACTGTATGTGTCTGCACATTAAAGAATGATCTGGCGTCTCAGTACACTCATCCCCTGTTAGATAAACCTCTTGTTCAGCCTTGAAACATCTGTATGTGTATGGGAGTGACCAGACCTCATGAAGAAAACCGCTACCTAAGGGTTCAAAACGACCTATTGGCACATATTTCATACAATTTGAAAACTTATATAAAGCAAAAGGCAGTGTTATTAAACCGTGGATAAGCCACGTAGCAGCAGTGGCTTCTGCCACAGAAAAAGGTAAAGATTCCAATCTTTCAATATGGAGCATAGAAAAGGAAGCATCACGCATTGAAAGCAAGCGTTGTTTGTCTGTCAAATTAAACGGGGAAAATAAAGAGGAAACGTTCATGTATCCCCAGGGAACTTTACCCATTTTCAGAGTCTGAAGTGTCCATGCAAACTGCATGATTGACCGTAATTGATTTTGACCATGGTATAATACTGACACTTCATCATGTACAATATCAACAACAGACGACACAATATTATCCAATGTGTAAATTCTAGAGGAAAGCACGTTAATGCTATTGTCAACAACTGCAAGCACTTTCTCAAGATTCGCCTGATCAATAGCCCTAAGGCGTGAAGCGGCCTCAATCTGTGAGAGTTTCCAAATTTCATTGTAAACCCCATATAACCACCTTTTCGACCTGCCACTAGCTGGGCCTTTAATGAAATCATTCAAATCCACGTCTGCATTCAGTTTGGAAAGGTGATACTTAACCGCAGGTAAAGTTGAATGTTTCAGCCAAGCTTGACACAGCTTGCCCACAGAGTAAGAGGTGACAGTATGACTCAAATCAAACCGGGGATCAGATCTAACAGTCTTAAAACCGTCAGATATATTCAAAAACCTTTTTTGGTAAGAATCAGCACTACGGTGCCAAAGCAGCCAACCTCTGGGATTCATACTGGAAATGTTAAAGGAGGAATTAAGAAGCAGAGCCTGTATATCTTTAATGGACAATTGAGTAAAATTACTCCAATTCTGATATTCCTCCAACTCTGGGAAAGACGGGGTGTTTAACCTTTTAGATGTAGCCAATCCAAAGCATGTGGTCTGGGAAATGGTTTCATTTAAAAACAACATATGATTCGGGATGAGACATGCACGGTGCAAAGCCTCAGTGCCTCGTACCTGCCAGGCCCTTGAACCCCAAACCGATTTAAGGTCTATTGTTTCCTTCCATAACTCATAGCCCCCAGTAACTAATTGATCCAGGAAGGCCTTCGAATACAACAATTTGGTATCAGTAAGTCTAACCTTGGACAGTGGCTGTTTTTGAAATTTAAAATAAAAGGACTCGGGATTGGACTGATTAAAGTCAGTGAAATAAGTATACTTTTTAAGAAATGTTTCTGAACTCCCTTGTGTAGGTGCCGGGCAATGTTCCCACTGAGTAAAATTAACAGCATCCCTTCGGGAAGATGTTTTGTGTAAGAAGTGACTGCCATAATGTTGGTAACAGAACAATTCACCATAATTAGCAGATTCTAAATATAAATCCTCAGCATCAAAAGCAGCATAGTATTTCAAATCAGAAAATAAACTTTCCACAGCATTAACATCCCAATCATCAGAACGAATGTTTTGTTTCACCACATCCCCCATATTCACTCTAAGAACATTAGGAACATTAACGACTTCCGTTGGGCCATGAATTTGAAACCGAACTGCATCCCACGCGATTCCATCCAGAACAGGCCATGCTGTGATGTTAACCAAAGTCAAGTCTCTCTTTAATCTGTGTGTAGAATGTGAAGAGGAAAGTGGGGCCAAAGTTCCATTCAAATGAGTAATGCAAGTTCTCTCCTCGACATAGTGTCCATTCATAATTCGAAAAAAATAAAACACAAAACCAATTGACATAAAAAGGTAAACCGAAAAAAGGACCAGCCAAATGTATATCCAAGGAGGTATCAAAAAATGTTTTTTAAACATGCTAGCATAAACTGCAATTTGAGAGGGTTTTTTCGAGGCAAGGGAAGCAGAGTCAAATGAAAATCTGGATTCCATGGCTAAACGAGCTTGCAGGTCAGGCATGGACAAATCAGTGGGGTATGTATAGTCTGTTTCATCAAGGTTAGTTCCTGGTAAATTATTCAATAATGGACTGGAAACAGCAGGTAATTCGATGGCCACCTCAGGTTCATTATTAGAAGCAGTGGGCATAATTGAATTTCTCACAATGGAAGGACAGGAAACAGCTCGTGTCATGCTAAGAAGAATCGGCCACTCTGTGTATCTTGACATTGTCAATAGAAATAAACCTGTTTTCCTTACGACCCGGAAGTGGTGGTAAAATGACTGTTCTTGTGCCCTTCACTCCAAGGACTGGGACTGGAGCTCGATAGGAGGGACCAAACTCTTTCTTGTTGTCGATCTTCTCCCGAACCAGTTCTCCAACTTGGGGTAGCCAGCCAACTACCGGGATCTGCAACGCATCATCCGATGTGGAGGGCAAATGTTCCTTTGCAAGACTGTCTCTGGTCTTTTGTAGATTCTGTAAAACATTGCAATGTTCATCTGCGTCAAAGGAAGTGGCGCGAACCACAGAGTCTAGACCGTCAAGGTCAGGGACGTACATCTTGATGCCAAAGAGCATTTCGTATGGGGTCCGCCCACCCAGAGACCTTCTAGGGAGATTATTAAGAGCACGCTGCACGCCATAGAGGTGAGCCAGCCAGTTTCTGCCAGTGCCTATAACTCGGGCTGTCAAAGATTGCTTTAAATCACGGTTCATTCGTTCAACTACACTATTACCCTCAGGTCTGTAGGGTGACGAAAACTTGACTTGGACCCCCATCGAAGTCATGGCATCCTTATACGCCTTAGAGGCGAAAGCCGGACCCTGATCCGAATGGAAGGTACCACAGGCAAAAATCCCAATAAAGATACGCAAATCTCTAATGACAGTCCGTGAATCAGCGCTGCGATGTGGCCATACCCACACAAAGCGTGTGCATGAGTCAACTGCTACTAAGATGTACTTATACGCAGTATCAGATGAAAAAGGACCGCAGTGATCTAAATAAACACAGCCTAGCGGTTTATTAGAAATGTACAACTGAGTCTGTGGCGGACGCGTAGCAGTTGAAGGTTTAATCTGCTGGCATATGTCACAAAGAAGGACATAATCACGCGTCTGTTTGTAAAGTCCCCGCCACCAGAAACGTTGTTGTAGTAGCGTTACAGTGGCTGAGACGCCCGCATGCGCAGACGCCACACCTTCATGAGCCGCTGTAATCAAGTCTGTTCTGCGATCCGAGTTGGGAATCAGCCGTTCCCCAACATCAGGAATTGTCACAAAAGGAACCTTTTCGGGACTTAAGTGGTATTTATACTTCGAAGGGAATCCCGCAGGATGTTTACTTCCCTTCTCAGAGGCAGCTATCGCTGCCAAGATGTCGCTATCAATCTTGGTTTTAGACCTAGTAACTGCTGCAACTAAGTATGTAGATACTGCTGATTTCGCTGCTTCATCAGCAAGCGAGTTGCCAACAGCGTGAACTCCTACGCGCTGATGACCGAGAGTATGAATCACATAAACGAGTGGCAACATAGCCTTAAGCTCTGCCACTCGAACCCAGATCATTTTATGTTTTATTGTGCTACCCTTGGAATCATGAAAATCATTTTGAATCCAAAAGAACAAGTTTTCATTGTAAGACTGGACACAGTAGTAAGAATCACTTACAATTAGAGTAGTAACACTTGGATCTGCGTACTCCAGAGCTAGTAAGAGAGCACGAAGCTCTGCCAATTGTGCGGTGCAATCGCCCAGGGGCAACGTGTGTACCTCCCTGGAAACGAACTCATCATTCAACATAGCACCGACCACAATGGCGCATGCGGAAACGTAGGCATGTTTAGAGCCATGCGCAACCTGCGCCGACCCATCAGTGTAAATGATGCAATGGAAGTCCTCCAAAGGTCGCATCGCCAGAGGAGCAGGATGAACGAATTCATACTGCAAGTACTCTTGCGACCGTAAGGAAGCGTCAAAAATAAACATGACATCCGCGGATGACAATGACGCAGCCCACTGAATCCACCGAGGGTGCAAAGCCTTTGAATTTGGTACACTGGCTTTCGTGACTGCCTCCAAATGAGGACAGGGTGTTACCACCAGCATGCGTTTCCCCTGTGACAGTGCTCGTTCTTTTAGAATTGCCATCTGTACAGCAGTTAAAACTTTTTCCACTGTGGGAAACCGCATCTCAGCCGAAGTGTACAAGTGTGACTTGTAAGCGATAGGTACTGTGTCACCTTCATTAAAAGTGAGGTATGTGAAACCCACCGTCCCGGGAATTATTCTTATTACCAGGTTGGTGTGGTTATCACGAGTCAGTAAATATTTAGAAGCGAGCAGATCAGCCTGCAAGGATAGCAAAATGGCTGAATGCTCAGGCAGCCAGCATGATTTTGAGAAAGTTGGTTGTATCAAAGCATACAAAGGCTTGATACGCTGGGCATATTCCGGAATGTAAGTTCTGCCGAAATTCAAAAAGCCCAGTAAAGACTGTAATTTTTTCAGTGTTGTTGGAGCGCGCAATTGTGCGCACTTCTCTAAGAAGTGAGGAGCCAAACCTCTACCTTCATTGTTGAGCTCATAGCCCAAAAACAACACTGTGTGTTCAGCAATGTGCGATTTTGCAAAGTTAAATTTGTAACCCATGTCTGCGAAGTTGCAAACAACAGAATTAACACGACACAGATGCTCCCAAATATCGTCGTCTGTGAGATATATGTCATCCACATACGAAAAAGCATCAGGGTCGAGTGCCTCCAGAATAGAGACAATTCGAGCGGTAAATATACCAGGACTATTCTTGTAGCCCATTGGAAGACGCCGGAATTGCTTTTGGACTCCAGCGCTCGTAAAACTGGTCCATTGGGAACTAAAGCTGTCCAATCTGTGGGCATAAAAACCATTGGATATGTCAAGCGTTGTCTTGAAACGCTTACGCACGAGACTATCCACTAGGGCAGAGCCGTGGGTATTCTGTACAGCACAGTTACGGCAATGCGAGTTTAAATGCCGGTAATCCAAAACCAAACGATATGATCCGTCAGGTTTGTTCACAGTAAAAAGGGGATTATTCATCGGTGACACACACGTTTCAATAACTCCCTGATATTCCAATTGTTCAAGGATTTCCGCGACGGAAGATTTTGCTTCACGCCGTATGGGATATTGAGGTTGAGGCTGCGGCTGAGACCGCAACGGAATTTCGTGGCAAGGCGATAATCTATCCCAACCACATTGGTTACGGTACAAAGCCGGCGCGAGAGCCCGAGCCCACTCTTCTGCAAAATGCTGCGCATGCTCTTTCGAGACAGTGTTCGCGAAACTGGGTAGGATCACCTCCTCCCCTCGCGGCGCCGCGAGCACAAAAGGTGGGGGCCAGTCAGCCTCCGAAAGTAAAATATCATATGTAGAAGACAGATTCTCCCAAAATACACCTTTAACGGTACGCTGTATGTCACCTTCAATTAACAGGACAATTTCATATAGTCTTTCAGGGGGAGCAAGTCTCGTATCCGCTGTTTCTATCACAACGTAGACATCAGTCGCTGTCACCCTCAGTAGTGGACGCAGCGCCTCTCTGACTATGGTTATCTCCGCCGCGCTGTCCGGCAAGGTCAGAGCCCACGTCAGATTCCGAAGCCGCGTTCTCACTATCTGTGGCATATCGATGCGCTGTTAAGGCTGCGACTTTCTTTTTCGCAAACTGCGGACGCCTAGGCGTAGAATCCTCCTGCTTCACTGCGCCGTCCGTTTGGCGGGACTGACCACGTCCTTGTTGGCCACCACGTCCACGTCCACCCCCTCCTCCTCCACCGGTCTTCGGGGCCGATGTGTCCTGAAAGGAACGAGGAGAGCGTTGATCAGAACCCTGAAAACGATCAGGCGATTTAATCATCGCGCGGTCGCGCAAATCATAAACTTTTTCGGGTGGCGCAGGAGCTTGTATTGCAGGAAAAGTACCCTGAGTCTGCGTTGTCTGCTTCCCCTGTGTCTGTTTTTTAGGCCAATTCTGTTTTTTGGACTTGGGCTGGACATCTGTCACTGCAGATTGTCCCTGAGGTTGTTTTTTATCCTTCACTGGAAAATATTTCAGACCTCTACTTGTGCGGCCAATTGTCTTATAAGCGGCCACCACAATCTTTGCTAACTGGCGGGGTTTGTCGGCATCGGGCAGAGCAGCCAAAGCATTTGACACCTGAAAGTTAACTGCATCTCCTTTAACATTGGAGAGAATGAGATCACTTACAATCTCAAAAGAACCACACAGGCGCATACCCAATTCAACCGCTGCCTCAGGACCGTGATCATTCTGAACACGTCTAATGATTTCAGGCAGAGCATTCATAGACGGGGTGCCGAAGCATCTCGTATAAACTGCAGCAAACGTTTTTCCCCAGCTCTCACAGTCAGCAAGTTCAGGAGTTATATCCTTCGGTAGAGTAATCGTTAACATTCTATGCTTATCAGCAGGAGTAGAATTCGGAAAAACCGCCTCCAGCTGATCAAACTTCTCTGCTAGCCAGAATGGGAAGTCATCGTTGTCAACTGGACGCGCACCAAAAACCGAATTAACCATCACTGGATTGAGACGCATTCCGCCTCGTTCCATGGGAGCGGCCGCACCCCCCTGGGGACCACCAGGAAGATGTCGACCGATGTATTGCACTAAGGCACGAATCACGGAAATGGAAACTACATGTAGCCTGCGAATTTCTGCCAGGGTACAAGCCCCGTGATTCGGGTGCGGGGTAAAGCCACCCAACGCAGGCCAATTTGTACCAGGAATTGAGAGTGGACCTAACCTCGCAGGTGACAAAGAGTGGGGGAGGGCGCCATCAAACCAAACTCGATGCTGCCAATGATCAATAGGTATTTCCAATGCCCTGTATGGCGTATATTCAGCTGGGACATCCGAGGCAGTGTAGGAGTGGAACAAACCAGAATTAGCGTCCACAGCCGGAAACGTAACCCAAGAGTAAAACAACTCGTAAGGAAACGCCGGATCTGCACATACCACGAAAATCACAGCCATCCCATCTACTGGGACCTGGTACGTCTGAAGATGGTTGCGTACCGCTACGCGACTATGCTGTGCAATAGCCACCGCTGCCGCCATTACAGAATTGGAAACAAGAAAAAACAAAGAATACTTTGTAGCACAACTGGGTAGTAATTCAAAGAAACCGTTTGAGAAAGAATCAAGCTTGAATAAAGACCTATTTCAAAAAATAGGTAGGTTTCACCGACACCCCGTTTTCCGGAAACGGATGTGAAGGGGTTAAGGCATGAACGATAAACTACTCGAGTGTCATGATATAAGACCACCGAAACCGTTGGGCGCCATGTTGCAGGGTTTCTGTACTCACACAGAACTGTGCACAGAGGAGTGGAACCTCGGCAAATTAGGGTGTCCCAAAACTTACCTTAGCAACCAACTCACCCCTTACCGAGCTAGCTACAGTGTCTCATTGGACATATCAAACTCCCAATGTTTAGACAAACCAGAACATGAACTTACAGTACCTCAGGGTACGTGGGACTCGTGAACACTCTTTCGTTATATTATCATTACAAACCAGAACATGGAGTAAAGAAGACACATGTGCATTTGAAATGTTTATTTACTAATGCCGTCTTCTCAGGCGCAGTATCTTAGATAATACAAGTATACTTATTATCAGTATCAAAATTATCAGCATAGTTACTAAGACATAAAAAGCGAATGGTGACAGCATGTTAACATGCTGTAATGAATAAGAGTTAACAACACTTATATCTCACCCTCCCTAACACATATATTATATTATTAGCTAAGAAGGTCTCTTTGGGTTGTTTTAGGGCGGGCCCATACCTTAGTGTCCTAGCATGAAGGAATCACATCAGCATACACCAGCTCTCTCTGCATGTGCACCGCATCAAGTGTGTTAACAATTCTCGTGCAAAGCAATATCAATCACGCCTCAAGCCCAAGTTGGCAAAGGCTGCACTTGTGTTATGACTATGAAGGCGTGGAGATCAGACCTCATAACAATTCCATATCGTGTTGCTCCTGTAACTTCAGCACTCTCCGTGCAGACATGGTTTATTAAACAAAACTGATATCAGAGCAATAACATATTATTCTCACATACACCACGGTAAACCACTAGGTTGAAAGCTATGTCAACAATTAAGGGTCGTGTGCAGAAGTTGCAAGAAAGGAAAAATGGCGTTTAAATCTCAAATGTACCTATGCTAACTTAACACGATATAAGGATATATAGGAGCTATACAACAATAGGGGCACCAATTTTATGTCCAGCTATCTGAAAGCAATGTGGAAGGGATGTGGAGTAAACTATAAGTTTACCACCCCATATCATCCACAATGCAATGGGCTTGTGGAGAGATTTAACAAGACCCTTAAAGGCATGATAAAAGGATTACCAGAGAAGCTCAGGCGGAAATGGGACATTCTTTTACCCTGCCTGCTCTTTGCTTACAGAGAGGTCCCACAGAAGGGGGTTGGCTACAGCCCTTTTGAACTTTTGTTTGGCCACCCTGTGAGAGGTCCATTGTGTTTGGTGAAGGAAGGATGGGAGTTACCTCTCAAAAAGCCCAAACTAGACATAGTGGACTATGTACTTGGTCTCCGCTCCAGGATGGCTGAGTACATGGAAAGAGCATCCAAAAACCTGGAGGCCAGCCAAGAATTACAGAAAGCTTGGCATGACCAAAAGGCTGTGCTGGTAGAGTTCCAACCAGGACAGAAGGTATGGGTACTGGAGCCAGTGGCTCCAGCAGCACTCCAAGACAAATGGAGTGGACCCTATCCTATTATTGAGAAGAAGGGGGAAGTCACCTACTTGGTAGACTTTGGAACACCCAGGAGCCCTCACAGGGTAATCCATGTGAATCGCTTGAAAGCATTTGTGGACAGGGAGGACATGAGCTTGCTCATGGCCACAGATGGGGAACAGGAGGAAGAGAGTGACCCTCTCCCAGACCTGCTTTCTCAGAACCCTGATGATGGTTCAGTTGATGGAGTAGCCTTGGCAGGCAGCCTCACTGACCAGCAACAGAGGGACTGCAGACAAGTTTTGCAGGCCCACAGGCATTTGTTTTCACTCACACCCAGCCAGACTGACTGGTGTACCCATGTTGTGGACACTGGTGACAGTCTGCCTGTCAAGAATAAGATCTACAGGCAACCTGATCATGTCAGGGATTGCATCAAGGCTGAGGTGCAAAAGATGTTGGAGCTTGGAGTGATTGAGCCATCAGAGAGCCCATGGGCCAGCCCAGTAGTCCTGGTGCCAAAACCTCATACCCAAGATGGAAAGAGAGAAATGAGGTTTTGCGTGGACTACAGGGGTCTCAATGCTGTCACTAGGACAGATGCTCACCCCATTCCAAGAGCAGATGAGCTCATTGACAGATTGGCTTCTGCCAAGTTTCTGAGCACATTTGATCTGACAGCTAGCTACTGGCAAATCAGACTAGCTGAGGAGTCAAAAGCCAAAACAGCATTCTCTACCCCTAGTGGACATTATCAGTTTGTGGTAATGCCCTTTGGTTTGAAGAATGCACCTGCCACTTTCCAAAGGTTGGTGAACCAATTCCTTACTGGGTTGGATGACTTTTGTGCAGCTTATCTAGATGATATTGCTGTCTTTAGCTCCACCTGGGAGGATCACCTGATCCACCTGAAGAAAGTTTTGGAGGCCCTGCAAAAGGCAGGCCTAACTATCAAGGCCACAAAGTGCCAGATAGGGCAGAGTAAGGTTGTATACCTGGGCCACCTAGTAGGTGGAGGCCAGGTTCAGCCACTGGAAAGCAAAATCCAGGCCATACAGGACTGGGCTCCTCCAGTTACCCAGACACAAGTCAGAGCCTTCTTGGGCCTGACTGGGTATTACAGAAAGTTTGTGAAAAACTATGGGTCTATAGTGACACCATTAAATGACTTGACATCCAAGAAGATGCCAAAAAAGGTTCAGTGGACAGTTAGCTGTCAGAAGGCATTTGATGACCTGAAGAAGGCCATGTGCTCTGCACCTATCCTAAAGAGTCCTGACTACTCCAAACAGTTCATTGTTCAGACAGATGCTTCTGAGTTGGGGGTGGGAGCTGTGCTCTCACAACTTAATCAAGATGGTCAAGACCAGCCTATTGCTTTCATTAGCAGGAGGCTGACTCCCAGAGAGAAATGTTGGTCAGCCATTGAGAGGGAGGCCTTTGCTGTGGTTTGGGCATTAAAGAAGTTGAGGTCCTACTTGTTTGGAACTCACTTCCTGGTGCAGACAGACCATAAGCCCCTCTTATGGCTTAATCAGATGAAGGGTGAAAATCCCAAACTGCTCAGGTGGTCCATTTCCCTACAGGGGATGGACTTTACAGTGGAGCACCGCCCAGGGACTGACCATGGTAATGCAGATGGTCTCTCCAGGTACTTCCACTTAGAACATGAAGACTTATCTGGTCAAGGTTAGTTTAATGTCCCTGCGTTTGGGGGGGGGGGGGTTGTGTAGGAGAGTAGGGTCTGCTATCCTATGGTCACCCCAAATTTTTGCTTTTTGCTTCACTGGTTTTCGACTACTGAGGCTGTGGGCCTGCTGATCAGACCCCCAGCCTGCTGTTCTCTCACTAAATTAATGATACATGTGCTATAGGCACATACCAATTGGAAATGGACTCCTTGTCAGCCCCTGTAGAATGCACTATAGGTGCCCAGGGCATAGGGGCCACCAAGGCCTACCAGGGGCTGCAGCATATCTTTTGCCACCCCTGGCTGGTTCTTAAATTGACACAACTGGCTGATCACTCAGCTGGGGTAAGGTGGTGTAAACACCCCTTGCTTAGATATAGTATACCTGTATCTAAACCTATATCTGGACACATGTAAACCTGTGAGCCACTCCTATAGAAGGCCTCATCAATCCTGGAGGCTGAGTGCGTGGTTTTATGTGAGATGGAGCTCTAGCATGAGCTGAGCCTGTCTGCAGCTGTCGGGAACAACTCCCTAAGCTGTTTCAGGATAATGCCATACCATATACTCTTAAGTGCCTTATAATCCTCGCGGTTAAATAGCAACTTTGGTTTGGCTTTATCAAAACATGTCGTGTAAGGTGTCATACGATTTGGAATACCATCCCCTCGCCAGTTCTGGCGACGGGGATGGCATTCCACCCCTCTAGAGGGGTAAGACATGTTCCTTTACTAAATGCGGTTAATTTCTCCAAAGACCTTAAGATCCACAAAATGGATGCCTCTGCCACAGACAAATGTCTGGACCCCTGCAGTTGACCGAAACTCAGCAGATGGGGCCTGGACAAAGGGTTTCCTGTCACAGGAGGGTGTCACCACCCTCCAGACAGGAGATAGTGGATTGTAGCAGGGAGGTTTTAAAGAAACCAGACACTGCCTGGGGCGCACAAGGCTGCCCCTTGCATAATCCGGCCAAACCGGTTCTGGGGCACTCCAGCCCTCGTGCCAGGGCGGCCTGGATCAAAGGAAGGGGGTGTATCCACCCACTTCCTGGGTCCCACCCATAGGAGGGGACCTAGCAGGTAATCACGCCCCCCAGATTGGAATAAGAGTGGGAGCAGTGCCAATGCACATCAGATTTCCTGGAAGAAACATTAGAAACGAAACTCTGGACCCTTGGACCTCCATCTCAATGTGGAAGCCCGAAGAATCTCCCTTGTGGTCAAGGAGTGACCACCCTGCAGCAGCAGGCACCATCCAGCCCTCGACGTCTACTTAGTTGCAGTTCCCGCCGGAACTCGAGCGACTGAGATCAACGAGATCAAGCTTGCCTGCCTTGCAACAGCCCGATCCACAGTCCCTGCAGAGCTGAGACCCGTGGAGGCGACCGGAAGCGTGGGGCACGCCATCTTGAATTGACCACGAGACGCTGACCGTGCAGCCCACGAGTGACCCTTGAAGCTGTGCACCGGGGTTTGAGAAGCCCCCACCCTGAGCTGCTCGTGAGCCGAAGTTCAGCCCTCCACACTCGACGAGTGCTGCGTGGGGCCCTTTGGCTCTATTTGGCTCAACGCATTGGCCCGGTCACTTGCCAGCTGGCTAGTGGTCCCTGTGCCGACGAACTACCTAAGAAGACTCGTGAATCTGGTTGCTCCAGATCCACACCAGCTCCCCTGAAAAGGAGCCCCGACTCTGACCTTCCTGGTCCGAGTGAGAAGCAATCTTCCGATCCCGCGTGGATTGCTCTTGCCAAGGCTTGTTTGCTCCAAACTTGAAGCCGACTGCACCGACGGTGAGAGCCTGCGTGGGACAGATCGTGACCTGCTCCTGGACGTCGCAGATGCCCCAGAGCCCACGTGACAGCGGAGAGAAGCTCCTCGACGACCACCTGATTGCGCCCGACATTGCCTGGTTCCGTCCTGGTTCCACCCTGGTCACTGCTGAGTGACCCAGACTCTGTCCCCTCTGCTTTCAGGTACTCTACAACTTGAGTCCACCCTTGGACTCCACCGGACACTTCATCTTTAACCAGCCTGCAGCCCTTTCAGCTTCAAGCACCAAGAGCCTGCGTGTCAAAACCCGACGCCACTTCGACCCTGTGCACCCACTTCCTGTGGGTGAGGTAACTTTGCTCCGCCGGTGTTCCCACACTGGTGCACACCTCTAGGGTCTGTGTGTTAAGTTTTGTTCCTCTAGGTTCAGCGGAAGTGTCCTTAAACTTTAACTCTATGACTTTTACGCACCATTGGTTAACATTGGTGCATGCGTGCGCTTTCCGCACATCTCCCGAATCCCGAGGGCCATTCCCGACTTCAGCATTGCTTGTCCTGACTGCTCCCAGCGATTCCCTAGGCCCTAGGCCTAACCACTGTTCGAGTGGCCTTTCTTATACCACTTGTTTAGTATATGGTTTGAGTGGCCACCCGCCCTCATCCATAATTGTGCAACTTGTATGTTTAAACAGTGCTTTTGATTTAACGCTTGTGCCCCTTTATTCATAAAGAATACTGGGGATTGTTTTTAGTAATAAACACATATATTTTTATAATATATACTTGTGTGGTGTCCTTTCATTTGGTATTACAGGATTGTATGTGGTAAAACAGCTCGCTTAACACGACCTCTTAAGTTAAGCCTTTAGGCTGCTTAGTCCATGCTACCCCTAGGATAGCTTGTCTAATAAGGTTGACTTACAACCAGACACCATAAGGGATTGTTTGGTCAGGTAGTAGGTGGTTCCAGAATTGGAAACATCCCCTACCAGGCCAACTTCTCACACCCATCATCAATGGTTTGAAAGTTGAAGCTTTTAGAGACACAGGGGCTAGCATCACCATGGTGGCTGACTGTATAGTCCCCTCTAAGCAACTTTTACCTGGTGCCACATACCAGGTAACAAACATTGATGGCATCAAAACAAATCATCCCATGGCAGTAGTAAGTCTCAGCTGGGGAGGTGTCATTGGCCCAAAGAGAGTGGCAGTGTCATCAAACTTGCCTGTAGACTGCCTACTTGGTAATGATTTGGAAATCTCAGCCTGGGCTGAGGTTGAACAGGAAATCCATTCTAGAATGGTAAATTCCAATGGAAAGGTTAGTGGGGCTGTAATGGCTACAGCCCCAATTCAAGATGTCCTTCCTGAAAAGGTTGGTAGGGCTAAGAAACTCTCTGCCCCATCTTTAGCAAAAGCTCTTCCTGAACAGAATAGCAAAGCTGTTATGATAACAGCAGAAACCCAAACTGAGTCTCCTCCTGAAAAGGTTGGTGGGGCTGTGATGGCCACAGCCCAGACTCAAACTGATATGTGTGTTGTGAAACCTGAAATGATGGATAACTCCACACAAACTGAGAGCATGGAGGAGGAAGAGAAATCTCCCCCTCACCAGACTTTAGGACAGGATCAGCCTCCTCAGGGAACTGATCTTACCCCTGACGAAGGAACTGCCCCAGAGGTGGTTGGGCCTAGCCTGACAGAACCTCTGATGTCAGTGGACCCTTCTCAGGTGGGACCCAGTCTGGAGCAGGTAACCTGCCCCTCTCTACCTTGCCTTACTCAGCCCAGGGCTGCAGAGGACAAGAAGGACAGTGAGACCCAGAGGGCCCCCTGTCAAATAAAGCACCTCCATCAACAGATTAGGGGCACCAAAACTAGTAGCCCTAGTGAGGTGAAAACTTTAACAACTCCTGAGGGAGCCCCCTTAAAAGTAGTTAGGGACCTCCCACAGATGGATTCTGTTGGGCACAGCCAAACCTGGGACCCAAAGGGCCCAAACCTGAACTGTCCCTCCAGCAAGCCAAACAGAGGGACCCAGCCTCCAGCTTTAGGTAGCCAGAGGTTGACCCTGAGAGCACAGTGCAACTCAGTTAAAGAAAGAAAGGCACACATGGTGGAAGATAATTGGAGGAAGCTAAGCCCTAAATTAGTAGAGCCTCACTTCAATACTCCATATCCAAACCAGCCTTTAACTTTGCATAAACACACCCAAGGTAGTGATTCCCTATGGTGGAGACCCTCTAATACCCAAAGGGTGAGGGACTGCTTAGTGGACCATGAGACAGGGGGTACCCATGCTAGTGCAGGTACTTCCTTATATGGCCACTCAGGCAATATAGGCTTACCTGGCCAAGGATAGCCTTATCTCCTTTCGTTTGGGGGGGGTTGTGTAGGAAGGTGGCTACCTGACTATGGTTACCCCAGATTTTTTGCCTGTGTTTAGCTGGTTTTTTGACTTAGTTGACCTGGTTCCCTGCTAATCAGGGCCCCAGGCCATCTGCTCTCTCTGTAAAATGGATTCCATGTACCCTAGGTACATACCACAATTGGAAATGGACTCCTTGTCAGCCCCTGTATAATGCACTATAGGTGCCCAGGGCATAGGGGCCACCAAGGCCTACCAGGGGCTGCAGCATATCTTTTGCCACCCCTGGCTGGTTCTTAAATTGACACAACTGGCTGATCACTCAGCTGGGGTAAGGTGGTGTAATCACCCCTTACTTAGATATAGTATACCTATATCTAAACCTATATCTGGACACATATAAACCTGTGAGCCACTCCTATGGAAGGCCTCATCAATCCTGGAGGCAGAGTGCGTGGTTTAATGTGAGATGGAGCTCTAGCATGAGCTGAGCCTGTCTGCAGCTGTCGGGAACAACTCCCTAAGCTGTTTCAGGATAATGCCATACCATATACTCTTAAGTGCCTTATAATCCTCGCGGTTAAATAGCAACTCTGGTTTGGCTTTATCAAAACATGTCGTGTAAGGTGTCATACGATTTGGAATACTATCCCCTTGCCAGTTCTGGCGACGGGGATAGCATTCCACCCCTCTAGAGGGGTAGGACATGTTGCTTTACTTAAATGCGGTTAATTTCTCCAAAGACCTTAGATCCACAAAATGGATGCCTCTGCCACAGACAAATGTCTGGACCCCTGCAGCTGACCGAAACTCAGCCAAATGGGGCCTGGACAAAGGGTTTCCTGTCACAGGAGGGTGTCACCGCCCTCCAGACAGGAGATAGTGGATTGTAGCAGGGAGGTTTGAAAGAAACCAGACACTGCTTGGGGCGCACAAGGCTGCCCCTTGCATAATCCGGCCAAACCGGTTCTGGGGCACTCCAGCCCTCGTGCCAGGGCGGCCTGGATCAAAGGAAGGGGGTGTATCCACCCACTTCCTGGGTCCCACCCATAGGGGGGGACCTAGCAGGTAATCACGCCCCCCAGATTCGAATAAGAGTGGGAGCAGTGCCAATGCACATCAGATTTCCTGGAAGAAAAATTAGAAACGAAACTCTGGACCCTTGGACCTCCATCTCAACGTGGAAGCCTGAAGAATCTCCCTTGTGGTCAAGGAGTGACCACCCTGCAGCAGCAGGCACCATCCAGCCCTCGACGTCTACTTAGTTGCAGTTCCCGCCGGAACTCGAGCGACTGAGATCGACAAGATCAAGCTTGCCTGCCTTCCAACAGCCCGATCCACAGTCCCTGCAGAGTTGAGACCCGTGGAGGCGACCGGAAGCGTGGGGCCCGCCATCTTGAATTGACCATGAGACGCTGACCGTGCAGCCCACGAGTGACCCTCGAAGCTGTGCACCGGGGCTTGAGAAGCACCCACCCTGAGCTACTCTTGAGCCGAAGTTCAGCCCTCCACACTCGACGAGTGCTGCGTGGGGCCCTTTTGCTCCATTTGGCTCAACGCGTTGGCCCGGACACTTGCCAGCCGGCTAGTGGTCCCTGTGCCGACGAAACTATGAAGAAGACTCGTGAATCTGGTTGCTCCAGATCCACACCAGCTCCCCTGAAAAGGAGCCCCCACTCTGACCTTCCTGGTTCGAGTGAGAAGCAATCTCCCGGTTCCGCGTGGATTGCTCTTGCCAAGTGTTGTTTGCTCCAAACTTGAAGCCGACAGCGCCGACGGTGAGAGCCTGCGTGGGACAGATCGTGACCTGCTCCTGGACGTCGCTGATGCCCCAGAGCCCACGTGACAGCAGAGAGAAGCTCCTCAACGACCACCTGATTGCGCCCGACATTGCCTGGTTCCGTCCTGGTTCCACCCTGGTCACTGCTGAGTGACCCAGACTCTGTCCCCTCTGCTTTCAGGTACCCTTCGACTTGAGTCCACCCTTGGACTCCACCGGACACTTCATCTTCAACCCGCCTGCAGCCCTTTCAGCTTCAAGCTCCAAGAGCCTGCGTGTCAAAACCCGACGCCACTTCGACCCTGTGCACCCACTTCCTGTGGGTGAAGTAACTTTGCTCCGCCGGTGTTCCCACACTGGTGCACATCTCTAGGGTCTGTGTCTTATGTTTTGTTCCTCTAGGTTCAGCGGAAGTGTCCTTAAACTCTAACTTTACACTTTTTACGCACCATTGGTTAACATTGGTGCATGCGTGCGCTTTCCGCACAGCTCCCGAATCCCGAGGGCCATTCCCGACTTCAGCATTGCTTGTCCTGACTGCTCCCAGCGATTCCCTAGGCCCTAGGCCTAACCACTGCTCGAGTGGCATCTCTTATACCACTTGTTTAGTATATGGTTTGAGTGGCCCCCTGCCCTCATCCATAATTGTGCAACTTGTATGTTTAAACAGTGCTTTTGATTTAACGCTTGTGCCCCTTTATTCATAAAGAATACTGGGGATTGTTTTTAGTAATAAATACATATATTTTTATAATATATACTTGTGTGGTGTCCTTTCATTTGATATTACAGGATTGTATGTGATAAAACAGCTCGCTTAACACGACCTCTTAAGTTAAGCCTTTAGGCTGCTTAGTCCATGCTACCCCTAGGATAGCTTGTCTAATAAGGTTGACTTACAACCAGACACCATAAGGGATTGTTTGGTCTGATAATAGGTGGTTCCAGAATTGGAAACATCACCTATCAGGCCAACTTCTCACACAGGGGGACCAAGCACAGCCAGGGGTACCAAGCACAGCCAGGGGGACCAAGAGCAACCAGGGGGACCAAGCACAGCCTGGGGACCAAGCACAGCTTGGGGGACCAAGCACAGCCTGGGGGACCAAGAGCAACCAGGGGGACCAAGCACAGCCTGGGGGACCAAGCACAGCCTGGGGGATCAAGAGCAACCAGGGGGGCCAAGCACAGCCTGGGGGACCAAGCACAGCCTTGGGGACCAAGCACAGCCTGGGGGACCAAGAGCAACCAGGGGGACCAAGCACAGCCAGGGGGACCAAGCACAGCCTGGGGGACCAAGCACAGCCTGGGGGACCAAGCACAGCCTGGGGGACAAAGCACAGCCTGGGGGACCAAGAGCAACCAGGGGGACCAAGCACAGCCTGGGGGACCAAGCACAGCCTGGGGGACCAAGCACAAGCCTGGGGGACCAAGAGCAACCAGGGGGACCAAGCACAGCTTGGGGGACCAAGCACAGCCTGGGGGACAAAGCACAAGCCTGGGGGACCAAGAGCAACCAGGGGGACCAAGCACAGCCTGGGGGACCAAGCACAAGCCTGGGGGACCAAGAGCAACCAGGGGGACCAAGCACAGCCTGGGGGACCAAGCACAGCCTGGGGGACCAAGAGCAACCAGGGGGACCAAGCACAGCTGGGGGACCAAGCACAGCCTGGGGGACCAAGCACAGCCTGGGGGACCAAGAGCAACCAGGGGGACCAAGCACAGCCTGGGGGACCAAGAGCAACCAGGGGGACCAAGCACAGCCTGGGGGACCAAGAGCAATCAGGAGGACCAAGCACAGCCTGGGGGACCAAGCACAGCCTGGGGGACCAACAGCAACCAGGGGGACCAAGCACAGCCAGGGGTACCAAGCACAGCCAGGGGGACCAAGAACAACCAGGGGGACCAAGCACAGCCTGGGGGACCAAGCACAGCCTGGGGGACCAAGAGCAACCAGGGGGTCCAAGCTCAGCCTGGGGGACTGTAGGAAGGTGGCTACCTGACTATGGGTACCCCCGATTTTTTGCCTGTGTTTAGCTGGTTTTTTTACTTAGTTGACGTGGTTCCCTGCTAATCAGGGCCCCAGGCCATCTGCTCTCTCTGTAAAATGGATTCCATGTACCCTAGGTACATACCACAATTGGAAATTGGCTCCTTGTCAGCCCCTGTATAATGCACCATAGGTGCCCAGGGCATAGGGGCCACCAAGGCCTACCAGGGGCTGCAGCATATCTTTTGCCACCCCTGGCTGGTTCTTAAATTGACACAACTGGCTGATCACTCAGCTGGGGTAAGGTGGTTGTGAGAAGTTGGCCTGGTAGGGGATGTTTCCAATTCTGGAACCACCTACTACCTGACCAAACAATCCCCTTATGGTGTCTGGTTGTAAGTCAACCTTATTAGACAAGCTATCCTAGTGGTAGCATGGACTAAGCAGCCTAAAGGCTTAACTTAAGAGGTCGTGTTAAGCGAGCTGTTTTACCACATACAATCCTGTAATACCAAATGAAAGGACACCACACAAGTATATATTATAAAAATATATGTGTTTATTACTAAAAACAATCCCCAGTATTCTTTATGAATAAAGGGGCACAAGCGTTAAATCAAAAGCACTGTTTAAACATACAAAGTTGCACAATTATGGATGAGGGCAGGGGGCCACTCAAACCATATACTAAACAAGTGGTATAAGAGAGGCCACTCGAACAGTGGTTAGGCCTAGGGCCTAGGGAATCGCTGGGAGCAGTCAGGACAAGCAATGCTGAAGTCGGGAATGGCCCTCGGGATTCGGGAGATGTGCGGAAAGCGCACGCATGCACCAATGTTAACCAATGGTGCGTAAAAGTCAAATAGTTAAAGTTTAAGGACACTTCCGCTGAACCTAGAGGAACAAAACTTAACACACAGACCCTAGAGGTGTGCACCAGTGTGGGAACACCGGCGGAGCAAAGTTACCTCACCCACAGGAAGTGGGTGCACAGGGTCGAAGTGGCGTCGGGTTTTGACACGCAGGCTCTTGGTGCTTGAAGCTGAAAGGGCTGCAGGCAGGGTGAAGACGAAGTGTCCGGTGGAGTCCAAGGGTGGACTCAAATTGTAGAGTACCTGAAAGCAGAGGGGACAGAGTCTGGGTCACTCAGCAGTGACCAGGGTGGAACCAGGACGGAACCAGGCAATGTCGGGCGCAATCAGGTGGTCGTCGAGGCGCTTCTCTTCGCTGTCACGTGGGCTCTGGGGCATCTGCGACGTCCAGGAGCAGGTCACGATCTGTCCCACGCAGGCTCTCACCGTCGGTGCAGTCGGCTTCCGGTTTGGAGCAAACAAGCCTTGGTAAGAGCAATCCACGCGGGATTGGAAGATGGCGTCTTACTCGGACCAGGAAGGTCAGAGTCGGGGCTCCCTTTCAGGGGAGCTGGTGTGGATCTGGAGCAACCAGAATCACGAGTCTTCTTTTGTAGTTCGTCGGCACAGGGACCACAAGCCAGCTGGCAAGTGACCGGGCCAACGCGTTGAGCCAAATCGTGCCAAAGGGCCCCACGCAGCACTCGTCGAGTGTGGAGGGCTGAACTTCGGCTCAGGAGTAGCTCAGGGTGGGGGCTTCTCAAACCCCGGTGTACAGCTTCGAGGGTCACTCGTGGGCTGCACGGTCAGCGTCTCGTGGTCACTTCAAGATGGCGTGCCCCACGCTTCCGGTCGCCTCCACGGGTCTCAGCTTTGCAGGGACTGTGGATCGGGCTGTTAGAAGCTGGGCAGGCTTAATCTCGTCGATCTCAGTCGCTCGAGTTCCGGCGGGAACTGCAACCAAGTAGACGTCGAGGGCTGGATGGTGCCTGCTGCTGCAGGGTGGTCACTCCTTGACCACAAGGGAGATTCTTCGGGCTTCCACGTTGAGATGGAGGGCGAAGGGTCCAGAATATCGTTTCAAATGTTTCTTCCAGGAAATCTGATGTGCATTGGCACTGCTCCCACTCTTATTCGAATCTGGTGGGCGTGATTACCTGCTAGGTCCCCTCCTATGGGTGGGACCCAGGAAGTGGGTGGATACACCCCCTTCCTTTGATCCAGGCCGCCCTGGCACGAGGGCTGGAGTGCCCCAGAACCGGTTTGGCCGGATTATGCAAGGGGCAGCCTTGTGCGCCCCAGGCAGTGTCTGGTTTCTTTCAAACCTCCCTGCTACAATACACTATCTCCTGTCTGGAGGGCGGTGACACCCTCCTGTGACAGGAAACCCTTTGTCCAGGACCCCCTTGACTGGGTTTCGGTCAGCTCCAGGGGTCCAGACATTTGTCTGTGGCAGAGGCATCCATTTTGTGGATCTTAAGGCCTTTGGAGAAATCAACCGCATTAAAGTGAAGTAACATGTCTTACCCCTCTAGAGGGGTGGAATGCCATCCCCGTCGCCAGAACTGGCGAGGGGATGGTATTCCAAAGCGTATGACACCTTACACGACATGTTTTGATAAAGCCAAACCAGAGTTGCTAAATAACCGCGAGGATTATAAGGCACTTAATAGTATATGGTATGGCATTATCCTGAAACAGCTTAGGGATTTGTTCCCGACGGCTGCAGACAGGCTCAGCTCATGCTAGAGCTCCATCTCACATAAAAACCATGCACCCAGCCTCCAGGATTGGTGAGGCCTGTCTATAGGAGTGGCTCACAGGTTTACATGTGTCCAGATATAGGTTTAGACATAGGTATACTATATCTAAGCAAGGGGTGTGTACACCACCTTACCCCAGCTGAGTGATCAGCCAGTTGTGTCAATTTAAGAACCAGCCAGGGGTGGCAAAAGATATGCTGCAGCCCCTGGTAGGCCTTAGTGGCTCCTGTGCCCTGTGCACCTATAGTGCATTCTACAGGGGCTGACAAGGAGTCCATTTCCAATTGGTATGTGCCTATAGCACATGTGTCATTAATTTAGTGAGAGAACAGCAGGCTGGGGGTCTGATCAGCAGGCCCACAGCCTCAGTAGTCGAAAACCAGTGAAGCAAAAAGCAAAAATTTGGGGTGACCATAGGATAGCAGACCCTACTCTCCTACACAACCCCCCCCCAAACGCAGGGACATTAAACTAACCTTGACCAGATAAGTCTTCATGTTCTAAGTGGAAGTACCTGGAGAGACCATCTGCATTACCATGGTCAGTCCCTGGGCGGTGCTCCACTGTAAAGTCCATCCCCTGTAGGGAAATGGACCACCTGAGCAGTTTGGGATTTTCACCCTTCATCTGATTAAGCCATAAGAGGGGCTTATGGTCTGTTTGCACCAGGAAGTGAGTTCCAAACAAGTAGGACCTCAACTTCTTTAATGCCCAAACCACAGCAAAGGCCTCCCTCTCAATGGCTGACCAACGTTTTTCTCTTGGGGTTAGCCTCCTGCTAATGAAAGCAATTGGCTGGTCTTGACCATCTTGATTAAGTTGTGAGAGTACAGCTCCCACCCCCAACTCAGAAGCATCTGTCTGAACAATGAACTGTTTGGAGTAGTCAGGACTCTTTAGGATAGGTGCAGAGCACATGGCCTTCTTCAGGTCTTCAAATGCCTTCTGACAGCTAACTGTCCACTGAACCTTTTTTGGCATCTTCTTGGATGTCAAGTCATTTAATGGTGTCACTATAGACCCATAGTTTTTCACAAACTTTCTGTAATACCCAGTCAGGCCCAAGAAGGCTCTGACTTGTGTCTGGGTAACTGGAGGAGCCCAGTCCTGTATGGCCTGGATTTTGCTTTCCAGTGGCTGAACCTGGCCTCCACCTACTAGGTGGCCCAGGTATACAACCTTACTCTGCCCTATCTGGCACTTTGTGGCCTTGATAGTTAGGCCTGCCTTTTGCAGGGCCTCCAAAACTTTCTTCAGGTGGATCAGGTGATCCTCCCAGGTGGAGCTAAAGACAGCAATATCATCCAGATAAGCTGCACAAAAGTCATCCAACCCAGTAAGGACTTGGTTCACCAACCTTTGAAAAGTGGCAGGTGCATTCTTCAAACCAAAGGGCATTACCACAAACTGATAATGTCCACTAGGGGTAGAGAATGCTGTTTTGGCTTTTGACTCTTCAGCTAGTCTGATTTGCCAGTAGCCAGCTGTCAGATCAAATGTGCTCAGAAACTTGGCAGAAGCCAATCTGTCAATGAGCTCATCTGCTCTTGGAATGGGGTGAGCATCTGTCCTAGTGACAGCATTGAGACCCCTGTAATCCACGCAAAACCTCATTTCTCTCTTACCATCTTGGGTATGAGGTTTTGGCACCAGGACTACTGGGCTGGCCCATGGGCTCTCTGATGGCTCAATCACTCCAAGCTCCAACATCTTTTGCACCTCAGCCTTGATGCAATCCCTGACATGATCAGGTTGCCTGTAGATCTTATTCTTGACAGGCAGACTGTCACCAGTGTCCACAACATGGGTACACCAGTCAGTTTGGCTGGGTGTGAGTGAAAACATTTGCCTGTGAGCCTGCAAAACTTGTCTGCAGTCCCCCTGTTGCTGGTCAGTGAGGCTGCCTGCCAAGGCTACTCCATCAACTGAACCATCATCAGGGTTCTGGGAAAGCAGGTCTGGGAGAGGGTCACTCTCTTCCTCCTGTTCCCCATCTGTGGCCATGAGCAAGCTCATGTCCTCCCTGTCTACAAATGCTTTCAAGCGATTCACATGGATTACCCTGTGAGGGCTCCTGGGTGTTCCAAAGTCTACCAAGTAGGTGACTTCCCCTTTCTTCTCAATAATAGGATAGGGTCCACTCCATTTGTCTTGGAGTGCTGCTGGAGCCACTGGCTCCAGTACCCATACCTTCTGTCCTGGTTGGAACTCTACCAGTACAGCCTTTTGGTCATGCCAAGCTTTCTGCAATTCTTGGCTGGCCTCCAGGTTTTTGGATGCTCTTTCCATGTACTCAGCCATCCTGGAGCGGAGACCAAGTACATAGTCCACTATGTCTAGTTTGGGCTTTTTGAGAGGTAACTCCCATCCTTCCTTCACCAAACACAATGGACCTCTCACAGGGTGGCCAAACAAAAGTTCAAAAGGGCTGTAGCCAACCCCCTTCTGTGGGACCTCTCTGTAAGCAAAGAGCAGGCAGGGTAAAAGAATGTCCCATTTCCGCCTGAGCTTCTCTGGTAGTCCTTTTATCATGCCTTTAAGGGTCTTGTTAAATCTCTCCACAAGCCCATTGCATTGTGGATGATATGGGGTGGTAAACTTATAGTTTACTCCACATTCCTTCCACATTGCTTTTAGATAGCTGGACATAAAATTTGTCCCTCTATCTGATAGTACCTCCTTAGGGAAGCCCACTCTTGAGAAAACTGCAATGAGGGCTTTTGCCACCACAGGTGCTGTGGTGGTCCTTAGGGGAATAGCCTCTGGGTACCTGGTGGCATGATCCACTACCACCAGTATGAATCTGTTCCCAGATGCTGTTTGGGGGTCCATTGGACCCACAATATCAATTCCAACTCTCTCAAAGGGGACCCCCACCACAGGTAGTGGTATTAGGGGGGCCTTTGTTGTGCCACCTGACTTACCACTGGCTTGGCAAGTGACACAGGAGCGACAAAACTCCTTGACATCCTCTGACATGTGAGGCCAGTGAAAGTGTGGAACAAGCCTGTCCCACGTCTTGTTCTGGCCTAAGTGTCCTGCAAGGGGAATATCATGGGCCAAGGTAAGGAGGAATCCCCTAAACTGCAGAGGTATCACCAACCTCCTGGTCATGCCAGGCTTGGGGGCTCTAGCCTCTGAGTAAAGGAGTCCCTCATCCCAATACACAGTATGGGTACCTTGGGCATCCCCAGCAGCCTCAGCAGCAGCCTGCTGTCTGAGGGGTTCAAGGGAAGGGCAATCTAATTGAGCCTGCCTCAGGTCTGCCCTTGAGGGTCCCCCTGTCCCCAGAAACTCAACCTGGTCAGGTTCAAGCTCCTCAGAGACAGTCTCCTCTTGGACTGCAGAATCAGTTTCCTCTGAAACCTGATCCTCAACCTGGGGCAAGGTGGAAGGCGAGGCCTTTCCTCTCTTGCTCCTTCTCTTGGGTTGTGGCTGGTCTATTGTCTCAAGATCCACCACTGGTTCAGGAAGGCACTTCTTAGCCTGAGCCCTTGTCATGGCAAGGACATGCTCTGAAATCCCTAGCATTTCTGCATGAGTCCTGTACTCCACTTCTGACCATGCTGAGCTTTCAAGGTCATTGCCTAACAGACAGTCTACTGGTAGGTCTGCACTCACCACAACTTTCTTTAGGCCATCAACCCCTCCCCAGGAGAAGTTCACAACTGCCACACTATGGGAGGTAGTGGAGTTGCTTGCATTGGTTACTAGGTAGCTCTCTCCTAGTACAATCTGTCCAGGGTCCACAAAGCCAGGGGTCACCATGGTGACACTAGCACATGTGTCCCTGTAAGCTTGAGCCAGTTTCTCATTTATTAAGGGAGTCTGCCTGTATTTGCCCAGGTTAGTGGGGCTTACTGCAGTGGGCAACTCAATGTCCACATCATACAGGAGAACTGCCTGTGTAGGGACTCTGACTAGGCCAGATCCTACTTCAATACCCAGGGTCAACCCAGCTACACCCTTGGACTGTGTTCCACCACTGCTTACTGTACTTGGGGTTGCAGTTGCTTTAGGAGCTGTAGTGGTGGGAACTGGATTTGCCTTGGTGCACTCACTGCCCCAGTGTGAAACTGATTTGCAGGTATTACACCAAGGTGTCTTTGGACCTTTGTTCTTCTTCTTCTTGTTACCATTTTGGGAACCACCCTCCTTACTATTAGTTTGGGGGCCTGAAGACTTCTGGTCTTTTTCTTTATCTTTCTGATTCTGATTACCACCCTTCTGGTCTGTTTTCTTCTGGTCACCACCTTGGTTCTGGGGTTTCTGCTTAATCCTTGTTCTGACCCATTTGTCTGCCTTCTTTCCCAATTCTTGGGGAGAGGTCAGATCAGAGTCAATAAGGTATTGATGCAACAGCTGGTTTGTACAGTTATTAAGGATCTGTTCTCTCATCATAAGATTGTACAATCCTGTATAGTCTGAAACTTTACTTCCCTGTAACCAACCCTCCAAAGCCTTAGTGGCACACTCCACAAAATCAGTCCAGTCTTGAGTCTGTGCTTTCTGGGTGTCTCTGAACAACAACCTGTATTGCTCAGTGGTTAGGCCATACCCTTCAATGAGAGCACTCTTCAAAACAGAGTAGTTTTTGGCATCCTCAGGTCTAACTGTGAGGAGCCTGTCTCTCCCTTTCTCAGAAAAGGAGTACCACAAAATTGCAGCCCACTGATTCTCAGGAACCTGCTGTACCATGCAGGCTCTCTCAAGAGCAGTCATCCATTTGTGGATGTCATCCCCTTCTTTAAAGGGGGGCACAATTTTGGTCAGGTTTCTATTATCATAGGCCCTGTCTTTTTCTCTTGGAAAATTGCTGCCACCAGTGACATCTAAGCCACTTAATTTCTGCTCTCTTGCCAAGGCAAGTTTAGCTTGAGCTAAGGTAAGCTTAGCTTGACTCAGGGCTACCTCCTCTCTCTCTATCTGGAGTCTGACAGCCCTCATTCTAGCCCTATGCTCAGCTTTCTGAGAAGCACTCATGCCTCTCTCTGATTCTCTGGAGGCACTAGAAAGATGAGAGTCCCCTGAGGGAGATCTCACTCTTCTGTTGCCTGGGAGAATCATTTGTTGGGATCTGGGGAGGTGCTGGCCCTCTCCATTTCCCAGTAGGTCCAAGTTGGCCTGGCTAAGCCTACCAACTGGAACCTGGCTACCCTGATCCTGTACTTCTAAGTCCCCAGCATCTGAGTCCTCATCCAAGTCATCATCATCCTCCTCTTCAGGGGGATCAACTGCAGGGGGGTTCCCTCCAGTTCCTGTATCTAGGGAAGCTGCTTTTGCCTTCTCTAAGTCATCCTGTTCTAGGAGTTCTACCAGAATTAGGCAGGTGGGGCTTCTGCCCCTTTTTAACCCTCTTGCTTTGCACAAGACAATCAAGTCTCTGCGGGTTAGTTTGTCATATCCAGAAGTTGCCTGGGTAGGGTCAACTGTCACAGGACTAGACCCTGAGGCCTTTCCTGTGTCGGACATGGTTACTAGTGAGGTGTAAGTGGTGCACTTACCTACACTAAGTGTTTTCCTACTGGACCTTGCTAGTGAGTTGTAGTCAGGGGTGTGCTACTCCCTTCAACCTACAACTACTAAGTTCAGTAGAACTTAATATGCTAAGCTTTTGATTTTATATGTACCTAGAGGTACTTGATGTGATCTTTCAATTTGATATAAAGATTGCAATGGTAAAACAACAGCAAGCTCAAATCCGCACCGCTGCTCACCAATGTGAGAAGTTGGCCTGGTAGGGGATGTTTCCAATTCTGGAACCACCTACTACCTGACCAAACAATCCCCTTATGGTGTCTGGTTGTAAGTCAACCTTATTAGACAAGCTATCCTAGTGGTAGCATGGACTAAGCAGCCTAAAGGCTTAACTTAAGAGGTCGTGTTAAGCGAGCTGTTTTACCACATACAATCCTGTAATACC
Source organism: Lissotriton helveticus (assembly GCF_964261635.1). Lineage (NCBI taxonomy): Eukaryota > Metazoa > Chordata > Amphibia > Caudata > Salamandridae > Lissotriton > Lissotriton helveticus. The sequence goes on from NW_027611718.1 coordinate 840,040, forward strand.
AAATGAAAGGACACCACACAAGTATATATTATAAAAATATATGTGTTTATTACTAAAAACAATCCCCAGTATTCTTTATGAATAAAGGGGCACAAGCGTTAAATCAAAAGCACTGTTTAAACATACAAAGTTGCACAATTATGGATGAGGGCAGGGGGCCACTCAAACCATATACTAAACAAGTGGTATAAGAGAGGCCACTCGAACAGTGGTTAGGCCTAGGGCCTAGGGAATCGCTGGGAGCAGTCAGGACAAGCAATGCTGAAGTCGGGAATGGCCCTCGGGATTCGGGAGATGTGCGGAAAGCGCACGCATGCACCAATGTTAACCAATGGTGCGTAAAAGTCAAATAGTTAAAGTTTAAGGACACTTCCGCTGAACCTAGAGGAACAAAACTTAACACACAGACCCTAGAGGTGTGCACCAGTGTGGGAACACCGGCGGAGCAAAGTTACCTCACCCACAGGAAGTGGGTGCACAGGGTCGAAGTGGCGTCGGGTTTTGACACGCAGGCTCTTGGTGCTTGAAGCTGAAAGGGCTGCAGGCAGGGTGAAGACGAAGTGTCCGGTGGAGTCCAAGGGTGGACTCAAATTGTAGAGTACCTGAAAGCAGAGGGGACAGAGTCTGGGTCACTCAGCAGTGACCAGGGTGGAACCAGGACGGAACCAGGCAATGTCGGGCGCAATCAGGTGGTCGTCGAGGCGCTTCTCTTCGCTGTCACGTGGGCTCTGGGGCATCTGCGACGTCCAGGAGCAGGTCACGATCTGTCCCACGCAGGCTCTCACCGTCGGTGCAGTCGGCTTCCGGTTTGGAGCAAACAAGCCTTGGTAAGAGCAATCCACGCGGGATTGGAAGATGGCGTCTTACTCGGACCAGGAAGGTCAGAGTCGGGGCTCCCTTTCAGGGGAGCTGGTGTGGATCTGGAGCAACCAGAATCACGAGTCTTCTTTTGTAGTTCGTCGGCACAGGGACCACAAGCCAGCTGGCAAGTGACCGGGCCAACGTGTTGAGCCAAATCGTGCCAAAGGGCCCCACGCAGCACTCGTCGAGTGTGGAGGGCTGAACTTCGGCTCAGGAGTAGCTCAGGGTGGGGGCTTCTCAAACCCCGGTGTACAGCTTCGAGGGTCACTCGTGGGCTGCACGGTCAGCGTCTCGTGGTCACTTCAAGATGGCGTGCCCCACGCTTCCGGTCGCCTCCACGGGTCTCAGCTTTGCAGGGACTGTGGATCGGGCTGTTAGAAGCTGGGCAGGCTTGATCTCGTCGATCTCAGTCGCTCGAGTTCCGGCGGGAACTGCAACCAAGTAGACGTCGAGGGCTGGATGGTGCCTGCTGCTGCAGGGTGGTCACTCCTTGACCACAAGGGAGATTCTTCGGGCTTCCACGTTGAGATGGAGGGCGAAGGGTCCAGAATATCGTTTCAAATGTTTCTTCCAGGAAATCTGATGTGCATTGGCACTGCTCCCACTCTTATTCGAATCTGGTGGGCGTGATTACCTGCTAGGTCCCCTCCTATGGGTGGGACCCAGGAAGTGGGTGGATACACCCCCTTCCTTTGATCCAGGCCGCCCTGGCACGAGGGCTGGAGTGCCCCAGAACCGGTTTGGCCGGATTATGCAAGGGGCAGCCTTGTGCGCCCCAGGCAGTGTCTGGTTTCTTTCAAACCTCCCTGCTACAATACACTATCTCCTGTCTGGAGGGCGGTGACACCCTCCTGTGACAGGAAACCCTTTGTCCAGGACCCCCTTGACTGGGTTTCGGTCAGCTCCAGGGGTCCAGACATTTGTCTGTGGCAGAGGCATCCATTTTGTGGATCTTAAGGCCTTTGGAGAAATCAACCGCATTAAAGTGAAGTAACATGTCTTACCCCTCTAGAGGGGTGGAATGCCATCCCCGTCGCCAGAACTGGCGAGGGGATGGTATTCCAAAGCGTATGACACCTTACACGACATGTTTTGATAAAGCCAAACCAGAGTTGCTAAATAACCGCGAGGATTATAAGGCACTTAATAGTATATGGTATGGCATTATCCTGAAACAGCTTAGGGATTTGTTCCCGACGGCTGCAGACAGGCTCAGCTCATGCTAGAGCTCCATCTCACATAAAAACCATGCACCCAGCCTCCAGGATTGGTGAGGCCTGTCTATAGGAGTGGCTCACAGGTTTACATGTGTCCAGATATAGGTTTAGACATAGGTATACTATATCTAAGCAAGGGGTGTGTACACCACCTTACCCCAGCTGAGTGATCAGCCAGTTGTGTCAATTTAAGAACCAGCCAGGGGTGGCAAAAGATATGCTGCAGCCCCTGGTAGGCCTTAGTGGCTCCTGTGCCCTGTGCACCTATAGTGCATTCTACAGGGGCTGACAAGGAGTCCATTTCCAATTGGTATGTGCCTATAGCACATGTGTCATTAATTTAGTGAGAGAACAGCAGGCTGGGGGTCTGATCAGCAGGCCCACAGCCTCAGTAGTCGAAAACCAGTGAAGCAAAAAGCAAAAATTTGGGGTGACCATAGGATAGCAGACCCTACTCTCCTACAGTGGTGTAAACACCCCTTGCTTAGATATAGTATACCTATATCTAAACCTATATCTGGACACATGTAAACCTGTGAGTCACTCCTATGGAAGGCCTCATCAATCCTGGAGGCAGAGTGCGTGGTTTTATGTGAGATGGAGCTCTAGCATGAGCTGAGCCTGTCTGCAGCTGTCGGGAACAACTCCCTAAGCTGTTTCAGGATAATGCCATACCATATACTCTTAAGTGCCTTATAATCCTCGCGGTTAAATAGCAACTTTGGTTTGGCTTTATCAAAACATGTCGTGTAAGGTGTCATACGATTTGGAATACCATCCCCTCGCCAGGTCTGGCGACGGGGATGGCATTCCACCCCTCTAGAGGGGTAAGACATGTTGCTTTAACTAAATGCGGTTAATTTCTCCAAAGACCTTAGATCCACAAAATGGATGCCTCTGCCACAGACAAATGTCTGGACCCCTGCAGTTGACCGAAACTCAACCAAATGGGTCCTGGACAAAGGGTTTCCTGTCACAGGAGGGTGTCACCGCCCTCCAGACAGGAGATAGTGGATTGTAGCAGGGAGGTTTGAAAGAAACCAGACACTGCTGGGGGCGCACAAGGCTGCCCCTTGCATAATCCGGCCAAACCGGTTCTGGGGCACTCCAGCCCTCGTGCCAGGGCGGCCTGGATCAAAGGAAGGGGGTGTATCCACCCACTTCCTGGGTCCCACCCATAGGGGGGGACCTAGCAGGTAATCACGCCCCCCAGATTCAAATAAGAGTGGGAGCAGTGCCAATGCACATCAGATTTCCTGGAAGAAACATTTGAAACGAAATTCTGGACCCTTCGCCCTCCATCTCAACGTGGAAGCCCGAAGAATCTCCCTTGTGGTCAAGGAGTGACCACCCTGCAGCAGCAGGCACCATCCAGCCCTCGACATCTACTTAGTTGCAGTTCCCGCCGGAACTCAAGCGACTGAGATCGACGAGATCAAGCCTGCCTGCTTTCTAACAGCCCGATCCACAGTCCCTGCAGAGCTGAGACCCGTGGAGGCGACCGGAAGCGTGGGGCACGCCATCTTGAATTGACCACGAGACGCTGACCGTGCAGCCCACGAGTGACCCTCGAAGCTGTGCACCGGGGTTTCAGAATCCCCCACCCTGAGCTACTCCTGAGCCGAAGTTCAGCCCTCCACACTCGACGAGTGCTGCGTGGGGCCCTTCTGCTCTATTTGGCTCAACGCGTTGGCCCGGTCACTTGCCAGCTGGCTAGTGGTCCCTGTGCCGACGAAACTACTAAGAAGACTCGTGAATCTGGTTGCTCCAGATCCACACCAGCTCCCTTGAAAAGGAGCCCCGACTCTGACCTTCCTGGTCCGAGTGAGAAGCAATCTTCCGATCCCGCGTGGATTGCTCTTGCCAAGGCTTGTTTGCTCCAAACTTGAAGCCGACTGCACCGACGGTGAGAACCTGCGTGGGACAGATCGTGACGTGCTCCTGGACGTCGCAGATGCCCCAGAGCCCACGTGACAGCGGAGAGAAGCTCCTCGACGACCACCTGATTGCGCCCGACATTGCCTGGTTCCGTCCTGGTTCCACCCTGGTCACTGCTGAGTGACCCAGACTCTGTCCCCTCTGCTTTCAGGTACCCTTCGACTTGAGTCCACCCTTGGACTCCACCGGACACTTCATCTTTAACCCGCCTGCAGCCCTTTCAGCTTCAAGCACCAAGAGCCTGCGTGTCAGAACCCGACGCCACTTCGACCCTGTGCACCCACTTCCTGTGGGTGAGGTAACTTTGCTCCGCCGGTGTTCCCACACTGGTGCACACCTCTAGGGTCTGTGTGTTAAGTTTTGTTCCTCTAGGTTCAGCGGAAGTGTCCTTTAACTTTAACTTTACAACTTTTACGCACCATTGGTTAACATTGGTGCATGCGTGCGCTTTCCGCACATCTCCCGAATCCCGAGGGCCATTCCCGACTTCAGCATTGCTTGTCCAGACTGCTCCCAGCGATTCTCTAGGCCCTAGGCCTAACCACTGCTCGAGTGGCATCTCTTATACCACTTGTTTAGTATATGGTTTGAGTGGCCCCCTGCCCTCATCCATAATTGTGCAACTTTGTATGTTTAAACAGTGCTTTTGATTTAACGCTTGTGCCCCTTTATTCATAAAGAATACTGGGGATTGTTTTTAGTAATAAATACATATATTTTTATAATATATACTTGTGTGGTGTCCTTTCATTTGGTACTACAGGACTGTATGTGGTAAAACAGCTCGCTTAACACGAACTCTTAAGTTAAGCCTTTAGGCTGCTTAGTCCATGCTACCCCTAGGATAGCTTGTCTAATAAGGTTGACTTACAACCAGACACCATAAGGGATTGTTTGGTCTGATAACAGGTGGTTCCAGAATTGGAAACATCACCTATCAGGCCAACTTCTCACAGTGGTGTCCTTTCATTTGATATTACAGGATTGTATGTGGTAAAACAGCTCGCTTAACACGACCTCTTAAGTTAAGCCTTTAGGCTGCTTAGTCCATGCTACCCCTAGGATAGCTTGTCTAATAAGGTTGACTTACAACCAGACACCATAAGGGATTGTTTGGTCTGATAATAGGTGGTTCCAGAATTGGAAACATCACCTATCAGGCCAACTTCTCACATTGGTGAGCAGCGGTGCGGATTTGAGCTTGCTGTTGTTTTACCATTGCAATCTTTGTATCAAATTGAAAGATCACATCAAGTACCTTTAGGTACATATAAATCAAAAGCTTAGCATATTAAGTTCTACTGAACTTAGTAGTTGTAGATTAAAGGGATTAGCACACCCTGACTACAACTCACTAGCAAGGTACAGAAGGAAAACACTTAGTGTAGGTAAGTGCACCACTTACACCTCACTAGCAGCCATGTCTGACACAGGAAAAGCCTCAGGGTCTACTCCTGTGACAGTTGACCTTACCCAGGCAACTTTTGGATATGACAAACTAACCCGCAGAGACTTGATTGCCTTGTGCAAAGCAAGAGGGTTAAAAAGGGGCAGAAGCCCCACCTGCCAAATCCTGGTAGAAATCCTAGAGCAGGATGACTTAGAAAGGGCAAAGCAAGCTTCCCTAGAAACAGGAAATGGAGGGAACCCCCCTGTAACTGACCCCCCTCAGGAGGAAGATGAGGAAGAAGAAGAGGAGGAGGAGGACTCAGAAGTTGAGGACTTAGAAGATCAGGATCAGAGGGGTAGCCAGGTTCCAGTTGCCAGGCTTAGCCAGGCCAACTTGGACCTACTGGGGAATGGAGAGGGCCAGCACCTCCCCAGAACCCACCATGGGATTCTCCCAGGCAACAGAAGAGTGAGATCTCCCTCAGGGGACTCTCATATTTCTAGTGCCTCCAGAGAATCAGAGAGAGGCATGACTGCTTCTCAGAAAGCTGAGCATAGGGCTAGAATGAGGGCTGTCAAACTCCAAATAGAGAGAGAGGAGGTAGCCCTGAGTCAAGCTAGACTTACCTTAGCTCAAGCTAAACTTGCCTTGGCAAGAGAGAAAAAATTGTGTGGCTTAGATGCCACTGGTGGCAGCAATATTCCTAAAGAGAAACCCAGGTCCTATGATAGTAGAAACCTGACAAAGATTGTGCCCCCCTACAAGGAAGGGGATGACATCCACAAGTGGATAACTGCTCTTGAGAGAGCCTGCATGGTACAGCAGGTTCCTGAGGAACAGTGGGCAGCAATCTTATGGTACTCCTTTTCAGAGAAAGGGAGAGATAAGCTCCTCACTGTCAGACATGAGGATGCAAACAATTACAAAGTCCTGAAGAGTGTCCTAATAGATGGGTTTGGCTTAACCACTGAACAGTACAGGTTGAAGTTCAGAGACACCCAGAAGACACAGACACAGGACTGGACTGATTTTGTAGATTGTGCTACTAAGGCTCTGGAGGGTTGGCTACATGGCAGCAAAGTACATGACTTTACAGGATTGTATAATTTGATTATGAGGGAGCAGATCCTAAGTAATTGTCAGAACCAGCTCTTACACCAGCACCTGGTGGACTCTGATCTGACCTCTCCCCAAGAATTGGGAAAGAAGGCAGACAAGTGGGTCAGAACCAGGATTAGGCCTAAGAATCAGGACAGTAACCAGAAGAAGGAGTCTACCAAGCCTCAAGATAAGGGTGGGGATAAAAGTAAAGAAAAGACTTCCCCAGGGCCCCAAAACTACTCCAAGAATGGGGGTGGGTCCCCAGACACTTCTTCAACAGAGAAAAAGCCTTATTGTTATGCCTGTAAACAGGTTGGGCATTACAAAACAGACAACTGTTGTCCCAAGAATAACAATAAAGAAAATGTACCTCCAAAGCCAGCTTCAACACCTCCTGTTACTGTCAGCAGTAATCCCCCAGGAAGTTGAAGCACACCCAGGAATCTGGGTGGGTTTACTGTTGGAGCTCAGGTGGACCCTGGCCTATCCAGGTCCCCATCACCCAATGATCTTGTTTATGAGACTGGCATGGGGTTTGCCAACTTCTCTGCTTGCCCAAATACTTTGAGCAAGTATAGACAAGAACCCATCATCAATGGTTTGAAAGTTGAAGCTTTTAGAGACACAGGGGCTAGCATCACCATGGTGGCTGATGGCATAGTCCCCTCTAAGCAACTTTTACCTGGTGCCACATACCAGGTTACAAACATTGATGGAATCCAAACAAATCATCCCATGGCAGTAGTAAGTCTCAGCTGGGGAGGTGTCATTGGCCCAAAGAGAGTGGCAGTGTCACCAAACTTGCCTGTAGACTGCCTACTTGGTAATGATTTGGAGATCTCAGCCTGGGCTGAGGTTGAACAGGAAACCCATTCTAGAATGGTGAATTCCAATGGAAAGGTTAGTGGGGCTGTAATGGCTACAGCCCCAATTCAAGATGTCCTTCCTGAAAAGGTTGGTAGGGCTGAGAAACTCCCTGCCCCATCTTTAGCAAAAGCTCTTCCTGAACAGAATAGCAAAGCTGTTATGATAACAGCAGAAACCCAAACTGAGTCTCCTCCTGAAAAGGTTGGTGGGGCTGTGATGGCCACAGCCCAAACTCAAACTGATATGTGTGTTGTGAAGCCTGAAATGATGGATAACTCCACACAAACTGAGAGCATGGAGGAGGAAGAGAAATCTCCCCCTCACCAGACTTTAGGACAGGATCAGCCTCCTCAGGGAACTGATCTTACCCCTGATGAAGGAACTGCCCCAGAGGTTGTTAGGCCTGGCCTGACAGAGCCTCTGATGGCGGTGGACCCTTCTCAGGTGGGACCCAGTCTGGAGCAGGTAACCTGCCCCTCTCTACCTTGCCTTAGCCAGCCCAGGGCTGCAGAGGACAAGAAGGACAGTGAGACCCAGAGGGCCCCCTGTCAAATAAAGCACCCCCATCAAAAGATTAGGTGCACCAAAACTAGTAGCCCTAGTAAGGTGAAAACTTTAAAAACTCCTGAGGGAGCCCCCTTAAAAACAGTCAGGGACCTCCCACAGATGGATTCTGTTGGGCACAGCCAAACCTGGGACCCAAGGGGCCCAAACCTGAACTGTCCCTCCAGCAAGCCAAACAGAGGGACCCAGCCTCCAGCTTTAGGTAGCCAGAGGTTGACCCTGAGAGCACAGTGCAACTCAGTTAAAGAGAGAAAGGCACACATGGTGGAAGATAATTGGAGGAAGCTAAGCCCTAAATTAGTAGAGCCTCGCTTCAATACTCCATATCCAAACCAGCCTTTAACTTTGCATAAACACACCCAAGGTAGTGATTCCCTATGGTGGAGACCCTCTGATACCCCAAGGGTGAGGGACTGCTTAGTGGACCATGAGACAGGGGGTACCCATGCTAGTGCAGGTACTTCCTTATATGGCAACTCAGGCAATATAGGCTTACCTGGCCAAGGATAGCCTTATCTCCTTTCGTTTGGGGGGGGGGTTATGTAGGAAGGTGGCTACCTGACTATGGTTACCCCGGATTTTTTGCCTGTGTTTAGCTGGTTTTTTGACTTAGTTGACCTGGTTCCCTGCTAATCAGGGCCCCAGGCCATCTGCTCTCTCTGTAAAATGGATTCCATGTACCCTAGGTACATACCACAATTGGAAATGGACTCCTTGTCAGCCCCTGTATAATGCACCATAGGTGGCCAGGGCATAGGGGCCACCAAGGCCTACCAGGGGCTGCAGCATATCTTTTGCCACCCCTGGCTGGTTCTTAAATTGACACAACTGGCTGATCACTCAGCTGGGGTAAGGTGGTGTAAACACCCCTTGCTTAGATATAGTATACCTATATCTAAACCTATATCTGGACACATGTAAACCTGTGAGTCACTCCTATGGAAGGCCTCATCAATCCTGGAGGCAGAGTGCGTGGTTTTATGTGAGATGGAGCTCTAGCATGAGCTGAGCCTGTCTGCAGCTGTCGGGAACAACTCCCTAAGCTGTTTCAGGATAATGCCATACCATATACTCTTAAGTGCCTTATAATCCTCGCGGTTAAATAGCAACTTTGGTTTGGCTTTATCAAAACATGTCGTGTAAGGTGTCATACGATTTGGAATACCATCCCCTCGCCAGTTCTGGCGACGGGGATGGCATTCCACCCCTCTAGAGGGGTAAGACATGTTGCTTTAACTAAATGCGGTTAATTTCTCCAAAGACCTTAGATCCACAAAATGGATGCCTCTGCCACAGACAAATGTCTGGACCCCTGCAGTTGACCGAAACTCAACCAAATGGGTCCTGGACAAAGGGTTTCCTGTCACAGGAGGGTGTCACCGCCCTCCAGACAGGAGATAGTGGATTGTAGCAGGGAGGTTTGAAAGAAACCAGACACTGCTGGGGGCGCACAAGGCTGCCCCTTGCATAATCCGGCCAAACCGGTTCTGGGGCACTCCAGCCCTCGTGCCAGGGCGGCCTGGATCAAAGGAAGGGGGTGTATCCACCCACTTCCTGGGTCCCACCCATAGGGGGGGACCTAGCAGGTAATCACGCCCCCCAGATTCGAATAAGAGTGGGAGCAGTGCCAATGCACATCAGATTTCCTGGAAGAAACATTTGAAACAAAATTCTGGACCCTTCGCCCTCCATCTCAACGTGGAAGCCCGAAGAATCTCCCTTGTGGTCAAGGAGTGACCACCCTGCAGCAGCAGGCACCATCCAGCCCTCGACGTCTACTTAGTTGCAGTTCCCGCCGGAACTCGAGCGACTGAGATCGACGAGATCAAGCCTGCCTGCCTTCTAACAGCCCGATCCACAGTCCCTGCAAAGGTGAGACCCGTGGAGGCGACCGGAAGCGTGGGGCACGCCATCTTGAATTTTTATTTATTTATTTATTTATTTATTTATTTCGATTTATATAGCGCTATATAACCCAGGGTTATAATTGACCACGAGCCGCTGACCGTGCAGCCCACGAGTGATCCTCGAAGCTGTGCACCGGGGTTTGAGAAGCGCCCACCCTGAGCTACTCCTGAGCCGAAGTTCAGCCCTCCACACTCGACGAGTGCTGCGTGGGGCCCTTCTGCTCTATTTGGCTCAACACGTTGGCCCGGTCACTTGCCAGCTGGCTAGTGGTCCCTGTGCCGACGAAACTACTAAGAAGACTCGTGAATCTGGTTGCTCCAGATCCACACCAGCTCCCCTGAAAAGGAGCCCCGACTCTGACCTTCCTGGTCCGAGTGAGAAGCAATCTTCCGATCCCGCGTGGATTGCTCTTGCCAAGGCTTGTTTGCTCCAAACTTGAAGCCGACTGCACCGACGGTGAGAGCCTGCGTGGGACAGATCGTGACCTGCTCCTGGACGTCGCAGATGCCCCAGAGCCCACGTGACAGCGGAGAGAAGCTCCTCGATGACCACCTGATTGCGCCCGACATTGCCTGGTTCCGTCCTGGTTCCACCCTGGTCACTGCTGAGTGACCCAGACTCTGTCCCCTCTGCTTTCAGGTACCCTTCGACTTGAGTCCACCCTTGGACTCCACCGGACACTTCATCTTTAACCCGCCTGCAGCCCTTTCAGCTTCAAGCACCAAGAGCCTGCGTGTCAGAACCCGACGCCACTTCGACCCTGTGCACCCACTTCCTGTGGGTGAGGTAACTTTGCTCCGCCGGTGTTCCCACACTGGTGCACACCTCTAGGGTCTGTGTGTTAAGTTTTGTTCCTCTAGGTTCAGCGGAAGTGTCCTTTAACTTTAACTTTACAACTTTTACGCACCATTGGTTAACATTGGTGCATGCGTGCGCTTTCCGCACATCTCCCGAATCCCGAGGGCCATTCCCGACTTCAGCATTGCTTGTCCAGACTGCTCCCAGCGATTCTCTAGACCCTAGGCCTAACCACTGCTCGAGTGGCATCTCTTATACCACTTGTTTAGTATATGGTTTGAGTGGCCCCCTGCCCTCATCCATAATTGTGCAACTTTGTATGTTTAAACAGTGCTTTTGATTTAACGCTTGTGCCCCTTTATTCATAAAGAATACTGGGGATTGTTTTTAGTAATAAATACATATATTTTTATAATATATACTTGTGTGGTGTCCTTTCATTTGGTATTACAGGATTGTATGTGGTAAAACAGCTCGCTTAACACGACCTCTTAAGTTAAGCCTTTAGGCTGCTTAGTCCATGCTACCCCTAGGATAGCTTGTCTAATAAGGTTGACTTACAACCAGACACCATAAGGGATTGTTTGGTCTGATAACAGGTGGTTCCAGAATTGGAAACATCACCTATCAGGCCAACTTCTCACACAGGCTGTGCTTGGTCCCCCTGGTTGCTCTTAGTCCCCCAGGCTGTGCTTGGTCCCCCTGGTTGCTCTTGGTCCCCCAGGCTGTGCATGGTCCCCCAGGCTGTGCTTGGTCCCCCAGGCTGTGCTTGGTCCCCCTGGTTGCTCTTGGTCACCCAGGCTGTGCTTGGTCCCCCAGGCTGTGCTTGGTACCCCAGGCTGTGCTTGGTCCTCCTGGTTGCTCTTGGTCCCCCAGGCTGTGCTTGGTCCCCCAGGCTGTTCTTGGTCTCCCAGGCTGTGCTTGGTCCCCCAGGCTGTGCTTGGTCCCCCAGGCTGTGCTTGGTCCCTCTGATTGCTCTTGGTCCCCCAGGCTGTGCTTGTTCCCCCAGGCTGTGCTTGGTCCCCCAGGCTGTGCTTGGTCCCCCAGGCTGTGCTTGGCCCCCCTGGTTGCTCTTGGTCCCCCAGGCTGTGCTTGGTCCCCCAGGCTGTGCTTGGTCCCCCAGGCTGTGCTTGGTCCCCCTGGTTGCTCTTGGTCCCCCTGGCTGTGCTTGGTACCCCTGGCTGTGCTTGGTCCCCCTGGTTGCTCTTGGTCCCCCAGGCTGTGCTTGGTCCCCCAGGCTGTTCTTGGTCCCCCTGGTTGCTCTTGGTCCCCCAGGCTGTGCTTGGTACCCCAGGCTGTGCTTGGTCCCCCAGGCTCTGCTTGGTCCCCCAGGCTCTGCTTGGTCCCCCTGGTTGCTCTTGGTCCCTCAGGCTGTGCTTGGTCCCCCAGGCTGTGCTTGGTCCCCCGGGCTGTGCTTGGTCCCCCAGGCTGTGCTTAGTCCCCCTGGTTGCTCTTGGTCCCCCTGGCTGTGCATGGTACCCCTGGCTGTGCTTGGTCCCCCTGGTTGCTATTGGTCCACCAGGCTGTGCTTGGTCCCCCAGGCTGTGCTTGGTCCCCCTGGTTGCTCTTGGTCCCCCAGGCTGTGCTTGGTCCCCCAGGCTGTGCTTGGTCCCCCTGGTTGCTTTTGGTCCCCCAGGCTGTGCTTGGTACCCCTGGCTGTGCTTGGTCCCCCTGGTTGCTCTTGGTCCCCCAGGCTGTGCTTGGTCCCCCAGGCTGTGCTTGGGTCCCCATGGTTGTTCTTGGTCCCCCAGGCTGTGCTTGGTCCCCCAGGCTGTTCTTGGTCCCCCAGCTGTGCTTGGTCCCCCTGGTTGCTCATGGTCCCCCAGGCTGTGCTTGGTCCCCCAGGCTGTGCTTGGTCCCCCAGGCTGTGCTTGGTCCCCCTGGTTGCTCTTGGAACCCCAGGCTTGTGCTTGGTCCCCCAGGCTGTGCTTGGTCCCCCTGGTTGCTCTTGGTCCCCCAGGCTTGTGCTTGGTCCCCCAGGCTGTGCTTGGTCCCCAGGCTGTGCTTGGTCCCCCTGGTTGCTCTTGGTCCCCCAGGCTTGTGCTTGGTCCCCCAGGCTGTGCTGCTTGGTCCCCCTGGTTGCTCTTGGTCCCCCAGTGTAGGAGAGTAGGGTCTGCTATCCTATGGTCACCCCAAATTTTTGCTTTTTGCTTCACTGGTTTTCGACTACTGAGGCTGTGGGCCTGCTGATCAGACCCCCAGCCTGCTGTTCTCTCACTAAATTACTGACACATGTGCTATAGGCACATACCAATTGGAAATGGACTCCTTGTCAGCCCCTGTATAATGCACTATAGGTGCCCAGGGCATAGGGGCCACCAAGGCCTACCAGGGGCTGCAGCATATCTTTTGCCACCCCTGGCTGGTTCTTAAATTGACACAACTGGCTGATCACTCAGCTGGGGTAAGGTGGTGTAATCACCCCTTGCTTAGATATAGTATACCTATATCTAAACCTATATCTGGACACATGTAAACCTGTGAGCCACTCCTATGGAAGGCATCATCAATCCTGGAGGCAGGGTGCGTGGTTTTATGTGAGATGGAGCTCTAGCATGAGCTGAGCCTGTCTGCAGCTGTCGGGAACAACTCCCTCAGCTGTTTCAGGATAATGCCATACCATATACTCTTATGTACCTTTTAATCCTCGCGGTTAAATAGCAACTTTGGTTTGGCTTTATCAAAACATGTCGTGTAAGGTGTCATACGATTTGGAATACTATCCCCTCGCCAGGTCTGGCGACGGGGATAGCATTCCACCCCTCTAGAGGGGTAAGACATGTTCCTTTACTGTAATGCGGTTAATTTCTCCAAAGACCTTATGTGAGAAGTTGGCCTGGTAGGGGATGTTTCCAATTCTGGAACCACCTACTACCTGACCAAACAATCCCTTATGGTGTCTGGTTGTAAGTCAACCTTATTAGACAAGCTATCCTAGGGGTAGCATGGACTAAGCAGCCTAAAGGCTTAACTTAAGAGGTCGTGTTAAGCGAGCTGTTTTACCACATACAATCCTGTAATACCAAATGAAAGGACACCACACAAGTATATATTATAAAAATATATGTGTTTATTACTAAAAACAATCCCCAGTATTCTTTATGAATAAAGGGGCACAAGCGTTAAATCAAAAGCACTGTTTAAACATACAAGTTGCACAATTATGGATGAGGGCGGGTGGCCACTCAAACCATATACTAAACAAGTGGTATAAGAAAGGCCACTCGAGCAGTGGTTAGGCCTAGGGCCTAGGGAATCGCTGGGAGCAGTCAGGACAAGCAATGCTGAAGTCGGGAATGGCCCTCGGGATTCGGGAGATGTGCGGAAAGCGCACGCATGCACCAATGTTAACCAATGGTGCGTAAAAGTCAAAGAGTTAAAGTTTAAGGACACTTCCGCTGAACCTAGAGGAACAAAACTTAACACACAGACCCTAGAGGTGTGCACCAGTGTGGGAACACCGGCGGAGCAAAGTTACCTCACCCACAGGAAGTGGGTGCACAGGGTCGAAGTGGCGTCGGGTTTTGACACGCAGGCTCTTGGTGCTTGAAGCTGAAAGGGCTGCAGGCAGGGTGAAGACGAAGTGTCCGGTGGAGTCCAAGGGTGGACTCAAGTTGTAGAGTACCTGAAAGCAGAGGGGACAGAGTCTGGGTCACTCAGCAGTGACCAGGGTGGAACCAGGACGGAACCAGGCAATGTCGGGCGCAATCAGGTGGTCATCGAGGAGCTTCTCTCCGCTGTCACGTGGGCTCTGGGGCATCTGCGACGTCCAGGAGCAGGTCACGATCTGTCCCACGCAGGCTCTCACCGTCGGTGCAGTCGGCTTCAAGTTTGGAGCAAACAAGCCTTGGTAAGAGCAATCCACGCAGGATCGGAAGATTGCTTCTCACTCGGACCAGGAAGGTCAGAGTCGGGGCTCCTTTTCAGGGGAGCTGGTGTGGATCTGGAGCAACCGGAATCACAAGTCTCCTTAGGTAGTTCGTCGGCACAGGGACCACAAGCCAGCTGGCAAGTGACCGGGCCAACGCGTTGAGCCAAATCGTGCCAAAGGGCCCCACGCAGCACTCGTCGAGTGTGGAGGGCTGAACTTCGGCTCAGGAGTAGCTCAGGGTGGGGGCTTCTCAAACCCCGGTGTACAGCTTCGAGGGTCACTCGTGGGCTGCACGGTCAGCGTCTCGTGGTCACTTCAAGATGGCGTGCCCCACGCTTCCGGTCGCCTCCACGGGTCTCAGCTTTGCAGGGACTGTGGATCGGGCTGTTAGAAGCTGGGCAGGCTTGATCTCGTCGATCTCAGTCGCTCGAGTTCCGGCGGGAACTGCAACTAAGTAGACGTCGAGGGCTGGATGGTGCCTGCTGCTGCAGGGTGGTCACTCCTTGACCACAAGGGAGATTCTTCGGGCTTCCACGTTGAGATGGAGGGCGAAGGGTCCAGAATATCGTTTCAAATGTTTCTTCCAGGAAATCTGATGTGCATTGGCACTGCTCCCACTCTTATTCGAATCTGGTGGGCGTGATTACCTGCTAGGTCCCCTCCTATGGGTGGGACCCAGGAAGTGGGTGGATGCACCCCCTTCCTTTGATCCAGGCCGCCCTGGCACGAGGGCTGGAGTGCCCCAGAACCGGTTTGGCCGGATTATGCAAGGGGCAGCCTTGTGCGCCCCAGGCAGTGTCTGGTTTCTTTCAAACCTCCCTGCTACAATACACTATCTCCTGTCTGGAGGGCGGTGACACCCTCCTGTGACAGGAAACCCTTTGTCCAGGACCCCCTTGACTGGGTTTCGGTCAGCTCCAGGGGTCCAGACATTTGTCTGTGGCAGAGGCATCCATTTTGTGGATCTTAAGGCCTTTGGAGAAATCAACCGCATTAAAGTGAAGTAACATGTCTTACCCCTCTAGAGGGGTGGAATGCCATCCCCGTCGCCAGAACTGGCGAGGGGATGGTATTCCAAAGCGTATGACACCTTACACGACATGTTTTGATAAAGCCAAACCAAAGTTGCTAAATAACCGCGAGGATTATAAGGCACTTAATAGTATATGGTATGGCATTATCCTGAAACAGCTTAGGGATTTGTTCCCGACGGCTGCAGACAGGCTCAGCTCATGCTAGAGCTCCATCTCACATAAAACCATGCACCCAGCCTCCAGGATTGGTGAGGCCTGACTATAGGAGTGGCTCACAGGTTTACATGTGTCCAGATATAGGTTTAGACATAGGTATACTATATCTAAGCAAGGGGTGTGTACACCACCTTACCCCAGCTGAGTGATCAGCCAGTTGTGTCAATTTAAGAACCAGCCAGGGGTGGCAAAAGATATGCTGCAGCCCCTGGTAGGCCTTAGTGGCTCCTGTGCCCTGTGCACCTATAGTGCATTCTACAGGGGCTGACAAGGAGTCCATTTCCAATTGGTATGTGCCTATAGCACATGTGTCATTAATTTAGTGAGAGAACAGCAGGCTGGGGGTCTGATCAGCAGGCCCACAGCCTCAGTAGTCGAAAACCAGTGAAGCAAAAAGCAAAAATTTGGGGTGACCATAGGATAGCAGACCCTACTCTCCTACACAACCCCCCCCCCAAACGCAGGGACATTAAACTAACCTTGACCAGATAAGTCTTCATGTTCTAAGTGGAAGTACCTGGAGAGACCATCTGCATTACCATGGTCAGTCCCTGGGCGGTGCTCCACTGTAAAGTCCATCCCCTGTAGGGAAATGGACCACCTGAGCAGTTTGGGATTTTCACCCTTCATCTGATTAAGCCATAAGAGGGGCTTATGGTCTGTTTGCACCAGGAAGTGAGTTCCAAACAAGTAGGACCTCAACTTCTTTAATGCCCAAACCACAGCAAAGGCCTCCCTCTCAATGGCTGACCAACGTTTTTCTCTCGGGGTTAGCCTCCTGCTAATGAAAGCAATTGGCTGGTCTTGACCATCTTGATTAAGTTGTGAGAGTACAGCTCCCACCCCCAACTCAGAAGCATCTGTCTGAACAATGAACTGTTTGGAGTAGTCAGGACTCTTTAGGATAGGTGCAGAGCACATGGCCTTCTTCAGGTCTTCAAATGCCTTCTGACAGCTAACTGTCCACTGAACCTTTTTTGGCATCTTCTTGGATGTCAAGTCATTTAATGGTGTCACTATAGACCCATAGTTTTTCACAAACTTTCTGTAATACCCAGTCAGGCCCAAGAAGGCTCTGACTTGTGTCTGGGTAACTGGAGGAGCCCAGTCCTGTATGGCCTGGATTTTGCTTTCCAGTGGCTGAACCTGGCCTCCACCTACTAGGTGGCCCAGGTATACAACCTTACTCTGCCCTATCTGGCACTTTGTGGCCTTGATAGTTAGGCCTGCCTTTTGCAGGGCCTCCAAAACTTTCTTCAGGTGGATCAGGTGATCCTCCCAGGTGGAGCTAAAGACAGCAATATCATCCAGATAAGCTGCACAAAAGTCATCCAACCCAGTAAGGACTTGGTTCACCAACCTTTGGAAAGTGGCAGGTGCATTCTTCAACCCAAAGGGCATTACCACAAACTGATAATGTCCACTAGGGGTAGAGAATGCTGTTTTGGCTTTTGACTCCTCAGCTAGTCTGATTTGCCAGTAGCCAGCTGTCAGATCAAATGTGCTCAGAAACTTGGCAGAAGCCAATCTGTCAATGAGCTCATCTGCTCTTGGAATGGGGTGAGCATCTGTCCTAGTGACAGCATTGAGACCCCTGTAATCCACGCAAAACCTCATTTCTCTCTTACCATCTTGGGTATGAGGTTTTGGCACCAGGACTACTGGGCTGGCCCATGGGCTCTCTGATGGCTCAATCACTCCAAGCTCCAACATCTTTTGCACCTCAGCCTTGATGCAATCCCTGACATGATCAGGTTGCCTGTAGATCTTATTCTTGACAGGCAGACTGTCACCAGTGTCCACAACATGGGTACACCAGTCAGTTTGGCTGGGTGTGAGTGAAAACATTTGCCTGTGAGCCTGCAAAACTTGTCTGCAGTCCCTCTGTTGCTGGTCAGTGAGGCTGCCTGCCAAGGCTACTCCATCGACTGAACCATCATCAGGGTTCTGAGAAAGCAGGTCTGGGAGAGGGTCACTCTCTTCCTCCTGTTCCCCATCTGTGGCCATGAGCAAGCTCATGTCCTCCCTGTCTACAAATGCTTTCAAGCGATTCACATGGATTACCCTGTGAGGGCTCCTGGGTGTTCCAAAGTCTACCAAGTAGGTGACTTCCCCTTTCTTCTCAATAATAGGATAGGGTCCACTCCATTTGTCTTGGAGTGCTGCTGGAGCCACTGGCTCCAGTACCCATACCTTCTGTCCTGGTTGGAACTCTACCAGTACAGCCTTTTGGTCATGCCAAGCTTTCTGCAATTCTTGGCTGGCCTCCAGGTTTTTGGATGCTCTTTCCATGTACTCAGCCATCCTGGAGCGGAGACCAAGTACATAGTCCACTATGTCTAGTTTGGGCTTTTTGAGAGGTAACTCCCATCCTTCCTTCACCAAACACAATGGACCTCTCACAGGGTGGCCAAACAAAAGTTCAAAAGGGCTGTAGCCAACCCCCTTCTGTGGGACCTCTCTGTAAGCAAAGAGCAGGCAGGGTAAAAGAATGTCCCATTTCCGCCTGAGCTTCTCTGGTAATCCTTTTATCATGCCTTTAAGGGTCTTGTTAAATCTCTCCACAAGCCCATTGCATTGTGGATGATATGGGGTGGTAAACTTATAGTTTACTCCACATTCCTTCCACATTGCTTTTAGATAGCTGGACATAAAATTTGTCCCTCTATCTGATAGTACCTCCTTAGGAAAGCCCACTCTTGAGAAAACTGCAATGAGGGCTTTTGCCACCACAGGTGCTGTGGTGGTCCTTAGGGGAATAGCCTCTGGGTACCTGGTGGCATGATCCACTACCACCAGTATGAATCTGTTCCCAGATGCTGTTTGGGGGTCCATTGGACCCACAATATCAATTCCAACTCTCTCAAAGGGGACCCCCACCACAGGTAGTGGTATTAGGGGGGCCTTTGTTGTGCCACCTGACTTACCACTGGCTTGGCAAGTGACACAGGAGCGACAAAACTCCTTGACATCCTCTGACATGTGAGGCCAGTGAAAGTGTGGAACAAGCCTGTCCCACGTCTTGTTCTGGCCTAAGTGTCCTGTGTGAGAAGTTGGCCTGGTAGGGATGTTTCCAATTCTGGAACCACCTACTACCTGACCAAACAATCCCCTTATGGTGTCTGGTTGTAAGTCAACCTTATTAGACAAGCTATCCTAGTGGTAGCATGGACTAAGCAGCCTAAAGGCTTAACTTAAGAGGTCGTGTTAAGCGAGCTGTTTTACCACATACAATCCTGTAATACCAAATGAAAGGACACCACACAAGTATATATTATAAAAATATATGTGTTTATTACTAAAAACAATCCCCAGTATTCTTTATGAATAAAGGGGCACAAGCGTTAAATCAAAAGCACTGTTTAAACATATAAAGTTGCACAATTATGGATGAGGGCAGGGGGCCACTCAAACCATATACTAAACAAGTGGTATAAGAGAGGCCACTCGAACAGTGGTTAGGCCTAGGGCCTAGGGAATCGCTGGGAGCAGTCAAGACAAGCAATGCTGAAGTCGGGAATGGCCCTCGGGATTCGGGAGATGTGCGGAAAGCGCACGCATGCACCAATGTTAACCAATGGTGCGTAAAAGTCAAATAGTTAAAGTTTAAGGACACTTCCGCTGAACCTAGAGGAACAAAACTTAACACACAGACCCTAGAGGTGTGCACCAGTGTGGGAACACCGGCGGAGCAAAGTTACCTCACCCACAGGAAGTGGGTGCACAGGGTCGAAGTGGCGTCGGGTTTTGACACGCAGGCTCTTGGTGCTTGAAGCTGAAAGGGCTGCAGGCAGGGTGAAGACGAAGTGTCCGGTGGAGTCCAAGGGTGGACTCAAGTTGTAGAGTACCTGAAAGCAGAGGGGACAGAGTCTGGGTCACTCAGCAGTGACCAGGGTGGAACCAGGACGGAACCAGGCAATGTCGGGCGCAATCAGGTGGTCGTCAAAGCGCTTCTCTTCGCTGTCACGTGGGCTCTGGGGCATCTGCGACGTCCAGGAGCAGGTCACGATCTGTCCCACGCAGGCTCTCACCGTCGGTGCAGTCGGCTTCCGGTTTGGAGCAAACAAGCCTTGGTAAGAGCAATCCACGCGGGATTGGAAGATGGCGTCTCACTCGGACCAGGGAGGTCAGAGTCGGGGCTCCCTTTCAGGGGAGCTGGTGTGGATCTGGAGCAACCAGAATCACGAGTCTTCTTTTGTAGTTCGTCGGCACAGGGACCACAAGCCAGCTGGCAAGTGACCGGGCCAACGCGTTGAGCCAAATCGTGCCAAAGGGCCCCACGCAGCACTCGTCGAGTGTGGAGGGCTGAACTTCGGCTCAGGAGTAGCTCAGGGTGGGGGCTTCTCAAACCACGGTGTACAGCTTCGAGGGTCACTCGTGGGCTGCACGGTCAGCGTCTCGTGGTCACTTCAAGATGGCATGCCCCACGCTTCCGGTCGCCTCCACGGGTCTCAGCTTTGCAGGGACTGTGGATCGGGCTGTTAGAAGCTGGGCAGGCTTGATCTCGTCGATCTCAGTCGCTCGAGTTCCGGCGGGAACTGCAACCAAGTAGACGTCGAGGGCTGGATGGTGCCTGCTGCTGCAGGGTGGTCACTCCTTGACCACAAGGGAGATTCTTCGGGCTTCCACGTTGAGATGGAGGGCGAAGGGTCCAGAATATCGTTTCAAATGTTTCTTCCAGGAAATCTGATGTGCATTGGCACTGCTCCCACTCTTATTCGAATCTGGTGGGCGTGATTACCTGCTAGGTCCCCTCCTATGGGTGGGACCCAGGAAGTGGGTGGATACACCCCCTTCCTTTGATCCAGGCCGCCCTGGCACGAGGGCTGGAGTGCCCCAGAACCGGTTTGGCCGGATTATGCAAGGGGCAGCCTTGTGCGCCCCAGGCAGTGTCTGGTTTCTTTCAAACCTCCCTGCTACAATACACTATCTCCTGTCTGGAGGGCGGTGACACCCTCCTGTGACAGGAAACCCTTTGTCCAGGACCCCCTTGACTGGGTTTCGGTCAGCTCCAGG
The DNA here is from genome assembly GCF_964261635.1 of Lissotriton helveticus. Classification (NCBI taxonomy): domain Eukaryota; kingdom Metazoa; phylum Chordata; class Amphibia; order Caudata; family Salamandridae; genus Lissotriton; species Lissotriton helveticus. The sequence continues at coordinate 860,821 of NW_027611718.1, forward strand.
GGTCCAGACATTTGTCTGTGGCAGAGGCATCCATTTTGTGGATCTTAAGGCCTTTGGAGAAATCAACCGCATTAAAGTGAAGTAACATGTCTTACCCCTCTAGAGGGGTGGAATGCCATCCCCGTCGCCAGAACTGGCGAGGGGATGGTATTCCAAAGCGTATGACACCTTACACGACATGTTTTGATAAAGCCAAACCAGAGTTGCTAAATAACCGCGAGGATTATAAGGCACTTAATAGTATATGGTATGGCATTATCCTGAAACAGCTTAGGGATTTGTTCCCGACGGCTGCAGACAGGCTCAGCTCATGCTAGAGCTCCATCTCACATAAAAACCATGCACCCAGCCTCCAGGATTGGTGAGGCCTGTCTATAGGAGTGGCTCACAGGTTTACATGTGTCCAGATATAGGTTTAGACATAGGTATACTATATCTAAGCAAGGGGTGTGTACACCACCTTACCCCAGCTGAGTGATCAGCCAGTTGTGTCAATTTAAGAACCAGCCAGGGGTGGCAAAAGATATGCTGCAGCCCCTGGTAGGCCTTAGTGGCTCCTGTGCCCTGTGCACCTATAGTGCATTCTACAGGGGCTGACAAGGAGTCCATTTCCAATTGGTATGTGCCTATAGCACATGTGTCATTAATTTAGTGAGAGAACAGCAGGCTGGGGGTCTGATCAGCAGGCCCACAGCCTCAGTAGTCGAAAACCAGTGAAGCAAAAAGCAAAAATTTGGGGTGACCATAGGATAGCAGACCCTACTCTCCTACACAACCCCCCCCCAAACGCAGGGACATTAAACTAACCTTGACCAGATAAGTCTTCATGTTCTAAGTGGAAGTACCTGGAGAGACCATCTGCATTACCATGGTCAGTCCCTGGGCGGTGCTCCACTGTAAAGTCCATCCCCTGTAGGGAAATGGACCACCTGAGCAGTTTGGGATTTTCACCCTTCATCTGATTAAGCCATAAGAGGGGCTTATGGTCTGTTTGCACCAGGAAGTGAGTTCCAAACAAGTAGGACCTCAACTTCTTTAATGCCCAAACCACAGCAAAGGCCTCCCTCTCAATGGCTGACCAACGTTTTTCTCTTGGGGTTAGCCTCCTGCTAATGAAAGCAATTGGCTGGTCTTGACCATCTTGATTAAGTTGTGAGAGTACAGCTCCCACCCCCAACTCAGAAGCATCTGTCTGAACAATGAACTGTTTGGAGTAGTCAGGACTCTTTAGGATAGGTGCAGAGCACATGGCCTTCTTCAGGTCTTCAAATGCCTTCTGACAGCTAACTGTCCACTGAACCTTTTTTTGCATCTTCTTGGATGTCAAGTCATTTAATGGTGTCACTATAGACCCATAGTTTTTCACAAACTTTCTGTAATACCCAGTCAGGCCCAAGAAGGCTCTGACTTGTGTCTGGGTAACTGGAGGAGCCCAGTCCTGTATGGCCTGGATTTTGCTTTCCAGTGGCTGAACCTGGCCTCCACCTACTAGGTGGCCCAGGTATACAACCTTACTCTGCCCTATCTGGCACTTTGTGGCCTTGATAGTTAGGCCTGCCTTTTGCAGGGCCTCCAAAACTTTCTTCAGGTGGATCAGGTGATCCTCCCAGGTGGAGCTAAAGACAGCAATATCATCCAGATAAGCTGCACAAAAGTCATCCAACCCAGTAAGGACTTGGTTCACCAACCTTTGGAAAGTGGCAGGTGCATTCTTCAAACCAAAGGGCATTACCACAAACTGATAATGCCCACTAGGGGTAGAGAATGCTGTCTTGGCCTTTGACTCCTCAGCTAGTCTGATTTGCCAGTAGCCAGCTGTCAGATCAAATGTGCTCAGAAACTTGGCAGAAGCCAATCTGTCAATGAGCTCATCTGCTCTTGGAATGGGGTGAGCATCTGTCCTAGTGACAGCATTGAGACCCCTGTAATCCACGCAAAACCTCATTTCTCTCTTACCATCTTGGGTATGAGGTTTTGGCACCAGGACTACTGGGCTGGCCCATGGGCTCTCTGATGGCTCAATCACTCCAAGCTCCAACATCTTTTGCACCTCAGCCTTGATGCAATCCCTGACATGATCAGGTTGCCTGTAGATCTTATTCTTGACAGGCAGACTGTCACCAGTGTCCACAACATGGGTACACCAGTCAGTTTGGCTGGGTGTGAGTGAAAACATTTGCCTGTGAGCCTGCAAAACTTGTCTGCAGTCCCTCTGTTGCTGGTCAGTGAGGCTGCCTGCCAAGGCTACTCCATCAACTGAACCATCATCAGGGTTCTGGGAAAGCAGGTCTGGGAGAGGGTCACTCTCTTCCTCCTGTTCCCCATCTGTGGCCATGAGCAAGCTCATGTCCTCCCTGTCTACAAATGCTTTCAAGCGATTCACATGGATTACCCTGTGAGGGCTCCTGGGTGTTCCAAAGTCTACCAAGTAGGTGACTTCCCCTTTCTTCTCAATAATAGGATAGGGTCCACTCCATTTGTCTTGGAGTGCTGCTGGAGCCACTGGCTCCAGTACCCATACCTTCTGTCCTGGTTGGAACTCTACCAGTACAGCCTTTTGGTCATGCCAAGCTTTCTGCAATTCTTGGCTGGCCTCCAGGTTTTTGGATGCTCTTTCCATGTACTCAGCCATCCTGGAGCGGAGACCAAGTACATAGTCCACTATGTCTAGTTTGGGCTTTTTGAGAGGTAACTCCCATCCTTCCTTCACCAAACACAATGGACCTCTCACAGGGTGGCCAAACAAAAGTTCAAAAGGGCTGTAGCCAACCCCCTTCTGTGGGACCTCTCTGTAAGCAAAGAGCAGGCAGGGTAAAAGAATGTCCCATTTCCGCCTGAGCTTCTCTGGTAATCCTTTTATCATGCCTTTAAGGGTCTTGTTAAATCTCTCCACAAGCCCATTGCATTGTGGATGATATGGGGTGGTAAACTTATAGTTTACTCCACATTCCTTCCACATTGCTTTTAGATAGCTGGACATAAAATTTGTCCCTCTATCTGATAGTACCTCCTTAGGAAAGCCCACTCTTGAGAAAACTGCAATGAGGGCTTTTGCCACCACAGGTGCTGTGGTGGTCCTTAGGGGAATAGCCTCTGGGTACCTGGTGGCATGATCCACTACCACCAGTATGAATCTGTTCCCAGATGCTGTTTGGGGGTCCATTGGACCCACAATATCAATTCCAACTCTCTCAAAGGGGACCCCCACCACAGGTAGTAGTATTAGGGGGGCCTTTGTTGTGCCACCTGACTTACCACTGGCTTGGCAAGTGACACAGGAGCGACAAAACTCCTTGACATCCTCTGACATGTGAGGCCAGTGAAAGTGTGGAACAAGCCTGTCCCACGTCTTGTTCTGGCCTAAGTGTCCTGCAAGGGGAATATCATGGGCCAAGGTAAGGAGGAATCCCCTAAACTGCAGAGGTATCACCAACCTCCTGGTCATGCCAGGCTTGGGGGCTCTAGCCTCTGAGTAAAGGAGTTCCTCATCCCAATACACAGTATGGGTACCTTGGGCATCCCCAGCAGCCTCAGCAGCAGCCTGCTGTCTGAGGGGTTCAAGGGAAGGGCAATCTAATTGAGCCTGCCTCAGGTCTGCCCTTGAGGGTCCCCCTGTCCCCAGAAACTCAACCTGGTCAGGTTCAAGCTCCTCAGAGACAGTCTCCTCTTGGACTGCAGAATCAGTTTCCTCTGAAACCTGATCCTCAACCTGGGGCAAGGTGGAAGGCGAGGCCTTTCCTCTCTTGCTCCTTCTCTTGGGTTGTGGCTGGTCTATTGTCTCAAGATCCACCACTGGTTCAGGAAGGCACTTCTTAGCCTGAGCCCTTGTCATGGCAAGGACATGCTCTGAAATCCCTAGCATTTCTGCATGAGTCCTGTACTCCACTTCTGACCATGCTGAGCTTTCAAGGTCATTGCCTAACAGACAGTCTACTGGTAGGTCTGCACTCACCACAACTTTCTTTAGGCCATCAACCCCTCCCCAGGAGAAGTTCACAACTGCCACACTATGGGAGGTAGTGGAGTTGCTTGCATTGGTTACTAGGTAGCTCTCTCCTAGTACAATCTGTCCAGGGTCCACAAAGCCAGGGGTCACCATGGTGACACTAGCACATGTGTCCCTGTAAGCTTGAGCCAGTTTCTCATTTATTAAGGGAGTCTGCCTGTATTTGCCCAGGTTAGTGGGGCTTACTGCAGTGGGCAACTCAATGTCCACATCATACAGGAGAACTGCCTGTGTAGGGACTCTGACTAGGCCAGATCCTACTTCAATACCCAGGGTCAACCCAGCTACACCCTTGGACTGTGTTCCACCACTGCTTACTGTACTTGGGGTTGCAGTTGCTTTAGGAGCTGTAGTGGTGGGAACTGGATTTGCCTTGGTGCACTCACTGCCCCAGTGTGAAACTGATTTGCAGGTATTACACCAAGGTGTCTTTGGACCTTTGTTCTTCTTCTTCTTGTTACCATTTTGGGAACCACCCTCCTTACTATTAGTTTGGGGGCCTGAAGACTTCTGGTCTTTTTCTTTATCTTTCTGATTCTGATTACCACCCTTCTGGTCTGTTTTCTTCTGGTCACCACCTTGGTTCTGGGGTTTCTGCTTAATCCTTGTTCTGACCCATTTGTCTGCCTTCTTTCCCAATTCTTGGGGAGAGGTCAGATCAGAGTCAATAAGGTATTGATGCAACAGCTGGTTTGTACAGTTATTAAGGATCTGTTCTCTCATCATAAGATTGTACAATCCTGTATAGTCTGAAACTTTACTTCCCTGTAACCAACCCTCCAAAGCCTTAGTGGCACACTCCACAAAATCAGTCCAGTCTTGAGTCTGTGCTTTCTGGGTGTCTCTGAACAACAACCTGTATTGCTCAGTGGTTAGGCCATACCCTTCAATGAGAGCACTCTTCAAAACAGAGTAGTTTTTGGCATCCTCAGGTCTAACTGTGAGGAGCCTGTCCCTCCCTTTCTCAGAAAAGGAGTACCACAAAATTGCAGCCCACTGATTCTCAGGAACCTGCTGTACCATGCAGGCTCTCTCAAGAGCAGTCATCCATTTGTGGATGTCATCCCCTTTTTAAAGGGGGGCACAATCTTGGTCAGGTTTCTATTGTCATAGGCCCTGTCTTTTTCTCTTGGAAAATTGCTGCCACCAGTGACATCTAAGCCACTTAATTTCTGCTCTCTTGCCAAGGCAAGTTTAGCTTGAGCTAAGGTAAGCTTAGCTTGACTCAGGGCTACCTCCTCTCTCTCTATCTGGAGTCTGACAGCCCTCATTCTAGCCCTATGCTCAGCTTTCTGAGAAGCACTCATGCCTCTCTCTGAGTCTCTGGAGGCACTAGAAAGATGAGAGTCCCCTGAGGGAGATCTCACTCTTCTGTTGCCTGGGAGAATCATATGTTGGGTTCTGGGGAGGTGCTGGCCCTCTCCATTCCCCAGTAGGTCCAAGTTGGCCTGGCTAAGCCTACCAACTGGAACCTGGCTACCCTGATCCTGTACTTGTGAGTCCCCACCATCTGAGTCCTCATCCAAGTCATCATCATCCTCCTCTTCAGGGGGATCAACTACAGGGGGGTTCCCTCCAGTTCCTGTATCTAGGGAAGCTGCTTTTGCCTTCTCTAAGTCATCCTGTTCTAGGATTTCTACCAGGATTAGGCAGGTGGGGCTTCTGCCCCTTTTTAACCCTCTTGCTTTGCACAAGGCAATCAAGTCTCTGCGGGTTAGTTTGTCATATCCAAAAGTTGCCTGGGTAGGGTCAACTGTCACAGGAGCAGACCCTGAGGCTTTTCCTGTGTCAGACATGGTTACTAGTGAGGTGTAAGTGGTGCACTTACCTACACTAAGTGTTTTCCTACTGTACCTTGCTAGTTAGTTGTAGTCAGGGTGTGCTACTCCCTTCAACCTACAACTACTAAGTTCAGTAGAACTTAATATGCTAAGCTTTTGATTTTATATGTACCTAGAGGTACTTGATGTGATCTTTCAATTTGATATAAAGATTGCAATGGTAAAACAACAGCAAGCTCAAATCCGCACCGCTGCTCACCAATGTGAGAAGTTGGCCTGGTAGGGGATGTTTCCAATTCTGGAACCACCTACTACCTGACCAAACAATCCCCTTATGGTGTCTGGTTGTAAGTCAACCTTATTAGACAAGCTATCCTAGTGGTAGCATGGACTAAGCAGCCTAAAGGCTTAACTTAAGAGGTCGTGTTAAGCGAGCTGTTTTACCACATACAATCCTGTAATACCAAATGAAAGGACACCACACAAGTATATATTATAAAAATATATGTGTTTATTACTAAAAACAATCCCCAGTATTCTTTATGAATAAAGGGGCACAAGCGTTAAATCAAAAGCACTGTTTAAACATATAAAGTTGCACAATTATGGATGAGGGCAGGGGGCCACTCAAACCATATACTAAACAAGTGGTATAAGAGAGGCCACTCGAACAGTGGTTAGGCCTAGGGCCTAGGGAATCGCTGGGAGCAGTCAAGACAAGCAATGCTGAAGTCGGGAATGGCCCTCGGGATTCGGGAGATGTGCGGAAAGCGCACGCATGCACCAATGTTAACCAATGGTGCGTAAAAGTCAAATAGTTAAAGTTTAAGGACACTTCCGCTGAACCTAGAGGAACAAAACTTAACACACAGACCCTAGAGGTGTGCACCAGTGTGGGAACACCGGCGGAGCAAAGTTACCTCACCCACAGGAAGTGGGTGCACAGGGTCGAAGTGGCGTCGGGTTTTGACACGCAGGCTCTTGGTGCTTGAAGCTGAAAGGGCTGCAGGCAGGGTGAAGACGAAGTGTCCGGTGGAGTCCAAGGGTGGACTCAAGTTGTAGAGTACCTGAAAGCAGAGGGGACAGAGTCTGGGTCACTCAGCAGTGACCAGGGTGGAACCAGGACGGAACCAGGCAATGTCGGGCGCAATCAGGTGGTCGTCGAGGCGCTTCTCTTCGCTGTCACGTGGGCTCTGGGGCATCTGCGACGTCCAGGAGCAGGTCACGATCTGTCCCACGCAGGCTCTCACCGTCGGTGCAGTCGGCTTCCGGTTTGGAGCAAACAAGCCTTGGTAAGAGCAATCCACGCGGGATTGGAAGATGGCGTCTCACTCGGACCAGGGAGGTCAGAGTCGGGGCTCCCTTTCAGGGGAGCTGGTGTGGATCTGGAGCAACCAGAATCACGAGTCTTCTTTTGTAGTTCGTCGGCACAGGGACCACAAGCCAGCTGGCAAGTGACCGGGCCAACGCGTTGAGCCAAATCGTGCCAAAGGGCCCCACGCAGCACTCGTCGAGTGTGGAGGGCTGAACTTCGGCTCAGGAGTAGCTCAGGGTGGGGGCTTCTCAAACCCCGGTGTACAGCTTCGAGGGTCACTCGTGGGCTGCACGGTCAGCGTCTCGTGGTCACTTCAAGATGGCGTGCCCCACGCTTCCGGTCGCCTCCACGGGTCTCAGCTTTGCAGGGACTGTGGATCGGGCTGTTAGAAGCTGGGCAGGCTTGATCTCGTCGATCTCAGTCGCTCGAGTTCCGGCGGGAACTGCAACCAAGTAGACGTCGAGGGCTGGATGGTGCCTGCTGCTGCAGGGTGGTCACTCCTTGACCACAAGGGAGATTCTTCGGGCTTCCACGTTGAGATGGAGGGCGAAGGGTCCAGAATATCGTTTCAAATGTTTCTTCCAGGAAATCTGATGTGCATTGGCACTGCTCCCACTCTTATTCGAATCTGGTGGGCGTGATTACCTGCTAGGTCCCCTCCTATGGGTGGGACCCAGGAAGTGGGTGGATACACCCCCTTCCTTTGATCCAGGCCGCCCTGGCACGAGGGCTGGAGTGCCCCAGAACCGGTTTGGCCGGATTATGCAAGGGGCAGCCTTGTGCGCCCCAGGCAGTGTCTGGTTTCTTTCAAACCTCCCTGCTACAATACACTATCTCCTGTCTGGAGGGCGGTGACACCCTCCTGTGACAGGAAACCCTTTGTCCAGGACCCCCTTGACTGGGTTTCGGTCAGCTCCAGGGGTCCAGACATTTGTCTGTGGCAGAGGCATCCATTTTGTGGATCTTAAGGCCTTTGGAGAAATCAACCGCATTAAAGTGAAGTAACATGTCTTACCCCTCTAGAGGGGTGGAATGCCATCCCCGTCGCCAGAACTGGCGAGGGGATGGTATTCCAAAGCGTATGACACCTTACACGACATGTTTTGATAAAGCCAAACCAGAGTTGCTAAATAACCGCGAGGATTATAAGGCACTTAATAGTATATGGTATGGCATTATCCTGAAACAGCTTAGGGATTTGTTCCCGACGGCTGCAGACAGGCTCAGCTCATGCTAGAGCTCCATCTCACATAAAAACCATGCACCCAGCCTCCAGGATTGGTGAGGCCTGTCTATAGGAGTGGCTCACAGGTTTACATGTGTCCAGATATAGGTTTAGACATAGGTATACTATATCTAAGCAAGGGGTGTGTACACCACCTTACCCCAGCTGAGTGATCAGCCAGTTGTGTCAATTTAAGAACCAGCCAGGGGTGGCAAAAGATATGCTGCAGCCCCTGGTAGGCCTTAGTGGCTCCTGTGCCCTGTGCACCTATAGTGCATTCTACAGGGGCTGACAAGGAGTCCATTTCCAATTGGTATGTGCCTATAGCACATGTGTCATTAATTTAGTGAGAGAACAGCAGGCTGGGGGTCTGATCAGCAGGCCCACAGCCTCAGTAGTCGAAAACCAGTGAAGCAAAAAGCAAAAATTTGGGGTGACCATAGGATAGCAGACCCTACTCTCCTACATCCTGCAAGGGGAATATCATGGGCCAAGGTAAGGAGGAATCCCCTAAACTGCAGAGGTATCACCAACCTCCTGGTCATGCCAGGCTTGGGGGCTCTAGCCTCTGAGTAAAGGAGTCCCTCATCCCAATACACAGTATGGGTACCTTGGGCATCCCCAGCAGCCTCAGCAGCAGCCTGCTGTCTGAGGGGTTCAAGGGAAGGGCAATCTAATTGAGCCTGCCTCAGGTCTGCCCTTGAGGGTCCCCCTGTCCCCAGAAACTCAACCTGGTCAGGTTCAAGCTCCTCAGAGACAGTCTCCTCTTGGACTGCAGAATCAGTTTCCTCTGAAACCTGATCCTCAACCTGGGGCAAGGTGGAAGGCGAGGCCTTTCCTCTCTTGCTCCTTCTCTTGGGCTGTGGCTGGTCTATTGTCTCAAGATCCACCACTGGTTCAGGAAGGCACTTCTTAGCCTGAGCCCTTGTCATGGCAAGGACATGCTCTGAAATCCCTAGCATTTCTGCATGAGTCCTGTACTCCACTTCTGACCATGCTGAGCTTTCAAGGTCATTGCCTAACAGACAGTCTACTGGTAGGTCTGCACTCACCACAACTTTCTTTAGGCCATCAACCCCTCCCCAGGAGAAGTTCACAACTGCCACACTATGGGAGGTAGTGGAGTTGCTTGCATTGGTTACTAGGTAGCTCTCTCCTAGTACAATCTGCCCAGGGTCCACAAAGCCAGGGGTCACCATGGTGACACTAGCACATGTGTCCCTGTAAGCTTGAGCCAGTTTCTCATTTATTAAGGGAGTCTGCCTGTATTTGCCCAGGTTAGTGGGGCTTACTGCAGTGGGCAACTCAATGTCCACATCATACAGGAGAACCGCCTGTGTAGGGACTCTGACTAGGCCAGATCCTACTTCAATACCCAGGGTCAACCCAGCTACACCCTTGGACTGTGTTCCACCACTGCTTACTGTACTTGGGGTTGCAGTTGCTTTAGGAGCTGTAGTGGTGGGAACTGGATTTGCCTTGGTGCACTCACTGCCCCAGTGTGAAACTGATTTGCAGGTATTGCACCAAGGTGTCTTTGGACCTTTGTTCTTCTTCTTCTTGTTACCAGTTTGGGAACCACCCTCCTTACTATTAGTTTGGGGGCCTGAAGACTTCTGGTCTTTTTCTTTATCTTTCTGATTCTGATTACCACCCTTCTGGTCTGTTTTCTTCTGGTCACCACCTTGGTTCTGGGGTTTCTGCTTAATCCTTGTTCTGACCCATTTGTCTGCCTTCTTTCCCAATTCTTGGGGAGAGGTCAGATCAGAGTCAATAAGGTATTGATGCAACAGCTGGTTTGTACAGTTATTAAGGATCTGTTCTCTCATCATAAGATTGTACAATCCTGTATAGTCTGAAACTTTACTTCCCTGTAACCAACCCTCCAAAGCCTTAGTGGCACACTCCACAAAATCAGTCCAGTCTTGAGTCTGTGCTTTCTGGGTGTCTCTGAACAACAACCTGTATTGCTCAGTGGTTAGGCCATACCCTTCAATGAGAGCACTCTTCAAAACAGAGTAGTTTTTGGCATCCTCAGGTCTAACTGTGAGGAGCCTGTCCCTCCCTTTCTCAGAAAAGGAGTACCACAAAATTGCAGCCCACTGATTCTCAGGAACCTGCTGTACCATGCAGGCTCTCTCAAGAGCAGTCATCCATTTGTGGATGTCATCCCCTTCTTTAAAGGGGGGCACAATTTTGGTCAGGTTTCTATTATCATAGGCCCTGTCTTTTTCTCTTGGAAAATTGCTGCCACCAGTGACATCTAAGCCACTTAATTTCTGCTCTCTTGCCAAGGCAAGTCTAGCTTGAGCCAAGGCTACCTCCTCCCTCTCTATCTGGAGTTTGACAGCCCTCATTCTGGCCCTATGCTCTAACTTTTGAGAAGCATTCATGCCTCTCTGTGATTCTCTGGAGGCACTAGAAAGATGAGAGTCCCCTGAGGGAGATCTCACTCTTCTGTTGCCTGGGAGAGTCATATGTTGGGTTCTGGGGAGGTGCTGGCCCTCTCCATTCCCCAGTAGGTCCAAGTTGGCCTGGCTAAGCCTACCAACTGGAACCTGGCTACCCTGATCCTGTACTCCTAAGTCCTCAACATCTGAGTCCTCATCCAAGTCATCATCATCCTCCTCTTCAAGGGGATCAACTGCAGGGGGGTTCCCTCCAGTTCCTGTATCTAGGGAAGCTGCTTTTGCCTTCTCTAAGTCATCCTGTTCTAGGATTTCTACCAGGATTAGGCAGGTGGGGCTTCTGCCCCTTTTTAACCCTCTTGCTTTGCACAAGGCAATCAAGTCTCTGCGGGTTAGTTTGTCATATCCAAAAGTTGCCTGGGTAGGGTCAACTGTCACAGGACTAGACCCTGAGGCCTTTCCTGTGTCAGACATGGTTACTAGTGAGGTGTAAGTGGTGCACTTACCTACACTAAGTGTTTTCCTACTGGACCTTGCTAGTGAGTTGTAGTCAGGGGTGTGCTACTCCCTTCAACCTACAACTACTAAGTTCAGTAGAACTTAATATGCTAAGCTTTTGATTTTATATGTACCTAGAGGTACTTGATGTGATCTTTCAATTTGATATAAAGATTGCAATGGTAAAACAACAGCAAGCTCAAATCCGCACCGCTGCTCACCAATGTGAGAAGTTGGCCTGGTAGGGGATGTTTCCAATTCTGGAACCACCTACTACCTGACCAAACAATCCCTTATGGTGTCTGGTTGTAAGTCAACCTTATTAGACAAGCTATCCTAGGGGTAGCATGGACTAAGCAGCCTAAAGGCTTAACTTAAGAGGTCGTGTTAAGCGAGCTGTTTTACCACATACAATCCTGTAATACCAAATGAAAGGACACCACACAAGTATATATTATAAAAATATATGTGTTTATTACTAAAAACAATCCCCAGTATTCTTTATGAATAAAGGGGCACAAGGGTTAAATCAAAAGCACTGTTTAAACATACAAGTTGCACAATTATGGATGAGGGCGGGTGGCCACTCAAACCATATACTAAACAAGTGGTATAAGAAAGGCCACTCGAGCAGTGGTTAGGCCTAGGGCCTAGGGAATCGCTGGGAGCAGTCAGGACAAGCAATGCTGAAGTCGGGAATGGCCCTCGGGATTCGGGAGATGTGCGGAAAGCGCACGCATGCACCAATGTTAACCAATGGTGCGTAAAAGTCAAAGAGTTAAAGTTTAAGGACACTTCCGCTGAACCTAGAGGAACAAAACTTAACACACAGACCCTAGAGGTGTGCACCAGTGTGGGAACACCGGCGGAGCAAAGTTACCTCACCCACAGGAAGTGGGTGCACAGGGTCGAAGTGGCGTCGGGTTTTGACACGCAGGCTCTTGGTGCTTGAAGCTGAAAGGGCTGCAGGCAGGGTGAAGACGAAGTGTCCGGTGGAGTCCAAGGGTGGACTCAAGTTGTAGAGTACCTGAAAGCAGAGGGGACAGAGTCTGGGTCACTCAGCAGTGACCAGGGTGGAACCAGGACGGAACCAGGCAATGTCGGGCGCAATCAGGTGGTCGTCGAGGAGCTTCTCTCCGCTGTCACGTGGGCTCTGGGGCATCTGCGACATCCAGGAGCAGGTCACGATCTGTCCCACGCAGGCTCTCACCGTCGGTGCAGTCGGCTTCAAGTTTGGAGCAAACAAGCCTTGGTAAGAGCAATCCACGCAGGATCGGAAGATTGCTTCTCACTCGGACCAGGAAGGTCAGAGTCGGGGCTCCTTTTCAGGGGAGCTGGTGTGGATCTGGAGCAACCAGAATCACAAGTCTTCTTAGGTAGTTCGTCGGCACAGGGACCACAAGCCAGCTGGCAAGTGACCGGGCCAATGCGTTGAGCCAAATCGTGCCAAAGGGCCCCACGCAGCACTCGTCGAGTGTGGAGGGCTGAACTTCGGCTCAGGAGTAGCTCAGGGTGGGGGCTTCTCAAACCCCGGTGTACAGCTTCGAAGGTCACTCGTGGGCTGCACGGTCAGCGTCTCGTGGTCACTTCAAGATGGCGTGCCCCACGCTTCCGGTCGCCTCCACGGGTCTCAGCTTTGCAGGGACTGTGGATCGGGCTGTTAGAAGCTGGGCAGGCTTGATCTCATTGATCTCAGTCGCTTGAGTTCCGGCGGGAACTGCAACTAAGTAGACGTCGAGGGCTGGATGGTGCCTGCTGCTGCAGGGTGGTCACTCCTTGACCACAAGGGAGATTCTTCGGGCTTCCACGTTGAGATGGAGGGCGAAGGGTCCAGAATATCGTTTCAAATGTTTCTTCCAGGAAATCTGATGTGCATTGGCACTGCTCCCACTCTTATTCGAATCTGGTGGGCGTGATTACCTGCTAGGTCCCCTCCTATGGGTGGGACCCAGGAAGTGGGTGGATACACCCCCTTCCTTTGATCCAGGCCGCCCTGGCATGAGGGCTGGAGTGCCCCAGAACCGGTTTGGCCGGATTATGCAAGGGGCAGCCTTGTGCGCCCCAGGCAGTGTCTGGTTTCTTTCAAACCTCCCTGCTACAATACACTATCTCCTGTCTGGAGGGCGGTGACACCCTCCTGTGACAGGAAACCCTTTGTCCAGGACCCCCTTGACTGGGTTTCGGTCAGCTCCAGGGGTCCAGACATTTGTCTGTGGCAGAGGCATCCATTTTGTGGATCTTAAGGCCTTTGGAGAAATCAACCGCATTAAAGTGAAGTAACATGTCTTACCCCTCTAGAGGGGTGGAATGCCATCCCCGTCGCCAGAACTGGCGAGGGGATGGTATTCCAAAGCGTATGACACCTTACACGACATGTTTTGATAAAGCCAAACCAAAGTTGCTAAATAACCGCGAGGATTATAAGGCACTTAATAGTATATGGTATGGCATTATCCTGAAACAGCTTAGGGATTTGTTCCCGACGGCTGCAGACAGGCTCAGCTCATGCTAGAGCTCCATCTCACATAAAACCATGCACCCAGCCTCCAGGATTGGTGAGGCCTGACTATAGGAGTGGCTCACAGGTTTACATGTGTCCAGATATAGGTTTAGACATAGGTATACTATATCTAAGCAAGGGGTGTGTACACCACCTTACCCCAGCTGAGTGATCAGCCAGTTGTGTCAATTTAAGAACCAGCCAGGGGTGGCAAAAGATATGCTGCAGCCCCTGGTAGGCCTTAGTGGCTCCTGTGCCCTGTGCACCTATAGTGCATTCTACAGGGGCTGACAAGGAGTCCATTTCCAATTGGTATGTGCCTATAGCACATGTGTCATTAATTTAGTGAGAGAACAGCAGGCTGGGGGTCTGATCAGCAGGCCCACAGCCTCAGTAGTCGAAAACCAGTGAAGCAAAAAGCAAAAATTTGGGGTGACCATAGGATAGCAGACCCTACTCTCCTACACCTTAGATCCACAAAATGGATGCCTCTGCCACAGACAAATGTCTGGACCCCTGAAGCTGACCGAAACTAAGCCAAAGGGGTCCTGGACAAAGGGTTTCCTGTCACAGGAGGGTGTCACCACCCTCCAGACAGGAGATAGTGGATTGTAGCAGGGAGGTCTGAAAGAAACCAGACACTGCCTGGGGCGCACAAGGCTGCCCCTTGCATAATCCGGCCAAACCGGTTCTGGGGCACTCCAGCCCTCGTGCCAGGGCGGCCTGGAACAAAGGAAAGGGGTGTATCCACCCCGTTCCTGGGTCCCACCCAGGGGGGGGACCTAGCAGGTAATCACGCCCCCCAGATTCGAATAAGAGTGGGAGCAGTGCCAATGCACATCAGATTTCCTGGAAGAAACATTAGAAACGAAACTCTGGACCCTTGGACCTCCATCTCAACGTGGAAGCCCGAAGAATCTCCCTTGTGGTCAAGGAGTGACCACCCTGCAGCAGCAGGCACCATCCAGCCCTCGACGTCTACTTAGTTGCAGTTCCCGCCGGAACTCGAGCGACTGAGATCGACGAGATCAAGCTTGCCTGCCTTCCAACAGCCCGATCCACAGTCCCTGCAGAGCTGAGACCCATGGAGGCGACCGGAAGCGTGGGGCACGCCATCTTGAATTGACCACGAGACGCTGACCGTGCAGCCCACGAGTGACCCTCGAAGCTGTGCACCGGGGTTTGAGAAGCCCCCACTCTGAGCTACTCCTGAGCCGAAGTTCAGCCCTCCACACTCGACGAGTGCTACGTGGGGCCCTTCTGCTCCATTTGGCTCAACACGTTGGCCCGGTCACTTGCCCGCTGGCTAGTGGTCCCTGTGCCGACGAAACTACAAAGAAGACTCGTGAATCTGGTTGCTCCAGATCCACACCAGCTCCCCTGAAAAGGAGCCCCGACTCTGACCTTCCTGGTCCGAGTGAGAAGCAATCTTCCGATCCCGCGTGGATTGCTCTTGCCAAGTGTTATTTGCTCCAAACTTGAAGCCGACTGCACCGACGGTGAGAGCCTGCGTGGGACAGATCGTGACCTGCTCCTGGACATCGCAGATGCCCCAGAGCCCACGTGACAGCGGAGAGAAGCTCCTCGACGACCACCTGATTGCGCCCGACATTGCCTGGTTCCGTCCTGGTTCCACCCTGGTCACTGCTGAGTGACCCAGACTCTGTCCCCTCTGCTTTCAGGTACCCTTCGACTTGAGTCCACCCTTGGACTCCACCGGACACTTCATCTTCAACCCGCCTGCAGCCCTTTCAGCTTCAAGCACCAAGAGCCTGCGTGTCAAAACCCGACGCCACTTCGACCCTGTGCACCCACTTCCTGTGGGTGAGGTAACTTTGCTCCGCCGGTGTTCCCACACTGGTGCACATCTCTAGGGTCTGTGTGTTAAGTTTTGTTCCTCTAGGTCCAGCGGAAGTGTCCTTAAACTTTAACTTTATGACTTTTACGCACCATTGGTTAACATTGGTGCGTGCGTGCGCTTTCTGCACATCTCCCGAATCCCGAGGGCCATTCCCTACTTCAGCATTGCTTGTCCTGACTGCTCCCAGCGATTCCCTAGGCCCTAGGCCTAGCCACTGCTCGAGTGGCATCTCTTATACCACTTGTTTAGTATATGGTTTGAGTGGCCACCCGCCCTCATCCATAATTGTGCAACTTGTATGTTTCAACAGTGCTTTTGATTTAACGCTTGTGCCCCTTTATTCATAAATAATACTGGGGATTGTTTTTAGTAATAAACACATATATTTTTATAATATATACTTGTGTGGTGTCCTTTCATTTGATATTACAGGATTGTATGTGGTAAAACAGCTCGCTTAACACGACCTCTTAAGTTAAGCCTTTAGGCTGCTTAGTCCATGCTACCCCTAGGATAGCTTGTCTAATAAGGTTGACTTAGAACCAGACACCATAAGGGATTGTTTGGTCTGATAATAGGTGGTTCCAGAATTGGAAACATCACCTATCAGGCCAACTTCTCACATTGGTGAGCAGCGGTGCGGATTTGAGCTTGCTGTTGTTTTACCATTGCAATCTTTGTATCAAATTGAAAGATCACATCAAGTACCTCTAGGTACATATAAATCAAAAGCTTAGCATATTAAGTTCTACTGAACTTAGTAGTTGTAGATTAAAGGGATTAGCACACCCTGACTACAACTCACTAGTAAGGTACAGTAGGAAAACACTTAGTGTAGGTAAGTGCACCACTTACACCTCACTAGCAGCCATGTCTGACACAGGAAAAGCCTCAGGGTCTACTCCTGTGACAGTTGACCTTACCCAGGTGTGAGAAGTTAGCCTGGTAGGGGATGTTTCCAATTCTCGAACCACCTACTACCTGACCAAACAATCCCTTATGGTGTCTGGTTGTAAGTCAACCTTATTAGACAAGCTATCCTAGGGGTAGCATGGACTAAGCAGCCTAAAGGCTTAACTTAAGAGGTCGTGTTAAGCGAGCTGTTTTACCACATACAATCCTGTAATACCAAATGAAAGGACACCACACAAGTATATATTATAAAAATATATGTGTTTATTACTAAAAACAATCCCCAGTATTCTTTATGAATAAAGGGGCACAAGCGTTAAATCAAAAGCACTGTTTAAACATACAAGTTGCACAATTATGGATGAGGGCGGGTGGCCACTCAAACCATATACTAAACAAGTGGTATAAGAGATGCCACTCGAGCAGTGGTTAGGCCTAGGGCCTAGGGAATCGCTGGGAGCAGTCAGGACAAGCAATGCTGAAGTCGGGAATGGCCCTCGGGATTCGGGAGATGTGCGGAAAGCGCACGCATGCACCAATGTTAACCAATGGTGCGTAAAAGTCAAAGAGTTAAAGTTTAAGGACACTTCCGCTGAACCTAGAGGAACAAAACTTAACACACAGACCCTAGAGGTGTGCACCAGTGTGGGAACACTGGCGGAGCAAAGTTACCTCACCCACAGGAAGTGGGTGCACAGGGTCGAAGTGGCGTCGGGTTTTGACACGCAGGCTCTTGGTGCTTGGAGCTGAAAGGGCTGCAGGCGGGTTAAAGATGAAGTGTCCGGTGGAGTCCAAGGGTGGACTCAAGTTGTAGAGTACCTGAAAGCAGAGGGGACAGAGTCTGGGTCACTCAGCAGTGACCAGGGTGGAACCAGGACGGAACCAGGCAATGTCGGGCGCAATCAGGTGGTCGTTGAGGAGCTTCTCTCCGCTGTCACGTGGGCTCTGGGGCATCTGCGACGTCCAGGAGCAGGTCACTATCTGTCCCACGCAGCCTCTCACCGTCGGTGCAGTCGGCTTCAAGTTT
Organism: Lissotriton helveticus; assembly: GCF_964261635.1. Taxonomy (NCBI): domain Eukaryota; kingdom Metazoa; phylum Chordata; class Amphibia; order Caudata; family Salamandridae; genus Lissotriton; species Lissotriton helveticus. The sequence goes on from NW_027611718.1 coordinate 878,354, forward strand.
GGAGCAAACAAGCCTTGGTAAGAGCAATCCACGCAGGATCGGAAGATTGCTTCTCACTCGGACCAGGAAGGTCAGAGTCGGGGCTCCTTTTCAGGGGAGCTGGTGTGGATCTGGAGCAACCAGAATCACAAGTCTTCTTAGGTAGTTCGTCGGCACAGGGACCACAAGCCAGCTGGCAAGTGACCGGGCCAACGCGTTGAGCCAAATCGTGCCAAAGGGCCCCACGCAGCACTCGTCGAGTGTGGAGGGCTGAACTTCGGCTTAGGAGTAGCTCAGGGTGGGGGATTCTCAAACCCCGGTGCACAGTTTCGAGGGTCACTCGTGGGCTGCACGGTCAGCGTCTCGTGGTCACTTCAAGATGGCGTGCCCCATGCTTCCGGTCGCCTCCACGGGTCTCAGCTTTGCAGGGACTGTGGATCGGGCTGTTAGAAGCTGGGCAGGCTTGATCTCGTCGATCTCAGTCGCTCGAGTTCCGGCGGGAACTGCAACTAAGTAGATGTCGAGGGCTGGATGGTGCCTGCTGCTGCAGGGTGGTCACTCCTTGACCACAAGGGAGATTCTTCGGGCTTCCACGTTGAGATGGAGGGCGAAGGGTCCAGAATATCGTTTCAAATGTTTCTTCCAGGAAATCTGATGTGCATTGGCACTGCTCCCACTCTTATTCGAATCTGGTGGGCGTGATTACCTGCTAGGTCCCCTCCTATGGGTGGGACCCAGGAAGTGGGTGGATACACCCCCTTCCTTTGATCCAGGCCGCCCTGGCACGAGGGCTGGAGTGCCCCAGAACCGGTTTGGCCGGATTATGCAAGGGGCAGCCTTGTGCGCCCCAAGCAGTGTCTGGTTTCTTTCAAACCTCCCTGCTACAATACACTATCTCCTGTCTGGAGGGCGGTGACACCCTCCTGTGACAGGAAACCCTTTGTCCAGGACCCCCTTGACTGAGTTTCGGTCAGCTCCAGGGGTCCAGACATTTGTCTGTGGCAGAGGCATCCATTTTGTGGATCTTAAGGCCTTTGGAGAAATCAACCGCATTAAAGTGAAGTAACATGTCTTACCCCTCTAGAGGGGTGGAATGCCATCCCCGTCGCCAGAACTGGCGAGGGGATGGTATTCCAAAGCGTATGACACCTTACACGACATGTTTTGATAAAGCCAAACCAAAGTTGCTAAATAACCGCGAGGATTATAAGGCACTTAATAGTATATGGTATGGCATTATCCTGAAACAGCTTAGGGATTTGTTCCCGACGGCTGCAGACAGGCTCAGCTCATGCTAGAGCTCCATCTCACATAAAAACAATGCACCCAGCCTCCAGGATTGGTGAGGCCTGACTATAGGAGTGGCTCACAGGTTTACATGTGTCCAGATATAGGTTTAGACATAGGTATACTATATCTAAGCAAGGGGTGTGTACACCACCTTACCCCAGCTGAGTGATCAGCCAGTTGTGTCAATTTAAGAACCAGCCAGGGGTGGCAAAAGATATGCTGCAGCCCCTGGTAGGCCTTAGTGGCCCCTGTGCCCTGTGCACCTATAGTGCATTCTACAGGGGCTGACAAGGAGTCCATTTCCAATTGGTATGTGCCTATAGCACATGTGTCATTAATTTAGTGAGAGAACAGCAGGCTGGGGGTCTGATCAGCAGGCCCACAGCCTCAGTAGTCGAAAACCAGTGAAGCAAAAAGCAAAAATTTGGGGTGACCATAGGATAGCAGACCCTACTCTCCTACACCAGGCAACTTTTGGATATGACAAACTAACCCGAAGAGACTTGATTGCCTTGTGCAAAGCAAGAGGGTTAAAAAGGGGCAGAAGCCCCACCTGCCAAATCCTGGTAGAAATCCTAGAGCAGGATGACTTAGAAAGGGCAAAGGTAGCTTCCCTAGAAACAGGAAATGGAGGGAACCCCCCTGTAACTGACCCCCCTCAGGAGGAAGATGATGAAGAAGAGGAGGAGGAGGAGGACTCAGAAGTTGAGGACTTAGAAGATCAGGATCAGAGGGGTAGCCATGTCCCAGTTGCCAGGCTTAGCCAGGCCAACTTAGACCTACTGGGGAATGGAGAGGGCCAGCACCTCCCCAGATCCCACAATGTTATTCTCCCAGGCAACAGAAGAGTGAGATCTCCCTCAGGGGATTATCATATTTTTAGTGCCTCCAGAGAATCACAGAGAGGCATGACTGCTTCTCAAAAGCTAGAGCATAGGGCCAGAATGAGGGCTGTCAAACTCCAGATAGAGAGGGAGGAGGTAGCCTTGGCTCAAGCTAGACTTGCCTTGGCAAGAGAGCAGAAATTAAGTGGCTTAGATGCCACTGGTGGCAGCAAATTTCCAAGAGAAAAAGACAGGGGCTATGACAATAGAAACCTGACAAAAATTGTGCCCCCCTTTAAAGAAGGGGATGACATCCACAAATGGATGACTGCTCTTGAGAGAGCCTGCATGGTACAGCAGGTTCCTGAGGATCAGTGGGCTGCAATTTTATGGTACTCCTTTTCTGAGAAAGGGAGGGACAGGCTCCTCACAGTTAGACCTGAGGATGCCAAAAATTACACTGTCTTGAAGAGTGCTCTTATTGAAGGGTTTGGCCTAACCACTGAGCAATACAGGTTGTTGTTCAGAGACACCCAAAAAGCACAGACTCAAGACTGGACTGATTTCGTTGAGTGTGCCACTAAGGCTTTGGAGGGTTGGTTGCAGGGAAGTAAAGTTTCAGACTATACAGGATTGTACAATCTTATAATGAGAGAACAGATCCTTAATAACTGTACAAACCAGCTGTTGCATCAATACCTTATTGACTCTGATCTGACCTCTCCCCAAGAATTGGGAAAGAAGGCAGACAAATGGGTCAGAACAAGGATTAAGCAGAAACCCCAGAACCAAGGTGGTGACCAGAAGAAAACAGACCAGAAGGGTGGTAATCAGAATCAGAAAGATAAAGAAAAAGACCAGAAGTCTTCAGGCCCCCAAACTAATAGTAAGGAGGGTGGTTCCCAAAATGGAAACAAGAAGAAGAAGAACAAAGGTCCAAAGACACCTTGGTGTAATACCTGCAAATCAGTTTCACACTGGGGCAGTGAGTGCACCAAGGCAAATCCAGTTCCCACCACTACAGCTCCTAAAGCAACTGCAACCCCAAGTACAGTAAGCAGTGGTGGAACACAGTCCAAGGGTGTAGCTGGGTTGACCCTGGGTATTGAAGTAGGATCTGGCCCAGTCAGAATCCCTACACAGGCAGTTCTCCTGTATGATGTGGACATTGAGTTGCCCACTGCAGTAAGCCCCAGTAACCTGGGCAAATACAGGCAGACTCCCTTAATTAATGAGAAACTGGCTCAAGCCTACAGGGACACATGTGCCAGTGTCACAATGGTGACACCTGACTTTGTGGACCCTGGACAGATTATACTAGGTGAGAGCTACCTAGTGACCAATGCAAGCAACTCCACTACTTCCCATAGTGTGGCAGTTGTGAACTTCTCCTGGGGAGGGGTTGATGGCCTAAATAAGGTTATGGTGAGTGCAGACCTACCAGTAGACTATCTGTTAGGCAATGACCTTGAAAGCTCAGCATGGTCAGAAGTGGAGTACAGGACTCATGCAGAAATGCTAGGGATTTCAGAGCATGTCCTTGCCATGACAAGGGCTCAGGCTAAGAAGTGCCTTCCTGAACCAGTGGTGGATCTTGGAACAATAGACCAACCACAACCCAAGAGAAGGAGCAAGAGAGGAAAGGCTGAGCCTTCCACCTTGCCCCAGGTTGAGGATCAAGTTTCAGAGGAAACTGATTCTGCAGTCCAGGAGGAGACTGTCTCTGAGGAACTTGAACCTGACCAGGTTGAGTTTCTGGGGACAGGGGGACCCTCCAGGGCAGACCTGAGGCAGGCTCAATTAGATTGCCCTTCCCTTGAACCCCTCAGACAGCAGGCTGCTGCTGAGGCTGTTGGGGATGCCCAAGGTACCCATACTGTGTATTGGGATGATGGACTCCTTTACTCAGAGGCTAGAAACCCCAAGCCTGGCATGACCAGGAGGTTGGTTATACCTCTGCAGTTTAGGGGGTTTCTTCTTACCTTGGCCCATGATATTCCCCTTGCAGGACACTTAGGCCAGAACAAGACGTGGGACAGGCTTGTTTCACACTTTCACTGGCCTCACATGTCAGAGGATGTCAAGGAGTTTTGTCGCTCCTGTGTCACTTGCCAAGCCAGTGGTAAGTCAGGTGACACAACAAAGGCCCCCCTAATACCACTACCTGTGGTGGGGGTTCCCTTTGAAAGAGTTGGAATTGATATTGTGGGTCCAATGGACCCCCAAACAGCATCTGGGAACAGGTTTATACTGGTGGTAGTGGATCATGCCACCAGGTATCCAGAGGCTATTCCCCTGAGGACCACCACAGCCCCCGTGGTGGCAAAAGCCCTCATTGCAGTTTTCTCAAGAGTGGGCTTCCCAAAGGAGGTGTTATCAGATAGGGGCACCAATTTTATGTCCAGCTATCTGAAAGCAATGTGGAAGGAATGTGGAGTAAACTATAAGTTTACCACCCCATATCATCAACAATGCAATGGGCTTGTGGAGAGATTTAACAAGACCCTTAAAGGCATGATAAAAGGATTACCAGAGAAGCTCAGGCGGAAATGGGACATTCTTTTACCCTGCCTGCTCTTTGCTTACAGAGAGGTCCCACAGAAGGGGGTTGGCTACAGCCCTTTTGAACTTTTGTTTGGCCACCCTGTGAGGGGTCCATTGTGTTTGGTGAGGGAAGGATGGGAGTTACCTCTCAAAAAGCCCAAACTAGACATAGTGGACTATGTACTTGGTCTCCGCTCCAGGATGGCTGAATACATGGAAAGAGCATCCAAAAACCTGGAGGCCAGCCAAGAATTGCAGAAAGCTTGGCATGACCAAAAGGCTGTACTGGTAGAGTTCCAACCAGGACAGAAGGTGTGGGTACTGGAGCCAGTGGCTCCAGCAGCACTCCAGGACAAATGGAGTGGACCCTATCCTATCATTGAGAAGAAGGGGGAAGTCACTTACTTGGTTGACTTTGGAACACCCAGGAGCCCTCACAGGGTAATCCATGTGAACCGTTTGAAAGCATTTGTGGACAGGGAGGACATGAGCTTGCTCATGGCCACAGATGGGGATCAGGAGGAAGAGAGTGACCCTCTCCCAGACCTGCTTTCCCAGAACCCTGATGATGGTTCAGTTGATGGAGTAGCCTTGGCAGGAAGCCTCACTGACCAGCAACAGATGGACTGCAGACAAGTTTTGCAGGCCCACAGGCATTTGTTTTCACTCACACCCAGCCAGACTGACTGGTGTACTCATGTAGTGGACACTGGTGACAGTCTGCCTGTGAAGAATAAGATCTACAGGCAACCTGACCATGTCAGGGATTGCATCAAGGCTGAGGTGCAAAAGATGTTGGAGCTTGGAGTGATTGAGCCATCAGAGAGCCCATGGGCCAGCCCAGTAGTCCTGGTGCCAAAACCTCATACCCAAGATGGAAAGAGAGAAATGAGGTTTTGCGTGGACTACAGGGGTCTCAAGCTGTCACTAGGACAGATGCTCACCCCATTCCAAGAGCAGATGAGCTCATTGACAGATTGGCTTCTGCCAAGTTTCTGAGCACATTTGACCTGACAGCTGGCTACTGGCAAATCAGATTAGCTGAGGAGTCAAAAGCCAAAACAGCATTCTCTACCCCTAGTGGACGTTATCAGTTTGTGGTAATGCCCTTTGGTTTGAAGAATGCACCTGCCACTTTCCAAAGGTTGGTGAACCAAGTCCTTACTGGGTTGGATGACTTTTGTGCAGCATATCTAGATGATATTGCTGTCTTCAGCTCCACCTGGGAGGATCACCTGATCCACCTGAAGAGAGTTTTGGAGGCCCTGCAAAAGGCAGGCCTAACTATCAAGGCCACTAAGTGCCAGATAGGGCAGAGTAAGGTTGTATACCTGGGCCACCTAGTAGGTGGAGGCCAGGTTCAGCCACTGGAGAGCAAAATCCAGGCCATACAGGACTGGGCTCCTCCAGTTACCCAGACACAAGTCAGAGCCTTCTTGGGCCTGACTGGGTATTACAGGAAGTTTGTGAAGAACTATGGGTCTATAGTGACACCATTAAATGACTTGACATCCAAGAAGATGCCAAAAAAGGTTCAGTGGACAGTTAGCTGTCAGAAGGCATTTGATGACCTGAAGAAGGCCATGTGCTCTGCACCTATCCTAAAGAGTCCTGACTACTCCAAACAGTTCATTGTACAGACAGATGCTTCTGAGTTGGGGGTGGGAGCTGTGCTCAAGATGGTCAAGACCAGCCTATTGCTTTCATTAGCAGGAGGCTGACTCCCAGAGAGAAACGTTGGTCAGCCATTGAGAGGGAGGCCTTTGCTGTGGTTTGGGCATTAAAGAAGTTGAGGTCCTACTTGTTTGGAACTCACTTCCTGGTGCAGACAGACCATAAGCCCCTCTTATGGCTTAATCAGATGAAGGGTGAAAATCCCAAACTGCTCAGGTGGTCCATTTCCCTACAGGGGATGGACTTTACAGTGGAGCACCGCCCAGGGACTGACCATGGTAATGCAGATGGTCTCTCCAGGTACTTCCACTTAGAACATGAAGACTTATCTGGTCAAGGTTAGTTTAATGTCCCTGCGTTTGGGGGGGGGGTTGTGTAGGAGAGTAGGGTCTGCTATCCTATGGTCACCCCAAATTTTTGCTTTTTGCTTCACTGGTTTTCGACTACTGAGGCTGTGGGCCTGCTGATCAGACCCCCAGCCTGCTGTTCTCTCACTAAATTACTGACACATGTGCTATAGGCACATACCAATTGGAAATGGACTCCTTGTCAGCCCCTGTATAATGCACTATAGGTGCCCAGGGCATAGGGGCCACCAAGGCCTACCAGGGGCTGCAGCATATCTTTTGCCACCCCTGGCTGGTTCTTAAATTTACACAACTGGCTGATCACTCAGCTCGGGTAAGGTGGTGTAATCACCCCTTGCTTAGATATAGTATACCTATATCTAAACCTATATCTGGACACATGTAAACCTGTGAGCCACTCCTATGGAAGGCCTCATCAATCCTGGAGGCAGGGTGCGAGGTTTTATGTGAGATGGAGCTCTAGCATGAGCTGAGCCTGTCTGCAGCTGTCGGGAACAACTCCCTCAGCTGTTTCAGGATAATGCCATACCATATACTCTTAAGTGCCTTATAATCCTCGCGGTTAAATAGCAACTTTGGTTTGGCTTTATCAAAACATGTCGTGTAAGGTGTCATACGATTTGGAATACTATCCCCTCGCCAGTTCTGGCGACGGGGATAGCATTCCACCCCTCTAGAGGGGTAAGACATGTTCCTTTACTGTAATGCGGTTAAATTCTCCAAAGACCTTAGATCCACAAAATGGATGCCTCTGCCACAGACAAATGTCTGGACCCCTGCAGCTGACCGAAACTCAGCCAAAGGGGTCCTGGACAAAGGGTTTCCTGTCACAGGAGGGTGTCACCACCCTCCAGACAGGAGATAGTGGATTGTAGCAGGGAGGTCTGAAAGAAACCAGACACTGCCTGGGGCGCACAAGGCTGCCCCTTGCATAATCCGGCCAAACCGGTTCTGGGGTACTCCAGCCCTCGTGCCAGGGCGGCCTGGATCAAAGGAAAGGGGTGTATCCACCCCCTTCCTGGGTCCCACCCAGGGGGGGGGGACCTAGCAGGTAATCACGCCCCCCAGATTCGAATAAGAGTGGGAGCAGTGCCAATGCACATCAGATTTCCTGGAAGAAACATTAGAAACGAAACTCTGGACCCTTGGACCTCCATCTCAACGTGGAAGCCCGAAGAATCTCCCTTGTGGTCAAGGAGTGACCACCCTGCAGCAGCAGGCACCCTCCAGCCCTCGACGTCTACTTAGTTGCAGTTCCCGCCGGAACTCGAGCGACTGAGATCGACGATATTAAGCTTGCCTGCCTTCCAACAGCCCGATCCACAGTCCCTGCAGAGCTGAGACCCGTGGAGGCGACCGGAAGCGTGAGGCATGCCATCTTGAATTGACCACGAGACGCTGACCGTGCAGCCCACGAGTGACCCTCGAAGCTGTGCACCGGGGTTTGAGAAGCCCCAACTCTGAGCTACTCCTGAGCCGAAGTTCAGCCCTCCACACTCGACGAGTAATGCGTGGGGCCCTTCTGCTCCATTTGGCTCAACGCGTTGGCCCGGTCACTTGCCCGCTGGCTAGTGGTCCCTGTGCCGACAAAACTACAAAGAAGACTCAAGAATCTGGTTGCTCCAGATCCACACCAGCTCCCCTGAAAAGGAGCCCCGACTCTGACCTTCCTGGTCCGAGTGAGAAGCAATCTTCCGATCCCGCGTGGATTGCTCTTGCCAAGTGTTGTTTGCTCCAAACTTGAAGCCGACTACACCGACGGTGAGAGCCTGCGTGGGACAGATCGTGACCTGCTCCTGGACGTCGCAGATGCCCCAGAGCCCACGTGACAGCGGAGAGAAGCTCCTCGACGACCACCTGATTGCGCCCGACATTGCCTGGTTCCGTCCTGGTTCCACCCTGGTCACTGCTGAGTGACCCAGACTCTGTCCCCTCTGCTTTCAGGTACCCTTCGACTTGAGTCCACCCTTGGACTCCACCGGACACTTCATCTTCAACCCGCCTGCAGCCCTTTCAGATTCAAGCACCAAGAGCCTGCGTGTCAAAACCCGACGCCACTTCGACCCTGTGCACCCACTTCCTGTGGGTGAGGTAACTTTGCTCCGCCGGTGTTCCCACACTGGTGCACATCTCTAGGGTCTGTGTGTTAAGTTTTGTTCCTCTAGGTCCAGCGGAAGTGTCCTTAAACTTTAACTTTATGACTTTTATGCACCATTGGTTAACATTGGTGCGTGCGTGCGCTTTCTGCACATCTCCCGAATCCCGAGGGCCATGTATCACTTGCCCTAGTAAACAATCCCCAAAGTCTATTTTTTTTCAATTTTCCCAAGCTCAATGTTAAACACATGCATCACCAATGATGCAAAAAGTCAAGTCAGAAATTTCAAACAGCAATAAAAAAGTGAGAAAAACAGATATTTGAAAAAGTCCTTTTGTTTATGCGGCCTTATGTCCAAAGCCATCCAACAAGAGCATTTTTTTTTAATTCGGTCGATTTAAAAAAAATCTGCGAACTATTTTATTTCTCTCAAAAAAGTGCCAAAAAGTGACTTTTTGTGCAAAAAAGTGCCCGTACAATATTTTTTCATCTAATAAACTTTTTATGACTCAGAATACACTTAGGCTTCAGGTCAATGTGTTTTCGTTTGGGGGAGGGGCCCAGGGAAAAAAACACCTTTTTTTTCTCGGATTGGTCAAAGGTCAGGCTACCAGCTTGACTCTTGTTGCACCAGTGCTGCTTCGGCTGCACCAGTGCTGCTTCGGCTGCACTGGTGCAGCTTCTCAGACTTGAGGCGTTGCACCAGTGCAGCATAGAAAAGAAACTTTTTTAATAAAAGGATTTAAAACTAATTCAAGATATACATTATCTAAGGAATGTTATAAAAACTCAGATATGGAGAATATTTTTCATTTTTGTCCATTTTTGACCGTTTTGGAGCACTTTGAAGCACTGATGCAGCTTTGGGATTTGTATGGTTATTTTGATCAGAGATGCTCCTAATGTGTTTAAAATTCATGTGGGATGTATCCAAGACACTGCCATCACACCTATATAGTTTTTAAATGATTTTGATGTATTAAAATTTTGACCTCCATAAGGGGGGAAAGGTTGAACTTTTACCCCGCTCGGAGTTCCATGACTTTCGTGACCTTGTCCCCCTGAAATTTAAAATTGCATTTTCAAAGTAATGTGTACAACTATTCCTTCTGTGTCATTCATTGTGTGTTTAGCATGCTATTGGGCCACTGTAGCACTTGTTTTTTTTCGTTTTTATGCATTTTTGACCGTTTTTGAACACTTTGATGCTCCAAATGGTCTTTGGACTTAGTCACTTTTTGCTTCATGGAGATTTCAAAAGTGTTAGAAAGTCACTTTGGAGGCACACAGGACAGTGCAAATGCACCTATATAGCAATCAGGACACTCCAATCATACCTATATAGTTTTTAAATGATTTTGATGAATTAAAAATTTTGACCTCCATGAGGGGTGGAAAGTTTGAACTTTTACCCCGCTCGGAGTTCCATGACTTCTGTGACCTCGTCCCCCTGAAATTTAAAATAGCATTTTCCAAGTAATTTGTAAATATATTCATTCTGGGTCATTCATTGTGTGTTTAGCTTGCTATTGGGCCAGTGTAGCACTTTGTTTTTTTCATTTTTATGCATTTGTGACCGTTTTTAAACACTTTCATGCACCAATGATGTCTTTGTACTTCGTCATTTTTCACTTCATGGGGACTTCAAAAGTGTTAGAAATTCATTTTGGAGGCACACAGAACAGTGCAAATGCAGTTACATAGCATTCAGGACACTGCAATTACACCTATATAGTTTTTAAAAGATTTTGATGTAATAACATTTTTGACCTCCATGGGGAGGGCCCTTAAGCTGATCTTTTACCCAGCTCGGAGTTCCATGACCTTGTCCCCCTGAAATTTAAAATCGAATTTTCAAAGTGTTTAGTAAAACTGTTCATTCTGTGTCATTCATTATGTCTTTAGCCTGCTATTGGACCACTGCAGCACTATGTTTTGTTAATTTTAACCCAATGTTGACCTTTTTTGACCACTTTGATGCACCAGTGAAGTTTTTGGACTTAGTCATTTTTCACTTCATGGAGACTTCAAAAGTGTTAGAAATTCATTTTGTAAATACCTAGAACTGTGCAAATGCAGCCATATAGCATTCAGGGCACTACAATTACACCTATATAGTTTTTAAATGATTTTGATGCAATAACATTTTTGACCTCCATGGGGAGGGCACTCAAGCTAAACTTTTACCCAGCTCCGAGTTCCACGACCTCGGGTGGAAAAAGTGACTTTGCCCCCTTAAACCCAAAAACTTCAAAAAGTCACCCCTGGAGGCCAGAAATGGGTCTTAGACACTCTTGGTATGTCATCTGAGGTATACTATGGTGTTCTTGGGTCCAGAACTAGAAATGTGATGTGACTCTGATATCTAGGGCTTATAATGGAAAAAATGAATTTGACACCAAACACCTCAAAATGTCTGAAATAGGACTCAGACATGTACCTGGAGACTGGAAATGAGCCCTAGACACTCTTGCTATATCACCTGAGATATAATATAGGGTCCTGGTGGCCACAGGGACCCAAAAACAGTCAGGTGGGTTGATACTGAAAATTAGCAAAAATCGTCCCAAAATTTTTTTTTACAAGATTTGCTAATTTTCCAAATAGCTCAGAATGGATATCAGAGACACTTTTTGAGTGCGCAAGATATGAATACACTTGTTAGAAAGGTCAGCTCTGATGCTTTCATGTGATATATATAACTTTGATATTATATAACGTTTTTTTTCCGCTACCAACCAAGGGAAACACCTGATATCGTACCCGATTTTGAGAACATTGGGCTGGGTGGAAAAAGTCACTTTGCCCCCTTAAACCCAAAAACTTCAAAAAGTCACCCCTGGAGGCCAGAAATGGGTCTTAGACACTCTTGGTATGTCATCTGAGGTATACTATGGTCTTCTTGGGTCCAGAACTAGAAATCTGATGTGACTCTGATATCTAGGAGCTATAATGGAAAAAAATGAATTTGACACCAAACACCTCAAAATGTCACAAATAGGAGTCAGACATGTACCTGGAGGCTGGAAATGAGCCCTAGCCACTCTTGTTATATAATCTGAGATATATTATGGGGTCCTGGTGGCTACAGGGACCTGAAAACAGTCATGAGGGTTGATACCGAAAATTAGCAAAAATCGTCAAAAAAAGTTTTTTTGACAAGATTTGCTAATTTTCCAAATAGCTCAGAATGGATATCACAGTCACTTTGTGAGTACCCAGGACCTAAATATACTTGTTAGAAAGCTCAGATCTGATGCTTTCATTTGATCTATCTACCTTTGCTATTATCTGAAGTTTTTTTTTCAGATTCCAGCCATGGGAAAAACCTGACATTGTACCCGATTTTGAGCACCTTAGGCTGGATGGAAGAAGTTACTTTGCCCCCTTAAACCCCAAAACTTCAAAAAGTCATCCCTGGAGGCCAGAAATGGGTCTTAGACACTCCTGGTATGTCATCTGAGGTATACTAAGGGGTCCTTAGGTCCAGAACTAGAAATTTGATGTGACTCTGAGCTCAATGTGATGTGACTCTGAGCTATATGGCCTATAATGGAAAAAATGAGTTTGACCCCAAACACCTCGAAATGTCACAAATAGGAGTCAGACATGTACCTGGAGGCTGGAAATGAGCCCTAGCCACTCTTGTTATATCATCTGAGATATATTATGGGGTCCTGGTGGCTACAGGGACCCGAAAACAGTCATGAGGGTTGATACCGAAAATTAGCAAAAATCGTCAAAAAAAGTTTTTTTGACAAGATTTGCTAATTTTCCAAATAGCTCAGAATGGATATCACAGTCACTTTGTGAGTACCCAGGACCTAAATATACTTGTTAGAAAGCTCAGATCTGATGCTTTCATTTGATCTATCTACCTTTGCTATTATCTGAAGTTTTTTTTTCAGCTTCCAGCCATGGGAAAAACCTGACATTGTACCCGATTTTGAGCACCTTAGGCTGGATGGAAGAAGTGACTTTGCCCCCTTAAACCCCAAAACTTCAAAAAGTCATCCCTGGAGGCCAGAAATGGGTCTTAGACACTCCTGGTATGTCATCTGAGGTATACTAAGGGGTCCTTAGGTCCAGAACTAGAAATTTGATGTGACTCTGAGCTCAATGTGATGTGACTCTGAGCTATATGGCCTATAATGGAAAAAATGAGTTTGACCCCAAACACCTCGAAATGTCACAAATAGGAGTCAGACATGTACCTGGAGGCTGGAAATGAGCCCTAGCCACTCTTGTTATATCATCTGAGATATATTATGGGGTCCTGGTGGCTACAGGGACCCGAAAACAGTCATGAGGGTTGATACCGAAAATTAGCAAAAATCGTCAAAAAAAGTTTTTTTGACAAGATTTGCTAATTTTCCAAATAGCTCAGAATGGATATCACAGTCACTTTGTGAGTACCCAGGACCTAAATATACTTGTTAGAAAGCTCAGATCTGATGCTTTCATTTGATCTATCTACCTTTGCTATTATCTGAAGTTTTTTTTTCAGCTTCCAGCCATGGGAAAAACCTGACATTGTACCCGATTTTGAGCACCTTAGGCTGGATGGAAGAAGTGACTTTGCCCCCTTAAGCCCCAAAACTTCAAAAAGTCATCCCTGGAGGCCAGAAATGGGTCTTAGACACTCCTGGTATGTCATCTGAGGTATACTAAGGGGTCCTTAGGTCCAGAACTAGAAATTTGATGTGACTCTGAGCTCAATGTGATGTGACTCTGAGCTATATGGCCTATAATGGAAAAAATGAGTTTGACCCCAAACACCTCGAAATGTCACAAATAGGAGTCAGACATGTACCTGGAGGCTGGAAATGAGCCCTAGCCACTCTTGTTATATCATCTGAGATATATTATGGGGTCCTGGTGGCTACAGGGACCCGAAAACAGTCATGAGGGTTGATACCGAAAATTAGCAAAAATCGTCAAAAAAAGTTTTTTTGACAAGATTTGCTAATTTTCCAAATAGCTCAGAATGGATATCACAGTCACTTTGTGAGTACCCATGACCTAAATATACTGGTTAGAAAGCTCAGATCTGATGCTTTCATTTGATCTATCTACCTTTGCTATTATCTGAAGTTTTTTTTTCAGCTTCCAGCCAAGGGAAGAACCTGACATCGTACCCGATTTTGAGCAACGTAGCCTGGATGGAAGAAGTGACTATGCCCCCTTAAACCCCAAAACTTCAAAAAGTCATCCCTGGAGGCCAGAAATGGGTCTTAGACACTCCTGGTATGTCATCTGAGGTATACTAAGGGGTCCTTAGGTCCAGAACTAGAAATTTGATGTGACTCTGAGCTCAATGTGATGTGACTCTGAGCTCTATGGCCTATATTGGGAAAAATGAGTTTGATCCCAAACACCTCGAAATGTCACAAATAAGAGTCAGACATGTACCTGGAGGCTGGAAATGAGCCCTAGCAACTCTTGTTATATCATCTGAGATATATTATGGGGTCCTGGTGGCTACAGGGACCTGAAAACAGTCATACAAAGCAATTTGAATCCATACGAGGCAATTTTTAATTTGCGGCCATCTGGTCACCCTTTGAAATGGATAGGATATACTACAGAGGATGTAGTGCACTCTATTTCTTGAAGCATATGATGTACTGACTTAATTTCAATTGCAGTATGTAGCTAAGACATTTACAATTCATAGTGGTAACTCTCATGGTTGTGGCTTATAGGGACAAGGTACAAATCAAGTGTAACCTTCAGGTAAGTTTTTATTTTTCACTTTCATGTGTGTTGTAGAACACTTTATACTTTTGGCTATAATTCATAGTCTGTACATTATAGAGACATAATTTAAACAGCACTTTGTTCCTAGTGATGTGCATCTTACCCATGTGAATTATTATGTGTGTGGCGTATTGTAAAGTTGTCAAAATTTGAGGTTGAATGTATGACGTTTTTCAATACCGTCGCATGTATGAAAAAGTATGCCTTACATTTTGTCCCATACTTCTAAAACCATACAATCTGGATCCATAATTGGAAGTGCAGCATTAAGCTAACATGATGCCACTGTCCTGTGTTCATTTTCATGCATGTGGAAAGCTTCAAAGTGGTGTGAATCTTTCAGCGATTAAACACATATTTTTAAAAAAATTCCTTCAGCTTTTGCAAAATGTGTCACGTATGTTATGTCATCAGTCAAGATCCATATTAGATAGAGCTTGATTTCCAACTGCAACACATTCTATAACATAGCCTACTACAGTGTGCCATTTTATATGCATGTGGCTCACACACAAGGTGCATACAAAGCAATTTGAATCCATACGAGGCGATTTTTAATTTGCGGCCATCTGGTCACCCATTGAAATGGATAGGATATATTACATAGTATGTGGTGCACTATAAATCTTGAACCATATGAGGTACCGACCTAATTTCAATCACAGTATGTAGCTAAGACATCTACACTTTATAGTGGTAACTCTCATATTTGTGGCTTATAGGGACAAGGTACAAATCAAGTGTAATCTTCAGGAAAAGTTTTTATTTTTCACTTTCATGTGTGTTGAAGAACACTTTATGCTTTTGGCTACAAAATGTGAAGTTGAATGTATGATGTTTTTCAATAACGTCACATGTGTGAAAAAATATGCCTTACGTTGTGGCCCATAATTCTAAAACCATACAATCTGGATCCATAATTCTGAGTGCAGCATACAGTTACCATCATGCCACTGCCCTGTGGTCATTGTCATGCCTGTGCCATGCTTAGAAGTGGTGAGAATCATTCAGTGATTAAACGCGTGTTTTATAAAATTTGCCTCCATTTTTTGCAAAATGAGTCACGTATATTGTGTCATCAGTCATGATCCATACTAGATAGAGCTTGATTTCCAACTGCAACACATTCTATAGCATACCCTACTACATTGTGTCATTTTAAATGCATGTGGCTTACACGTAAGGTACATACAACGCAATATGAATCCATACGACGCGATTTTCAATTTGCGGCCATCTGGTCGTCCCATTGAAATGGATAGGATATTATACATAGCAGAATGTGCCCTATAATTCTTGAAGCATATAAGTTAAAGACTTAATTTCAATTGCAGATTCTAGCTAAGATTCGTATGCATTATTGTACCAATTCTTATGCATGTGGCCCACATAGAAAGTGCACGAAATGGAAGTTGAATCCATACGAGGCGATTTTCGATTTCCGGCCATCTGGTCACCCAAATCTCAAAGATTATTGTTAATAATTCAGTGTGTTTTTATGCTATTTAGCTAATAATGCATGAACCTGTTTATTAACATGTGCATAATGAGATACCAAAGAGAAAATAATGAAAATGTATTGGTAAACCGTATTTTGGTAGACTTTAAAAAACCCCATTGAAAAACACATGCATCACCAATGCTGCTTTTTGCTTGTGCCTAAAACGAAAATGTGTTATTAAAAAGTGAATATAACACATAGAGATGTTTTTTCTTTTGTTTATGAAGCCTAATGTGAAGGCAGGTCACACCTATGTTTTACTTTGAAAAAATCTCTTTTCTAAAATTTACGGCGTTACCTTGTTTTTTAATATAGCTAAAAAAACAATTGTTAAAGTCGCTTATAAAAAAGTGATCGTAAATGCTATTTTGTTTTTTTTTTCAGCTTGAGGTTCAGTTTAATATGAGTCTTAATTTGATGTATCACTTGCCCTAGTAAACAATCCCCAAAGTCTATTTTATTTCAATTTTCCCAAGCTCAATGTTAAACACATGCATCACCAATGATGCAAAAAGTCAAGTCAGAAATTTCAAACAGCAATAAAAAAGTGAGAAAAACAGATATTTGAAAAATTCCTTTTGTTTATGCGGCCTTATGTCCAAAGCCATCCAACAAGAGCATTTTTTTTTAATTCGGTCGATTTAAAAAAAATCTGCGAACTATTTTATTTCTCTCAAAAAAGTGCCAAAAAGTGACTTTTTGTGCAAAAAAGTGCCCGTACAATATTTTTTCATATAATAAACTTTTTATGACTCAGAATACACTTAGGCTTCAGGTCAATGTGTTTTCGTTTGGGGGAGGGGCCCAGGGAAAAAAACACCTTTTTTTTTCTCGGATTGGTCAAAGGTCAGGCTACCAGCTTGACTCTTGTTGCACCAGTGCTGCTTCGGCTGCACCAGTGCTGCTTCGGCTGCACTGGTGCAGCTTCTCAGACTTGAGGCGTTGCACCAGTGCAGCATAGAAAAGAAACTTTTTAATAAAAGGATTTAAAACTAATTCAAGATATACATTATCTAAGGAATGTTATAAAAACTCAGATATGGAGAATATTTTTCATTTTCGTCCATTTTTGACCGTTTTGGAGCACTTTGAAGCACTGATGCAGCTTTGGGATTTTTATGGTTATTTTGATCAGAGATGCTCCTAATGTGTTTAAAATTCATGTGGGATGTATCCAAGACACTGCCATCACACCTATATAGTTTTTAAATGATTTTGATGTATTAAAATTTTGACCTCCATAAGGGGGGAAAGGTTGAACTTTTACCCCGCTCGGAGTTCCATGACTTTCGTGACCTTGTCCCCCTGAAATTTAAAATTGCATTTTCAAAGTAATGTGTACAACTATTCATTCTGTGTCATTCATTGTGTGTTTAGCATGCTATTGGGCCACTGTAGCACTTGTTTTTTTTCGTTTTTATGCATTTTTGACCGTTTTTGAACACTTTGATGCTCCAAATGGTCTTTGGACTTAGTCACTTTTTGCTTCATGGAGATTTCAAAAGTGTTAGAAAGTCACTTTGGAGGCACACAGGACAGTGCAAATGCACCTATATAGCAATCAGGACACTCCAATCACACCTATATAGTTTTTAAATGATTTTGATGAATTAAACATTTTGACCTCCATGAGGGGTGGAAAGTTTGAACTTTTACCCCGCTCGGAGTTCCATGACTTCTGTGACCTCGTCCCCCTGAAATTTAAAATAGCATTTTCCAAGTAATTTGTAAATATATTCATTCTGGGTCATTCATTGTGTGTTTAGCTTGCTATTGGGCCAGTGTAGCACTTTGTTTTTTTCATTTTTATGCATTTGTGACCGTTTTTAAACACTTTCATGCACCAATGATGTCTTTGTACTTCGTCATTTTTCACTTCATGGGGACTTCAAAAGTGTTAGAAATTCATTTTGGAGGCACACAGAACAGTGCAAATGCAGTTACATAGCATTCAGGACACTGCAATTACACCTATATAGTTTTTAAAAGATTTTGATGTAATAACATTTTTGACCTCCATGGGGAGGGCCCTTAAGCTGAACTTTTACCCAGCTCGGAGTTCCATGACCTTGTCCCCCTGAAATTGAAAATCGAATTTTCAAAGTGTTTAGTAAAACTGTTCATTCTGTGTCATTCATTATGTCTTTAGCCTGCTATTGGACCACTGCAGCACTATGTTTTGTTAATTTTAACCCAATGTTGACCTTTTTTGACCACTTTGATGCACCAGTGAAGTTTTTGGACTTAGTCATTTTTCACTTCATGGAGACTTCAAAAGTGTTAGAAATTCATTTTGTAAATACCTAGAACTGTGCAAATGCAGCCATATAGCATTCAGGGCACTACAATTACACCTATATAG
The DNA here is from genome assembly GCF_964261635.1 of Lissotriton helveticus. Taxonomy (NCBI): domain Eukaryota; kingdom Metazoa; phylum Chordata; class Amphibia; order Caudata; family Salamandridae; genus Lissotriton; species Lissotriton helveticus. The sequence goes on from NW_027611718.1 coordinate 896,754, forward strand.
TTTTTAAATGATTTTGATGCAATAACATTTTTGACCTCCATGGGGAGGGCACTCAAGCTAAACTTTTACCCAGCTCCGAGTTCCACGACCTCGGGTGGAAAAAGTGACTTTGCCCCCTTAAACCCAAAAACTTCAAAAAGTCACCCCTGGAGGCCAGAAATGGGTCTTAGACACTCTTGGTATGTCATCTGAGGTATACTATGGTGTTCTTGGGTCCAGAACTAGAAATGTGATGTGACTCTGATATCTAGGGCTTATAATGGAAAAAATGAATTTGACACCAAACACCTCAAAATGTCTGAAATAGGACTCAGACTAACCACTGAGCAATACAGGTTGTTGTTCAGAGACACCCAAAAAGCACAGACTCAAGACTGGACTGATTTCGTTGAGTGTGCCACTAAGGCTTTGGAGGGTTGGTTGCAGGGAAGTAAAGTTTCAGACTATACAGGATTGTACAATCTTATGATGAGAGAACAGATCCTTAATAACTGTACAAACCAGCTGTTGCATCAATACCTTATTGACTCTGATCTGACCTCTCCCCAAGAATTGGGAAAGAAGGCAGACAAATGGGTCAGAACAAGGATTAAGCAGAAACCCCAGAACCAAGGTGGTGACCAGAAGAAAACAGACCGGAAGGGTGGTAATCAGAATCAGAAAGATAAAGAAAAAGACCAGAAGTCTTCAGGCCCCCAAACTAATAGTAAGGAGGGTGGTTCCCAAAATGGAAACAAGAAGAAGAAGAACAAAGGTCCAAAGACACCTTGGTGTAATACCTGCAAATCAGTTTCACACTGGGGCAGTGAGTGCACCAAGGCAAATCCAGTTCCCACCACTACAGCTCCTAAAGCAACTGCAACCCCAAGTACAGTAAGCAGTGGTGGAACACAGTCCAAGGGTGTAGCTGGGTTGACCCTGGGTATTGAAGTAGGATCTGGCCTAGTCAGAATCCCTACACAGGCAGTTCTCCTGTATGATGTGGACATTGAGTTGCCCACTGCAGTAAGCCCCAGTAACCTGGGCAAATACAGGCAGACTCCCTTAATTAATGAGAAACTGGCTCAAGCCTACAGGGACACATGTGCCAGTGTCACAATGGTGACACCTGACTTTGTGGACCCTGGGCAGATTGTACTAGGTGAGAGCTACCTAGTGACCAATGCAAGCAACTCCACTACTTCCCATAGTGTGGCAGTTGTGAACTTCTCCTGGGGAGGGGTTGATGGCCTAAAGAAGGTTGTGGTGAGTGCAGACCTACCAGTAGACTGTCTGTTAGGCAATGACCTTGAAAGCTCAGCATGGTCAGAAGTGGAGTACAGGACTCATGCAGAAATGCTAGGGATTTCAGAGCATGTCCTTGCCATGACAAGGGCTCAGGCTAAGAAGTGCCTTCCTGAACCAGTGGTGGATCTTGGAACAATAGACCAACCACAACCCAAGAGAAGGAGCAAGAGAGGAAAGGCTGAGCCTTCCACCTTGCCCCAGGTTGAGGATCAAGTTTCAGAGGAAACTGATTCTGCAGTCCAGGAGGAGACTGTCTCTGAGGAACTTGAACCTGACCAGGTTGAGTTTCTGGGGACAGGGGGACCCTCCAGGGCAGACCTGAGGCAGGCTCAATTAGATTGCCCTTCCCTTGAACCCCTCAGACAGCAGGCTGCTGCTGAGGCTGCTGGGGATGCCCAAGGTACCCATACTGTGTATTGGGATGATGGACTCCTTTACTCAGAGGCTAGAAACCCCAAGCCTGGCATGACCAGGAGGTTGGTTATACCTCTGCAGTTTAGGGGGTTTCTTCTTACCTTGGCCCATGATATTCCCCTTGCAGGACACTTAGGCCAGAACAAGACGTGGGACAGGCTTGTTTCACACTTTCACTGGCCTCACATGTCAGAGGATGTCAAGGAGTTTTGTCGCTCCTGTGTCACTTGCCAAGCCAGTGGTAAGTCAGGTGGCACAACAAAGGCCCCCCTAATACCACTACCTGTGGTGGGGGTTCCCTTTGAAAGAGTTGGAATTGATATTGTGGGTCCAATGGACCCCCAAACAGCATCTGGGAACAGGTTTATACCGGTGGTAGTGGATCATGCCACCAGGTATCCAGAGGCTATTCCCCTGAGGACCACCACAGCACCTGTGGTGGCAAAAGCCCTCATTGCAGTTTTCTCAAGAGTGGGCTTCCCAAAGGAGGTGTTATCAGATAGGGGCACCAATTTTATGTCTAGCTATCTGAAAGCAATGTGGAAGGAATGTGGAGTAAACTATAAGTTTACCACCCCATATCATCCACAATGCAATGGGCTTGTGGAGAGATTTAACAAGACCCTTAAAGGCATGATAAAAGGATTACCAGAGAAGCTCAGGCGGAAATGGGACATTCTTTTACCCTGCCTGCTCTTTGCTTACAGAGAGGTCCCACAGAAGGGGGTTGGCTACAGCCCTTTTGAACTTTTGTTTGGCCACCCTGTGAGGGGTCCATTGTGTTTGGTGAAGGAAGGATGGGAGTTACCTCTCAAAAAGCCCAAACTAGACATAGTGGACTATGTACTTGGTCTCCGCTCCAGGATGGCTGAATACATGGAAAGAGCATCCAAAAACCTGGAGGCCAGCCAAGAATTGCAGAAAGCTTGGCATGACCAAACGGCTGTACTGGTAGAGTTCCAACCAGGACAGAAGGTGTGGGTACTGGAGCCAGTGGCTCCAGCAGCACTCCAGGACAAATGGAGTGGACCCTATCCTATCATTGAGAAGAAGGGGGAAGTCACTTACTTGGTTGACTTTGGAACACCCAGGAGCCCTCACAGGGTAATCCATGTGAACCGTTTGAAAGCATTTGTGGACAGGGAGGACATGAGCTTGCTCATGGCCACAGATGGGGATCAGGAGGAAGAGAGTGACCCTCTCCCAGACCTGCTTTCCCAGAACCCTGATGATGGTTCAGTTGATGGAGTAGCCTTGGCAGGCAGCCTCACTGACCAGCAACAGATGGACTGCAGACAAGTTTTGCAGGCCCACAGGCTTTTGTTTTCACTCACACCCAGCCAGACTGACTGGTGTACCCATGTAGTGGACACTGGTGACAGTCTGCCTGTGAAGAATAAGATCTACAGGCAACCTGACCATGTCAGGGATTGCATCAAGGCTGAGGTGCAAAAGATGTTGGAGCTTGGAGTGATTGAGCCATCAGAGAGCCCATGGGCCAGCCCAGTAGTCCTGGTACCAAAACCTCATACCCAAGATGGAAAGAGAGAAATGAGGTTTTGCGTGGACTACAGGGGTCTCAATGCTGTCACTAGGACAGATGCTCACCCCATTCCAAGAGCAGATGAGCTCATTGACAGATTGGCTTCTGCCAAGTTTCTGAGCACATTTGACCTGACAGCTGGCTACTGGCAAATCTGATTAGCTGAGGAGTCAAAAGCCAAAACAGCATTCTCTACCCCTAGTGGACATTATCAGTTTGTGGTAATGCCCTTTGGTTTGAAGAATGCACCTGCCACTTTCCAAAGGTTGGTGAACCAAGTCCTTACTGGGTTGGATGACTTTTGTGCAGCATATCTAGATGATATTGCTGTCTTCAGCTCCACCTGGGAGGATCACCTGATCCACCTGAAGAGAGTTTTGGAGGCCCTGCAAAAGGCAGGCCTAACTATCAAGGCCACTAAGTGCCAGATAGGGCAGAGTAAGGTTGTATACCTGGGCCACCTAGTAGGTGGAGGCCAGGTTCAGCCACTGGAGAGCAAAATCCAGGCCATACAGGACTGGGCTCCTCCAGTTACCCAGACACAAGTCAGAGCCTTCTTGGGCCTGACTGGGTATTACAGGAAGTTTGTGAAGAACTATGGGTCTATAGTGACACCATTAAATGACTTGACATCCAAGAAGATGCCAAAAAAGGTTCAGTGGACAGTTAGCTGTCAGAAGGCATTTGATGACCTGAAGAAGGCCATGTGCTCTGCACCTATCCTGAAGAGTCCTGACTACTCCAAACAGTTCATTGTACAGACAGATGCTTCTGAGTTGGGGGTGGGAGCTGTGCTCTCACAACTTAATCAAGATGGTCAAGACCAGCCTATTGCTTTCATTAGCAGGAGGCTGACTCCCAGAGAGAAACGTTGGTGAGCCATTGAGAGGGAGGCCTTTGCTGTGGTTTGGGCATTAAAGAAGTTGAGGTCCTACTTGTTTGGAACTCACTTCCTGGTGCAGACAGACCATAAGCCCCTCTTATGGCTTAATCAGATGAAGGGTGAAAATCCCAAACTGCTCAGGTGGTCCATTTCCCTACAGGGGATGGACTTTACAGTGGAGCACCACCCAGGGACTGACCATGGTAATGCAGATGGTCTCTCCAGGTACTTCCACTTAGAACATGAAGACTTATCTGGTCAAGGTTAGTTTAATGTCCCTGCGTTTGGGGGGGGTTGTGTAGGAGAGTAGGGTCTGCTATCCTATGGTCACCCCAAATTTTTGCTTTTTGCTTCACTGGTTTTCGACTACTGAGGCTGTGGGCCTGCTGATCAGACCCCCAGCCTGCTGTTCTCTCACTAAATTACTGACACATGTGCTATAGGCACATACCAATTGGAAATGGACTCCTTGTCAGCCCCTGTATAATGCACTATAGGTGCCCAGGGCATAGGGGCCACCAAGGCCTACCAGGGGCTGCAGCATATCTTTTGCCACCCCTGGCTGGTTCTTAAATTGACACAACTGGATGATCACTCAGCTGGGGTAAGGTGGTGTAATCACCCCTTGCTTAGATATAGTATACCTATATCTAAACCTATATCTGGACACATGTAAACCTGTGAGCCACTCCTATGGAAGGCCTCATCAATCCTGGAGGCAGGGTGCGTGGTTTTATGTGAGATGGATGTGAGAAGTTGGCCTGGTAGGGGATGTTTCCAATTCTGGAACCACCTACTACCTGACCAAACAATCCCCTTATGGTGTCTGGTTGTAAGTCAACCTTATTAGACAAGCTATCCTAGTGGTAGCATGGACTAAGCAGCCTAAAGGCTTAACTTAAGAGGTCGTGTTAAGCGAGCTGTTTTACCACATACAATCCTGTAATACCAAATGAAAGGACACCACACAAGTATATATTATAAAAATATATGTGTTTATTACTAAAAACAATCCCCAGTATTCTTTATGAATAAAGGGGCACAAGCGTTAAATCAAAAGCACTGTTTAAACATACAAAGTTGCACAATTATGGATGAGGGCAGGGGGCCACTCAAACCATATACTAAACAAGTGGTATAAGAGAGGCCACTCGAACAGTGGTTAGGCCTAGGGCCTAGGGAATCGCTGGGAGCAGTCAGGACAAGCAATGCTGAAGTCGGGAATGGCCCTCGGGATTCGGGAGATGTGCGGAAAGCGCACGCATGCACCAATGTTAACCAATGGTGCGTAAAAGTCAAATAGTTAAAGTTTAAGGACACTTCCGCTGAACCTAGAGGAACAAAACTTAACACACAGACCCTAGAGGTGTGCACCAGTGTGGGAACACCGGCGGAGCAAAGTTACCTCACCCACAGGAAGTGGGTGCACAGGGTCGAAGTGGCGTCGGGTTTTGACACGCAGGCTCTTGGTGCTTGAAGCTGAAAGGGCTGCAGGCAGGGTGAAGACGAAGTGTCCGGTGGAGTCCAAGGGTGGACTCAAGTTGTAGAGTACCTGAAAGCAGAGGGGACAGAGTCTGGGTCACTCAGCAGTGACCAGGGTGGAACCAGGACGGAACCAGGCAATGTCGGGCGCAATCAGGTGGTCGTCGAGGCGCTTCTCTTCGCTGTCACGTGGGCTCTGGGGCATCTGCGACGTCCAGGAGCAGGTCACGATCTGTCCCACGCAGGCTCTCACCGTCGGTGCAGTCGGCTTCCGGTTTGGAGCAAACAAGCCTTGGTAAGAGCAATCCACGCGGGATTGGAAGATGGCGTCTCACTCGGACCAGGAAGGTCAGAGTCGGGGCTCCCTTTCAGGGGAGCTGGTGTGGATCTGGAGCAACCAGAATCACGAGTCTTCTTTTGTAGTTCGTCGGCACAGGGACCACAAGCCAGCTGGCAAGTGACCGGGCCAACGCGTTGAGCCAAATCGTGCCAAAGGGCCCCACGCAGCACTCGTCGAGTGTGGAGGGCTGAACTTCGGCTCAGGAGTAGCTCAGGGTGGGGGCTTCTCAAACCCCGGTGTACAGCTTCGAGGGTCACTCGTGGGCTGCACGGTCAGCGTCTCGTGGTCACTTCAAGATGGCGTGCCCCACGCTTCCGGTCGCCTCCACGGGTCTCAGCTTTGCAGGGACTGTGGATCGGGCTGTTAGAAGCTGGGCAGGCTTGATCTCGTCGATCTCAGTCGCTCGAGTTCCGGCGGGAACTGCAACCAAGTAGACGTCGAGGGCTGGATGGTGCCTGCTGCTGCAGGGTGGTCACTCCTTGACCACAAGGGAGATTCTTCGGGCTTCCACGTTGAGATGGAGGGCGAAGGGTCCAGAATATCGTTTCAAATGTTTCTTCCAGGAAATCTGATGTGCATTGGCACTGCTCCCACTCTTATTCGAATCTGGTGGGCGTGATTACCTGCTAGGTCCCCTCCTATGGGTGGGACCCAGGAAGTGGGTGGATACACCCCCTTCCTTTGATCCAGGCCGCCCTGGCACGAGGGCTGGAGTGCCCCAGAACCGGTTTGGCCGGATTATGCAAGGGGCAGCCTTGTGCGCCCCAGGCAGTGTCTGGTTTCTTTCAAACCTCCCTGCTACAATACACTATCTCCTGTCTGGAGGGCGGTGACACCCTCCTGTGACAGGAAACCCTTTGTCCAGGACCCCCTTGACTGGGTTTCGGTCAGCTCCAGGGGTCCAGACATTTGTCTGTGGCAGAGGCATCCATTTTGGGGATCTTAAGGTCTTTGGAGAAATCAACCGCATTAAAGTAAAGTAACATGTCTTACCCCTCTAGAGGGGTGGAATGCCATCCCCGTCGCCAGAACTGGCGAGGGGATGGTATTCCAAAGCGTATGACACCTTACACGACATGTTTTGATAAAGCCAAACCAGAGTTGCTAAATAACCGCGAGGATTATAAGGCACTTAATAGTATATGGTATGGCATTATCCTGAAACAGCTTAGGGATTTGTTCCCGACGGCTGCAGACAGGCTCAGCTCATGCTAGAGCTCCATCTCACATAAAAACCAAGCACCCAGCCTCCAGGATTGGTGAGGCCTGTCTATAGGAGTGGCTCACAGGTTTACATGTGTCCAGATATAGGTTTAGACATAGGTATACTATATCTAAGCAAGGGGTGTGTACACCACCTTACCCCAGCTGAGTGATCAGCCAGTTGTGTCAATTTAAGAACCAGCCAGGGGTGGCAAAAGATATGCTGCAGCCCCTGGTAGGCCTTAGTGGCTCCTGTGCCCTGTGCACCTATAGTGCATTCTACAGGGGCTGACAAGGAGTCCATTTCCAATTGGTATGTGCCTATAGCACATGTGTCATTAATTTAGTGAGAGAACAGCAGGCTGGGGGTCTGATCAGCAGGCCCACAGCCTCAGTAGTCGAAAACCAGTGAAGCAAAAAGCAAAAATTTGGGGTGACCATAGGATAGCAGACCCTACTCTCCTACACAACCCCCCCCCAAACGCAGGGACATTAAACTAACCTTGACCAGATAAGTCTTCATGTTCTAAGTGGAAGTACCTGGAGAGACCATCTGCATTACCATGGTCAGTCCCTGGGCGGTGCTCCACTGTAAAGTCCATCCCCTGTAGGGAAATGGACCACCTGAGCAGTTTGGGATTTTCACCCTTCATCTGATTAAGCCATAAGAGGGGCTTATGGTCTGTTTGCACTAGGAAGTGAGTTCCAAACAAGTAGGACCTCAACTTCTTTAATGCCCAAACCACAGCAAAGGCCTCCCTCTCAATGGCTGACCAACGTTTTTCTCTTGGGGTTAGCCTCCTGCTAATGAAAGCAATTGGCTGGTCTTGACCATCTTGATTAAGTTGTGAGAGTACAGCTCCCACCCCCAACTCAGAAGCATCTGTCTGAACAATGAACTGTTTGGAGTAGTCAGGACTCTTTAGGATAGGTGCAGAGCACATGGCCTTCTTCAGGTCTTCAAATGCCTTCTGACAGCTAACTGTCCACTGAACCTTTTTTGGCATCTTCTTGGATGTCAAGTCATTTAATGGTGTCACTATAGACCCATAGTTTTTCACAAACTTTCTGTAATACCCAGTCAGGCCCAAGAAGGCTCTGACTTGTGTCTGGGTAACTGGAGGAGCCCAGTCCTGTATGGCCTGGATTTTGCTTTCCAGTGGCTGAACCTGGCCTCCACCTACTAGGTGGCCCAGGTATACAACCTTACTCTGCCCTATCTGGCACTTTGTGGCCTTGATAGTTAGGCCTGCCTTTTGCAGGGCCTCCAAAACTTTCTTCAGGTGGATCAGGTGATCCTCCCAGGTGGAGCTAAAGACAGCAATATCATCCAGATAAGCTGCACAAAAGTCATCCAACCCAGTAAGGACTTGGTTCACCAACCTTTGAAAAGTGGCAGGTGCATTCTTCAAACCAAAGGGCATTACCACAAACTGATAATGTCCACTAGGGGTAGAGAATGCTGTTTTGGCTTTTGACTCCTCAGCTAGTCTGATTTGCCAGTAGCCAGCTGTCAGATCAAATGTGCTCAGAAACTTGGCAGAAGCCAATCTGTCAATGAGCTCATCTGCTCTTGGAATGGGGTGAGCATCTGTCCTAGTGACAGCATTGAGACCCCTGTAATCCACGCAAAACCTCATTTCTCTCTTACCATCTTGGGTATGAGGTTTTGGCACCAGGACTACTGGGCTGGCCCATGGGCTCTCTGATGGCTCAATCACTCCAAGCTCCAACATCTTTTGCACCTCAGCCTTGATGCAATCCCTGACATGATCAGGTTGCCTGTAGATCTTATTCTTGACAGGCAGACTGTCACCAGTGTCCACAACATGGGTACACCAGTCAGTTTGGCTGGGTGTGAGTGAAAACATTTGCCTGTGAGCCTGCAAAACTTGTCTGCAGTCCCTCTGTTGCTGGTCAGTGAGGCTGCCTGCCAAGGCTACTCCATCAACTGAACCATCATCAGGGTTCTGGGAAAGCAGGTCTGGGAGAGGGTCACTCTCTTCCTCCTGTTCCCCATCTGTGGCCATGAGCAAGCTCATGTCCTCCCTGTCTACAAATGCTTTCAAGCGATTCACATGGATTACCCTGTGAGGGCTCCTGGGTGTTCCAAAGTCTACCAAGTAGGTGACTTCCCCTTTCTTTTCAATAATAGGATAGGGTCCACTCCATTTGTCTTGGAGTGCTGCTGGAGCCACTGGCTCCAGTACCCATACCTTCTGTCCTGGTTGGAACTCTACCAGCACAGCCTTTTGGTCATGCCAAGCTTTCTGCAATTCTTGGCTGGCCTCCAGGTTTTTGGATGCTCTTTCCATGTACTCAGCCATCCTGGAGCGGAGACCAAGTACATAGTCCACTATGTCTAGTTTGGGCTTTTTGAGAGGTAACTCCCATCCTTCCTTCACCAAACACAATGGACCTCTCACAGGGTGGCCAAACAAAAGTTCAAAAGGGCTGTAGCCAACCCCCTTCTGTGGGACCTCCCTGTAAGCAAAGAGCAGGCAGGGTAAAAGAATGTCCCATTTCCGCCTGAGCTTCTCTGGTAATCCTTTTATCATGCCTTTAAGGGTCTTGTTAAATCTCTCCACAAGCCCATTGCATTGTGGATGATATGGGGTGGTAAACTTATAGTTTACTCCACATTCCTTCCACATTGCTTTTAGATAGCTGGACATAAAATTTGTCCCTCTATCTGATAGTACCTCCTTAGGAAAGCCCACTCTTGAGAAAACTGCAATGAGGGCTTTTGCCACCACAGGTGCTGTGGTGGTCCTTAGGGGAATAGCCTCTGGGTACCTGGTGGCATGATCCACTACCACCAGTATGAATCTGTTCCCAGATGCTGTTTGGGGGTCCATTGGACCCACAATATCAATTCCAACTCTCTCAAAGGGGACCCCCACCACAGGTAGTGGTATTAGGGGGGCCTTTGTTGTGCCACCTGACTTACCACTGGCTTGGCAAGTGACACAGGAGCGACAAAACTCCTTGACATCCTCTGACATGTGAGGCCAGTGAAAGTGTGGAACAAGCCTGTCCCACGTCTTGTTCTGGCCTAAGTGTCCTGCAAGGGGAATATCATGGGCCAAGGTAAGGAGGAATCCCCTAAACTGCAGAGGTATCACCAACCTCCTGGTCATGCCAGGCTTGGGGGCTCTAGCCTCTGAGTAAAGGAGTCCCTCATCCCAATACACAGTATGGGTACCTTGGGCATCCCCAGCAGCCTCAGCAGCAGCCTGCTGTCTGAGGGGTTCAAGGGAAGGGCAATCTAATTGAGCCTGCCTCAGGTCTGCCCTTGAGGGTCCCCCTGTCCCCAGAAACTCAACCTGGTCAGGTTCAAGCTCCTCAGAGACAGTCTCCTCTTGGACTGCAGAATCAGTTTCCTCTGAAACCTGATCCTCAACCTGGGGCAAGGTGGAAGGCGAGGCCTTTCCTCTCTTGCTCCTTCTCTTGGGTTGTGGCTGGTCTATTGTCTCAAGATCCACCACTGGTTCAGGAAGGCACTTCTTAGCCTGAGCCCTTGTCATGGCAAGGACATGCTCTGAAATCCCTAGCATTTCTGCATGAGTCCTGTACTCCACTTCTGACCATGCTGAGCTTTCAAGGTCATTGCCTAACAGACAGTCTACTGGTAGGTCTGCACTCACCACAACCTTCTTTAGGCCATCAACCCCTCCCCAGGAGAAGTTCACAACTGCCACACTATGGGAGGTAGTGGAGTTGCTTGCATTGGTTACTAGGTAGCTCTCTCCTAGTACAATCTGTCCAGGGTCCACAAAGCCAGGGGTCACCATGGTGACACTAGCACATGTGTCCCTGTAAGCTTGAGCCAGTTTCTCATTTATTAAGGGAGTCTGCCTGTATTTGCCCAGGTTAGTGGGGCTTACTGCAGTGGGCAACTCAATGTCCACATCATACAGGAGAACTGCCTGTGTAGGGACTCTGACTAGGCCAGATCCTACTTCAATACCCAGGGTCAACCCAGCTACACCCTTGGACTGTGTTCCACCACTGCTTACTGTACTTGGGGTTGCAGTTGCTTTAGGAGCTGTAGTGGTGGGAACTGGATTTGCCTTGGTGCACTCACTGCCCCAGTGTGAAACTGATTTGCAGGTATTACACCAAGGTGTCTTTGGACCTTTGTTCTTCTTCTTCTTGTTACCATTTTGGGAACCACCCTCCTTACTATTAGTTTGGGGGCCTGAAGACTTCTGGTCTTTTTCTTTATCTTTCTGATTCTGATTACCACCCTTCTGGTCTGTTTTCTTCTGGTCACCACCTTGGTTCTGGGGTTTCTGCTTAATCCTTGTTCTGACCCATTTGTCTGCCTTCTTTCCCAATTCTTGGGGAGAGGTCAGATCAGAGTCAATAAGGTATTGATGCAACAGCTGGTTTGTACAGTTATTAAGGATCTGTTCTCTCATCATAAGATTGTACAATCCTGTATAGTCTGAAACTTTACTTCCCTGTAACCAACCCTCCAAAGCCTTAGTGGCACACTCCACAAAATCAGTCCAGTCTTGAGTCTGTGCTTTCTGGGTGTCTCTGAACAACAACCTGTATTGCTCAGTGGTTAGGCCATACCCTTCAATGAGAGCACTCTTCAAAACAGAGTAGTTTTTGGCATCCTCAGGTCTAACTGTGAGGAGCCTGTCTCTCCCTTTCTCAGAAAAGGAGTACCACAAAATTGCAGCCCACTGGTTCTCAGGAACCTGCTGTACCATGCAGGCTCTCTCAAGAGCAGTCATCCATTTGTGGATGTCATCCCCTTCTTTAAAGGGGGGCACAATCTTGGTCAGGTTTCTATTGTCATAGGCCCTGTCTTTTTCTCTTGGAAAATTGCTGCCACCAGTGACATCTAAGCCACTTAATTTCTGCTCTCTTGCCAAGGCAAGTCTAGCTTGAGCCAAGGCTACCTCCTCCCTCTCTATCTGGAGTTTGACAGCCCTCATTCTGGCCCTATGCTCTAACTTTTGAGAAGCATTCATGCCTCTCTGTGATTCCCTGGAGGCACTAGAAAGATGCGAGTCTCCTGAGGGAGATCTCACTCTTCTGTTGCCTGGGAGAATCATTTGTTGGGATCTGGGGAGGTGCTGGCCCTCCCCATTTCCCAGTAGGTCCAAGTTGGCCTGGCTAAGCCTACCAACTGGAACCTGGCTACCCTGATCCTGTACTTCTAAGTCCTCAACTTCTGAGTCCTCACCCAAGTCATCATCATCCTCCTCTTCAGGGGGATCAACTGCAGGGGGGTTCCCTCCAGTTCCTGTATCTAGGGAAGCTGCTTTTGCCCTCTCTAAGTCATCCTGTTCTAGGAGTCCTATCAGGATTAGGCAGGTGGGGCTTCTGCCCCTTTTTAACCCTCTTGCTTTGCACAAGACAATCAAGTCTCTGCGGGTTAGTTTGTCATATCCAGAAGTTGCCTGGGTAGGGTCAACTGTCACAGGACTAGACCCTGAGGCCTTTCCTGTGTCGGACATGGTTACTAGTGAGGTGTAAGTGGTGCACTTACCTACACTAAGTGTTTTCCTACTGGACCTTGCTAGTGAGTTGTAGTCAGGGGTGTGCTACTCCCTTCAACCTACAACTACTAAGTTCAGTAGAACTTAATATGCTAAGCTTTTGATTTTATATGTACCTAGAGGTACTTGATGTGATCTTTCAATTTGATATAAAGATTGCAATGGTAAAACAACAGCAAGCTCAAATCCGCACCGCTGCTCACCAATGTGAGAAGTTGGCCTGGTAGGGGATGTTTCCAATTCTGGAACCACCTACTACCTGACCAAACAATCCCCTTATGGTGTCTGGTTGTAAGTCAACCTTATTAGACAAGCTATCCTAGTGGTAGCATGGACTAAGCAGCCTAAAGGCTTAACTTAAGAGGTCGTGTTAAGCGAGCTGTTTTACCACATACAATCCTGTAATACCAAATGAAAGGACACCACACAAGTATATATTATAAAAATATATGTGTTTATTACTAAAAACAATCCCCAGTATTCTTTATGAATAAAGGGGCACAAGCGTTAAATCAAAAGCACTGTTTAAACATACAAAGTTGCACAATTATGGATGAGGGCAGGGGGCCACTCAAACCATATACTAAACAAGTGGTATAAGAGAGGCCACTCGAACAGTGGTTAGGCCTAGGGCCTAGGGAATCGCTGGGAGCAGTCAGGACAAGCAATGCTGAAGTCGGGAATGGCCCTCGGGATTCGGGAGATGTGCGGAAAGCGCACGCATGCACCAATGTTAACCAATGGTGCGTAAAAGTCAAATAGTTAAAGTTTAAGGACACTTCCGCTGAACCTAGAGGAACAAAACTTAACACACAGACCCTAGAGGTGTGCACCAGTGTGGGAACACCGGCGGAGCAAAGTTACCTCACCCACAGGAAGTGGGTGCACAGGGTCGAAGTGGCGTCGGGTTTTGACACGCAGGCTCTTGGTGCTTGAAGCTGAAAGGGCTGCAGGCAGGGTGAAGACGAAGTGTCCGGTGGAGTCCAAGGGTGGACTCAAGTTGTAGAGTACCTGAAAGCAGAGGGGACAGAGTCTGGGTCACTCAGCAGTGACCAGGGTGGAACCAGGACGGAACCAGGCAATGTCGGGCGCAATCAGGTGGTCGTCGAGGCGCTTCTCTTCGCTGTCACGTGGGCTCTGGGGCATCTGCGACGTCCAGGAGCAGGTCACGATCTGTCCCACGCAGGCTCTCACCGTCGGTGCAGTCGGCTTCCGGTTTGGAGCAAACAAGCCTTGGTAAGAGCAATCCACGCGGGATTGGAAGATGGCGTCTCACTCGGACCAGGAAGGTCAGAGTCGGGGCTCCCTTTCAGGGGAGCTGGTGTGGATCTGGAGCAACCAGAATCACGAGTCTTCTTTTGTAGTTCGTCGGCACAGGGACCACAAGCCAGCTGGCAAGTGACCGGGCCAACGCGTTGAGCCAAATCGTGCCAAAGGGCCCCACGCAGCACTCGTCGAGTGTGGAGGGCTGAACTTCGGCTCAGGAGTAGCTCAGGGTGGGGGCTTCTCAAACCCCGGTGTACAGCTTCGAGGGTCACTCGTGGGCTGCACGGTCAGCGTCTCGTGGTCACTTCAAGATGGCGTGCCCCACGCTTCCGGTCACCTCCACGGGTCTCAGCTTTGCAGGGACTGTGGATCGGGCTGTTAGAAGCTGGGCAGGCTTGATCTCGTCGATCTCAGTCGCTCGAGTTCCGGCGGGAACTGCAACCAAGTAGACGTCGAGGGCTGGATGGTGCCTGCTGCTGCAGGGTGGTCACTCCTTGACCACAAGGGAGATTCTTCGGGCTTCCACGTTGAGATGGAGGGCGAAGGGTCCAGAATATCGTTTCAAATGTTTCTTCCAGGAAATCTGATGTGCATTGGCACTGCTCCCACTCTTATTCGAATCTGGTGGGCGTGATTACCTGCTAGGTCCCCTCCTATGGGTGGGACCCAGGAAGTGGGTGGATACACCCCCTTCCTTTGATCCAGGCCGCCCTGGCACGAGGGCTGGAGTGCCCCAGAACCGGTTTGGCCGGATTATGCAAGGGGCAGCCTTGTGCGCCCCAGGCAGTGTCTGGTTTCTTTCAAACCTCCCTGCTACAATACACTATCTCCTGTCTGGAGGGCGGTGACACCCTCCTGTGACAGGAAACCCTTTGTCCAGGACCCCCTTGACTGGGTTTCGGTCAGCTCCAGGGGTCCAGACATTTGTCTGTGGCAGAGGCATCCATTTTGGGGATCTTAAGGTCTTTGGAGAAATCAACCGCATTAAAGTAAAGTAACATGTCTTACCCCTCTAGAGGGGTGGAATGCCATCCCCGTCGCCAGAACTGGCGAGGGGATGGTATTCCAAAGCGTATGACACCTTACACGACATGTTTTGATAAAGCCAAACCAGAGTTGCTAAATAACCGCGAGGATTATAAGGCACTTAATAGTATATGGTATGGCATTATCCTGAAACAGCTTAGGGATTTGTTCCCGACGGCTGCAGACAGGCTCAGCTCATGCTAGAGCTCCATCTCACATAAAAACCAAGCACCCAGCCTCCAGGATTGGTGAGGCCTGTCTATAGGAGTGGCTCACAGGTTTACATGTGTCCAGATATAGGTTTAGACATAGGTATACTATATCTAAGCAAGGGGTGTGTACACCACCTTACCCCAGCTGAGTGATCAGCCAGTTGTGTCAATTTAAGAACCAGCCAGGGGTGGCAAAAGATATGCTGCAGCCCCTGGTAGGCCTTAGTGGCTCCTGTGCCCTGTGCACCTATAGTGCATTCTACAGGGGCTGACAAGGAGTCCATTTCCAATTGGTATGTGCCTATAGCACATGTGTCATTAATTTAGTGAGAGAACAGCAGGCTGGGGGTCTGATCAGCAGGCCCACAGCCTCAGTAGTCGAAAACCAGTGAAGCAAAAAGCAAAAATTTGGGGTGACCATAGGATAGCAGACCCTACTCTCCTACAATGGATCTCTAGCATGAGCTGAGCCTGTCTGCAGCTGTCGGGAACAACTCCCTAAGCTGTTTCAGGATAATGCCATACCATATACTCTTAAGTGCCTTATAATCCTCGCGGTTAAAAAGCAACTTTGGTTTGGCTTTATCAAAACATGTCGTGTAAGGTGTCATACGATTTGGAATACTATCCCCTCGCCAGTTCTGGCGACGGGGATAGCATTCCACCCCTCTAGAGGGGTAAGACATGTTCCTTTACTGTAATGCGGTTAATTTCTCCAAAGACCTTAGATCCACAAAATGGATGCCTCTGCCACAGACAAATGTCTGGACCCCTGCAGCTGACCGAAACTCAGCCAAAGGGGTCCTGGACAAAGGGTTTCCTGTCACAGGAGGGTGTCACCACCCTCCAGACAGGAGATAGTGGATTGTAGCAGGGAGGTCTGAAAGAAACCAGACACTGCCTGGGGCGCACAAGGCTGCCCCTTGCATAATCCGGCCAAACCGGTTCTGGGGCACTCCAGCCCTCGTGCCAGGGCGGCCTGGATCAAAGGAAAGGGGTGTATCCACCCCCTTCCTGGGTCCCACCCATAGGGGGGGACCTACCAAGTAATCACGCCCCCCAGATTCGAATAAGAGTGGGAGCAGTGCCAATGCACATCAGATTTCCTGGAAGAAACATTAGAAACGAAACTCTGGACCCTTGGACCTCCATCTCAACGTGGAAGCCCGAAGAATCTCCCTTGTGGTCAAGGAGTGACCACCCTGCAGCAGCAGGCACCATCCAGCCCTCGACATCTAATTAGTTGCAGTTCCCGCCGGAACTCGAGCGACTGAGATCGACGAGATCAAGCTTGCCTGCCTTCCAACAGCCCGATCCACAGTCCCTGCAGAGCTGAGACCCGTGGAGGCGACCGGAAGCGTGGGGCACGCCATCTTGAATTGACCACGAGACGCTGACCGTGCAGCCCACGAGTGACCCTCGAAGCTGTGCACCGGGGTTTGAGAAGCCCCCACCCTGAGCTACTCCTGAGCCGAAGTTCATCCCTCCGCACTCGACGAGTGCTGCGTGGGGCCCTTCTGCTCCATTTGGCTCAACGCGTTGGCCCGGTCACTTGCCCGCTGGCTAGTGGTCCCTGTGCCGACGAACCTACAAAGAAGACTCGTGAATCTGGTTGCTCCAGATCCACACCAGCTCCCCTGAAAAGGAGCCCCGACTCTGACCTTCCTGGTCCGAGTGAGAAGCAATCTTCCGATCCCGCGTGGATTGCTCTTGCCAAGTGTTGCTTGCTCCAAACTTGAAGACGACTGCACCGACGGTGAGAGCCTGCGTGGGACAGATTGTGACCTGCTCCTGGACGTCGCAGATGCCCCAGAGCCCACGTGACAGCGGAGAGAAGCTCCTCGACGACCACCTGATTGCGCCCGACATTGCCTGGTTCCGTCCTGGTTCCACCCTGGTCACTGCTGAGTGACCCAGACTCTGTCCCCTCTGCTTTCAGGTACCCTTCGACTTGAGTCCACCCTTGGACTCCACTGGACACTTCATCTTCAACCCGCCTGCAGCCCCTTCAGCTTCAAGCACCAAGAGCCTGCGTGTCAAAACCCGACGCCACTTCGACCCTGTGCACCCACTTCCTGTGGGTGAGGTAACTTTGCTCCGCCGGTGTTCCCACACTGGTGCACATCTCTAGGGTCTGTGTGTTAAGTTTTGTTCCTCTAGGTCCAGCGGAAGTGTCCTTAAACTTTAACTTTATGACTTTTACGCACCATTGGTTAACATTGGTGCTTGCGTGCGCTTTCCGCACATCTCCCGAATCCCGAGGGCCATTCCCGACTTCAGCATTGCTTGTCCTGACTGCTCCCAGCGATTCCCTAGGCCCTATTCCTAACCACTGCTCGAGTGGCATCTCTTATACCACTTGTTTAGTATATGGTTTGAGTGGCCACCCGCCCTCATCCATAATTGTGCAACTTGTATGTTTAAACAGTGCTTTTGATTTAACGCTTGTGCCCCTTTATTCATAAAGAATACTGGGGATTGTTTTTAGTAATAAACACATATATTTTTATAATATATACTTGTGTGGTGTCCTTTCATTTGATATTACAGGATTGTATGTGGTAAAACAGCTCGCTTAACATGACCTCTTAAGTTAAGCCTTTAGGCTGCTTAGTCCATGCTACACCATAAGGGATTGTTTGGTCTGATAATAGGTGGTTCCAGAATTGGAAACATCACCTATCAGGCCAACTTCTCACACTGGGGGACCAAGCACAGCCTGAGGGACCAAGAGCAACCAGGGGGACCAAGCACAGCCTGGGGGACCAAGCACAGCCTGGGGGACCAAGCACAGCCTGGGGGACCAAGAGCAACCAGGGGGACCAAGCACAGCCTGGGGGACCAAGCACAGCCTGGGGGACCAAGAGCAACCAGGGGGACCAAGCACAGCCTGGGGGACCAAGCACAGCCTGGGGGACCAAGAGCAACCAGGGGGACCAAGCACAGCCTGGGGGACCAAGCACAGCCTGGGGGATCAAGAGCAACCAGGGGGACCAAGCACAGCCTGAGGGACCAAGAGCAACCAGGGGGACCAAGCACAGCC
Organism: Lissotriton helveticus; assembly: GCF_964261635.1. NCBI lineage: Eukaryota > Metazoa > Chordata > Amphibia > Caudata > Salamandridae > Lissotriton > Lissotriton helveticus. Next base: position 914,972 of record NW_027611718.1, read on the forward strand.
TGGGGGACCAAGCACAGCCTGGGGGACCAAGCACAGCCTGGGGGACCAAGAGCAACCAGGGGGAACAAGCACAACCTGGGGGACCAAGCACAGCCTGTGGGACCAAGCACAGCCTGGGGGACCAAGAGCAACCAGGGGGACCAAGCACAGCTTGGGGGACCAAGCACAGCCTGGGGGACCAAGCACAGCCTGGGGGACCAAGCACAGCCTGGGGGACCAAGAGCAACCAGGGGGACCAAGCATAGCCTGGGGGACCAAGCACAGCCTGGGGGACCAAGAGCAACCAGGGGGACCAAGCACAGCCTGGGGGACCAAGCACAGCCTGGGGGACCAGGAGCAACCAGGGGGACCAAGCACAGCCTGGGGGACCAAGCACAGCCTGGGGGACCAAGAGCAACCAGGGGGACCAAGCACAGCCTGGGGGACCAAGCACAGCCTGAGGGACCAAGCACAGCCTAGGGGACCAAGAGCAACCAGGGGGACCAAGCACAGCCTGGGGGACCAAGAGCAACCAGAGGGACCAAGCACAGCCTGGGGGACCAAGAGCAACCAGGGGGACCAAGCACAGCCTGGGGGACCAAGCACAGCCTGGGGGACCAAGAGCAACCAGGGGGACCAAGCACAGCCTGGGGGACCAAGCACAGCCTGGGGGACCAAGAGCAACCAGGGGGACCAAGCACAGCCAGGGGTACCACGCACAGCCAGGGGGACCAAGAGCAACCAGGGGGACCAAGCACAGCCTAGGGGACCAAGCACAGCCTGGGGGACCAAGCACAGCCTGGGGGACCAAGCACAGCCTGGGGGACCAAGAGCAACCAGGGGGACCAAGCAGAGCCTGGGGGACCAAGCACAGCCTGGGGGACCAAGCACAGCCTGGGGTACCAAGCACAGCCTGGGGGACCAAGAGCAACCAGGGGGACCAAGCACAGCCTGGGGGACCAAGCACAGCCTGGGGGACCAAGAGCAACCAGGGTGTAGGAAGGTGGCTACCTGACTATGGTTACCCCAGATTTTTTGCCTGTGTTTAGCTGGTTTTTTGACTTAGTTGACCTGGTTCCCTGCTAATCAGGGCCCCAGGCCATCTGCTCTCTCTGTAAAATGGATTCCATGTACCCTAGGTACATACCACAATTGGAAATGGACTCCTTGTCAGCCCCTGTATAATGCACTATAGGTGTCCAGGGCATAGGGGCCACCAAGGCCTACCAGGGGCTGCAGCATATCTTTTGCCACCCCTGGCTGGTTCTTAAATTGACACAACTGGCTGATCACTCAGCTGGGGTAAGGTGGTGTAATCACCCCTTACTTAGATATAGTATACCTATATCTAAACCTATATCTGGACACATATAAACCTGTGAGCCACTCCTATGGAAGGCCTCATCAATCCTGGAGGCAGAGTGCGTGGTTTAATGTGAGATGGAGCTCTAGCATGAGCTGAGCCTGTCTGCAGCTGTCGGGAACAACTCCCTAAGCTGTTTCAGGATAATGCCATACCATATACTCTTAAGTGCCTTATAATCCTCGCGGTTAAATAGCAACTTTGGTTTGGCTTTATCAAAACATGTCGTGTAAGGTGTCATACGATTTGGAATACCATCCCCTCGCCAGTTCTGGCGACGGGGATGGCATTCCACCCCTCTAGAGGGGTAAGACATGTTCCTTTACTAAATGCGGTTAATTTCTCCAAAGACCTTAAGATCCACAAAATGGATGCCTCTGCCACAGACAAATGTCTGGACCCCTGCAGTTGACCGAAACTCAGCAGATGGGGCCTGGACAAAGGGTTTCCTGTCACAGGAGGGTGTCACCACCCTCCAGACAGGAGATAGTGGATTGTAGCAGGGAGGTTTGAAAGAAACCAGACACTGCCTGGGGCGCACAAGGCTGCCCCTTGCATAATCCGGCCAAACCGGTTCTGGGGCACTCCAGCCCTCGTGCCAGGGCGGCCTGGATCAAAGGAAGGGGGTGTATCCACCCACTTCCTGGGTCCCACCCATAGGAGGGGACCTAGCAGGTAATCACGCCCCCCAGATTGGAATAAGAGTGGGAGCAGTGCCAATGCACATCAGATTTCCTGGAAGAAACATTAGAAACGAAACTCTGGACCCTTGGACCTCCATCTCAACGTGGAAGCCCGAAGAATCTCCCTTGTGGTCAAGGAGTGACCACCCTGCAGCAGCAGGCACCATCCAGCCCTCGACGTCTACTTAGTTGCAGTTCCTGCTGGAACTCGAGCAACTGAGATCGACGAGATCAAGCTTGCCTGCCTTCCAACAGCCCGATCCACAGTCCCTGCAGAGCTGAGACCCGTGGAGGTGACCGGAAGCGTGGGGCACGCCATCTTGAATTGACCACGAGACGCTGACCGTGCAGCCCACGAGTGACCCTCGAAGCTGTGCACCGGGGTTTGAGAAGCCCCCACCCTGAGCTGCTCCTGAGCCGAAGTTCAGCCCTCCACACTCGACGAGTGCTGCGTGGGGCCCTTTGGCTCTATTTGGCTCAACGCGTTGGCCCGGTCACTTGCCAGCTGGCTAGTGGTCCCTGTGCCGACGAACTACCTAAGAAGACTCGTGAATCTGGTTGCTCCAGATCCACACCAGCTCCCCTGAAAAGGAGCCCCGACTCTGACCTTCCTGGTCCGAGTGAGAAGCAATCTTCCGATTCCGCGTGGATTGCTCTTGCCAAGGCTTGTTTGCTCCAAACTTGAATCCGACTGCACCGACGGTGAGAGCCTGCGTGGGACAGATCGTGACCTGCTCCTGGACGTCGCAGATGCCCCAGAGCCCACGTGACAGTGGAGAGAAGCTCCTCGACGACCACCTGATTGCGCCCGACATTGCCTGGTTCCATCCTGGTTCCACCCTGGTCACTGCTGAGTGACCCAGACTCTGTCCCCTCTGCTTTCAGGTACTCTACAACTTGAGTCCACCCTTGGACTCCACCGGACACTTCATCTTTAACCAGCCTGCAGCCCTTTCAGCTTCAAGCACCAAGAGCCTGCGTGTCAAAACCCGACGCCACTTCGACCCTGTGCACCCACTTCCTGTGGGTGAGGTAACTTTGCTCCGCCGGTGTTCCCACACTGGTGCACACCTCTAGGGTCTGTGTGTTAAGTTTTGTTCCTCTAGGTTCAGCGGAAGTGTCCTTAAACTTTAACTCTATGACTTTTACGCACCATTGGTTAACATTGGTGCATGCGTGCGCTTTCCGCACATCTCCCGAATCCCGAGGGCCATTCCCGACTTCAGCATTGCTTGTCCTGACTGCTCCCAGCGATTCCCTAGGCCCTAGGCCTAACCACTGTTCGAGTGGCCTTTCTTATACCACTTGTTTAGTATATGGTTTGAGTGGCCACCCGCCCTCATCCATAATTGTGCAACTTGTATGTTTAAACAGTGCTTTTGATTTAACGCTTGTGCCCCTTTATTCATAAAGAATACTGGGGATTGTTTTTAGTAATAAACACATATATTTTTATAATATATACTTGTGTGGTGTCCTTTCATTTGGTATTACAGGATTGTATGTGGTAAAACAGCTCGCTTAACACGACCTCTTAAGTTAAGCCTTTAGGCTGCTTAGTCCATGCTACCCCTAGGATAGCTTGTCTAATAAGGTTGACTTACAACCAGACACCATAAGGGATTGTTTGGTCAGGTAGTAGGTGGTTCCAGAATTGGAAACATCCCCTACCAGGCCAACTTCTCACATTGGTGAGCAGCGGTGCGGATTTGAGCTTGCTGTTGTTTTACCATTGCAATCTTTATATCAAATTGAAAGATCACATCAAGTACCTCTAGGTACATATAAATCAAAAGCTTAGCATATTAAGTTCTACTGAACTTAGTAGTTGTAGGTTGAAGGGATTAGCACACCCTGACTACAACTCACTAGCAAGGTACAGTAGGAAAACACTTAGTGTAGGTAAGTGCACCACTTACACCTCACTAGTAACCATGTCTGACACAGGAAAAGCCTCAGGGTCTAATCCTGTGACAGTTGACCCTACCCAGGCAACTTTTGGATATGACAAACTAACCCGAAGAGACTTGATTGCCTTGTGCAAAGCAAGAGGGTTAAAAAGGGGCAGAAGCCCCACCTGCCAAATCCTGGTAGAAATCCTAGAACAGGATGACTTAGAGAAGGCAAAGGAAGCTTCCCTAGAAACAGGAAATGGAGGGAACCCCCCTGTAACTGATCCCCCTGAAGAGGAGGATGATGATGACTTAGATGAGGACTCAGATGTTGAGGACTTAGAAGTTCAGGAACAGGGTAGCCAGGTTCCAGTTGCCAGGCTTAGCCAGGCCAACTTGGACCTACTGGGGAATGGAGAGGGCCAGCACCTCCCCAGAACCCAACATGTTATTCTCCCAGGCAACAGAAGAGTGAGATCTCCCTCAGGGGACTCTCATGTTTCTAGTGCCTCCAGAGAATCACAGAGAGGCATGAGTGCTTCTCAAAAGCTAGAGCATAGGGCCAGAATGAGGGCTGTCAAACTCCAGATAGAGAGGGAGGAGGTAGCCTTGGCTCAAGCTAGACTTGCCTTGGCAAGAGAGCAGAAATTAAGTGGCTTAGATGTCACTGGTGGCAGCAATTTTCCAAGAGAAAAAGACAGGGCCTATGACAATAGAAACCTGACAAAAATTGTGCCCCCCTTTAAAGAAGGGGATGACATCCACAAATGGATGACTGCTCTTTCGAGAGAGCCTGCATGGTACAGCAGGTTCCTGAGAATCAGTGGGCTGCAATTTTGTGGTACTCCTTTTCTGAGAAAGGGAGAGACAGGCTCCTCACAGTTAGACCTGAGGATGCCAAAAACTACTCTGTTTTGAAGAGTGCTCTTATTGAAGGGTTTGGCCTAACCACTGAGCAATACAGGTTGTTGTTCAGAGACACCCAAAAAGCACAGACTCAAGACTGGACTGATTTCGTTGAGTGTGCCACTAAGGCTTTGGAGGGTTGGTTGCAGGGAAGTAAAGTTTCAGACTATACAGGATTGTACAATCTTATGATGAGAGAACAGATCCTTAATAACTGTACAAACCAGCTGTTGCATCAATACCTTATTGACTCTGATCTGACCTCTCCCCAAGAATTGGGAAAGAAGGCAGACAAATGGGTCAGAACAAGGATTAAGCAGAAACCCCAGAACCAAGGTGGTGACCAGAAGAAAACAGACCGGAAGGGTGGTAATCAGAATCAGAAAGATAAAGAAAAAGACCAGAAGTCTTCAGGCCCCCAAACTAATAGTAAGGAGGGTGGTTCCCAAAATGGAAACAAGAAGAAGAAGAACAAAGGTCCAAAGACACCTTGGTGTAATACCTGCAAATCAGTTTCACACTGGGGCAGTGAGTGCACCAAGGCAAATCCAGTTCCCACCACTACAGCTCCTAAAGCAACTGCAACCCCAATGTGAGAAGTTGGCCTGGTAGGGGATGTTTCCAATTCTGGAATCACCTACTACCTGACCAAACAATCCCCTTATGGTGTCTGGTTGTAAGTCAACCTTATTAGACAAGCTATCCTAGTGGTAGCATGGACTAAGCAGCCTAAAGGCTTAACTTAAGAGGTCGTGTTAAGCGAGCTGTTTTACCACATACAATCCTGTAATACCAAATGAAAGGACACCACACAAGTATATATTATAAAAATATATGTGTTTATTACTAAAAACAATCCCCAGTATTCTTTATGAATAAAGGGGCACAAGCGTTAAATCAAAAGCACTGTTTAAACATACAAAGTTGCACAATTATGGATGAGGGCAGGGGGCCACTCAAACCATATACTAAACAAGTGGTATAAGAGAGGCCACTCGAACAGTGGTTAGGCCTAGGGCCTAGGGAATCGCTGGGAGCAGTCAGGACAAGCAATGCTGAAGTCGGGAATGGCCCTCGGGATTCGGGAGATGTGCGGAAAGCGCACGCATGCACCAATGTTAACCAATGGTGCGTAAAAGTCAAATAGTTAAAGTTTAAGGACACTTCCGCTGAACCTAGAGGAACAAAACTTAACACACAGACCCTAGAGGTGTGCACCAGTGTGGGAACACCGGCGGAGCAAAGTTACCTCACCCACAGGAAGTGGGTGCACAGGGTCGAAGTGGCGTCGGGTTTTGACACGCAGGCTCTTGGTGCTTGAAGCTGAAAGGGCTGCAGGCAGGGTGAAGACGAAGTGTCCGGTGGAGTCCAAGGGTGGACTCAAGTTGTAGAGTACCTGAAAGCAGAGGGGACAGAGTCTGGGTCACTCAGCAGTGACCAGGGTGGAACCAGGACGGAACCAGGCAATGTCGGGCGCAATCAGGTGGTCGTCGAGGCGCTTCTCTTCGCTGTCACGTGGGCTCTGGGGCATCTGCGACGTCCAGGAGCAGGTCACGATCTGTCCCACGCAGGCTCTCACCGTCGGTGCAGTCGGCTTCCGGTTTGGAGCAAACAAGCCTTGGTAAGAGCAATCCACGCGGGATTGGAAGATGGCGTCTTACTCGGACCAGGAAGGTCAGAGTCGGGGCTCCCTTTCAGGGGAGCTGGTGTGGATCTGGAGCAACCAGAATCACGAGTCTTCTTTTGTAGTTCGTCGGCACAGGGACCACAAGCCAGCTGGCAAGTGACCGGGCCAACGCGTTGAGCCAAATCGTGCCAAAGGGCCCCACGCAGCACTCGTCGAGTGTGGAGGGCTGAACTTCGGCTCAGGAGTAGCTCAGGGTGGGGGCTTCTCAAACCCCGGTGTACAGCTTCGAGGGTCACTCGTGGGCTGCACGGTCAGCGTCTCGTGGTCACTTCAAGATGGCGTGCCCCACGCTTCCGGTCGCCTCCACGGGTCTCAGCTTTGCAGGGACTGTGGATCGGGCTGTTAGAAGCTGGGCAGGCTTGATCTCGTCGATCTCAGTCGCTCGAGTTCCGGCGGGAACTGCAACCAAGTAGACGTCGAGGGCTGGATGGTGCCTGCTGCTGCAGGGTGGTCACTCCTTGACCACAAGGGAGATTCTTCGGGCTTCCACGTTGAGATGGAGGGCGAAGGGTCCAGAATATCGTTTCCAATGTTTCTTCCAGGAAATCTGATGTGCATTGGCACTGCTCCCACTCTGATTCGAATCTGGTGGGCGTGATTACCTGCTAGGTCCCCTCCTATGGGTGGGACCCAGGAAGTGGGTGGATACACCCCCTTCCTTTGATCCAGGCCGCCCTGGCACGAGGGCTGGAGTGCCCCAGAACCGGTTTGGCCGGATTATGCAAGGGGCAGCCTTGTGCGCCCCAGGCAGTGTCTGGTTTCTTTCAAACCTCCCTGCTACAATACACTATCTCCTGTCTGGAGGGCGGTGACACCCTCCTGTGACAGGAAACCCTTTGTCCAGGACCCCCTTGACTGGGTTTCGGTCAGCTCCAGGGGTCCAGACATTTGTCTGTGGCAGAGGCATCCATTTTGTGGATCTTAAGGCCTTTGGAGAAATCAACCGCATTAAAGTGAAGTAACATGTCTTACCCCTCTAGAGGGGTGGAATGCCATCCCCGTCGCCAGAACTGGCGAGGGGATGGTATTCCAAAGCGTATGACACCTTACACGACATGTTTTGATAAAGCCAAACCAGAGTTGCTAAATAACCGCGAGGATTATAAGGCACTTAATAGTATATGGTATGGCATTATCCTGAAACAGCTTAGGGATTTGTTCCCGACGGCTGCAGACAGGCTCAGCTCATGCTAGAGCTCCATCTCACATAAAAACCATGCACCCAGCCTCCAGGATTGGTGAGGCCTGTCTATAGGAGTGGCTCACAGGTTTACATGTGTCCAGATATAGGTTTAGACATAGGTATACTATATCTAAGCAAGGGGTGTGTACACCACCTTACCCCAGCTGAGTGATCAGCCAGTTGTGTCAATTTAAGAACCAGCCAGGGGTGGCAAAAGATATGCTACAGCCCCTGGTAGGCCTTAGTGGCTCCTGTGCCCTGTGCACCTATAGTGCATTCTACAGGGGCTGACAAGGAGTCCATTTCCAATTGGTATGTGCCTATAGCACATGTGTCATTAATTTAGTGAGAGAACAGCAGGCTGGGGGTCTGATCAGCAGGCCCACAGCCTCAGTAGTCGAAAACCAGTGAAGCAAAAAGCAAAAATTTGGGGTGACCATAGGATAGCAGACCCTACTCTCCTACACAACCCCCCCCCAAACGCAGGGACATTAAACTAACCTTGACCAGATAAGTCTTCATGTTCTAAGTGGAAGTACCTGGAGAGACCATCTGCATTACCATGGTCAGTCCCTGGGCGGTGCTCCACTGTAAAGTCCATCCCCTGTAGGGAAATGGACCACCTGAGCAGTTTGGGATTTTCACCCTTCATCTGATTAAGCCATAAGAGGGGCTTATGGTCTGTTTGCACCAGGAAGTGAGTTCCAAACAAGTAGGACCTCAACTTCTTTAATGCCCAAACCACAGCAAAGGCCTCCCTCTCAATGGCTGACCAACGTTTTTCTCTTGGGGTTAGCCTCCTGCTAATGAAAGCAATTGGCTGGTCTTGACCATCTTGATTAAGTTGTGAGAGTACAGCTCCCACCCCCAACTCAGAAGCATCTGTCTGAACAATGAACTGTTTGGAGTAGTCAGGACTCTTTAGGATAGGTGCAGAGCACATGGCCTTCTTCAGGTCTTCAAATGCCTTCTGACAGCTAACTGTCCACTGAACCTTTTTTGGCATCTTCTTGGATGTCAAGTCATTTAATGGTGTCACTATAGACCCATAGTTTTTCACAAACTTTCTGTAATACCCAGTCAGGCCCAAGAAGGCTCTGACTTGTGTCTGGGTAACTGGAGGAGCCCAGTCCTGTATGGCCTGGATTTTGCTTTCCAGTGGCTGAACCTGGCCTCCACCTACTAGGTGGCCCAGGTATACAACCTTACTCTGCCCTATCTGGCACTTTGTGGCCTTGATAGTTAGGCCTGCCTTTTGCAGGGCCTCCAAAACTTTCTTCAGGTGGATCAGGTGATCCTCCCAGGTGGAGCTAAAGACAGCAATATCATCCAGATAAGCTGCACAGAAGTCATCCAACCCAGTAAGGACTTGGTTCACCAACCTTTGAAAAGTGGCAGGTGCATTCTTCAAACCAAAGGGCATTACCACAAACTGATAATGTCCACTAGGGGTAGAGAATGCTGTTTTGGCTTTTGACTCCTCAGCTAGTCTGATTTGCCAGTAGCCAGCTGTCAGATCAAATGTGCTCAGAAACTTGGCAGAAGCCAATCTGTCAATGAGCTCATCTGCTCTTGGAATGGGGTGAGCATCTGTCCTAGTGACAGCATTGAGACCCCTGTAATCCACGCAAAACCTCATTTCTCTCTTACCATCTTGGGTATGAGGTTTTGGCACCAGGACTACTGGGCTGGCCCATGGGCTCTCTGATGGCTCAATCACTCCAAGCTCCAACATCTTTTGCACCTCAGCCTTGATGCAATCCCTGACATGATCAGGTTGCCTGTAGATCTTATTCTTGACAGGCAGACTGTCACCAGTGTCCACAACATGGGTACACCAGTCAGTTTGGCTGGGTGTGAGTGAAAACATTTGCCTGTGAGCCTGCAAAACTTGTCTGCAGTCCCTCTGTTGCTGGTCAGTGAGGCTGCCTGCCAAGGCTACTCCATCAACTGAACCATCATCAGGGTTCTGGGAAAGCAGGTCTGGGAGAGGGTCACTCTCTTCCTCCTGTTCCCCATCTGTGGCCATGAGCAAGCTCATGTCCTCCCTGTCTACAAATGCTTTCAAGCGATTCACATGGATTACCCTGTGAGGGCTCCTGGGTGTTCCAAAGTCTACCAAGTAGGTGACTTCCCCTTTCTTCTCAATAATAGGATAGGGTCCACTCCATTTGTCTTGGAGTGCTGCTGGAGCCACTGGCTCCAGTACCCATACCTTCTGTCCTGGTTGGAACTCTACCAGTACAGCCTTTTGGTCATGCCAAGCTTTCTGCAATTCTTGGCTGGCCTCCAGGTTTTTGGATGCTCTTTCCATGTACTCAGCCATCCTGGAGCGGAGACCAAGTACATAGTCCACTATGTCTAGTTTGGGCTTTTTGAGAGGTAACTCCCATCCTTCCTTCACCAAACACAATGGACCTCTCACAGGGTGGCCAAACAAAAGTTCAAAAGGGCTGTAGCCAACCCCCTTCTGTGGGACCTCTCTGTAAGCAAAGAGCAGGCAGGGTAAAAGAATGTCCCATTTCCGCCTGAGCTTCTCTGGTAATCCTTTTATCATGCCTTTAAGGGTCTTGTTAAATCTCTCCACAAGCCCATTGCATTGTGGATGATATGGGGTGGTAAATTTGTAGTTTACTCCACATTCCTTCCACATTGCTTTTAGATAGCTGGACATAAAATTTGTCCCTCTATCTGATAGTACCTCCTTAGGAAAGCCCACTCTTGAGAAAACTGCAATGAGGGCTTTTGCCACCACAGGTGCTGTGGTGGTCCTTAGGGGAATAGCCTCTGGGTACCTGGTGGCATGATCCACTACCACCAGTATGAATCTGTTCCCAGATGCTGTTTGGGGGTCCATTGGACCCACAATATCAATTCCAACTCTCTCAAAGGGGACCCCCACCACAGGTAGTGGTATTAGGGGGGCCTTTGTTGTGCCACCTGACTTACCACTGGCTTGGCAAGTGACACAGGAGCGACAAAACTCCTTGACATCCTCTGACATGTGAGGCCAGTGAAAGTGTGGAACAAGCCTGTCCCACGTCTTGTTCTGGCCTAAGTGTCCTGCAAGGGGAATATCATGGGCCAAGGTAAGGAGGAATCCCCTAAACTGCAGAGGTATCACCAACCTCCTGGTCATGCCAGGCTTGGGGGTTCTAGCCTCTGAGTAAAGGAGTCCCTCATCCCAATACACAGTATGGGTACCTTGGGCATCCCCAGCAGCCTCAGCAGCAGCCTGCTGTCTGAGGGGTTCAAGGGAAGGGCAATCTAATTGAGCCTGCCTCAGGTCTGCCCTTGAGGGTCCCCCTGTCCCCAGAAACTCAACCTGGTCAGGTTCAAGCTCCTCAGAGACAGTCTCCTCTTGGACTGCAGAATCAGTTTCCTCTGAAACCTGATCCTCAACCTGGGGCAAGGTGGAAGGCGAGGCCTTTCCTCTCTTGCTCCTTCTCTTGGGTTGTGGCTGGTCTATTGTCTCAAGATCCACCACTGGTTCAGGAAGGCACTTCTTAGCCTGAGCCCTTGTCATGGCAAGGACATGCTCTGAAATCCCTAGCATTTCTGCATGAGTCCTGTACTCCACTTCTGACCATGCTGAGCTTTCAAGGTCATTGCCTAACAGACAGTCTACTGGTAGGTCTGCACTCACCACAACTTTCTTTAGGCCATCAACCCCTCCCCAGGAGAAGTTCACAACTGCCACACTATGGGAGGTAGTGGAGTTGCTTGCATTGGTTACTAGGTAGCTCTCTCCTAGTACAATCTGTCCAGGGTCCACAAAGCCAGGGGTCACCATGGTGACACTAGCACATGTGTCCCTGTAAGCTTGAGCCAGTTTCTCATTTATTAAGGGAGTCTGCCTGTATTTGCCCAGGTTAGTGGGGCTTACTGCAGTGGGCAACTCAATGTCCACATCATACAGGAGAACTGCCTGTGTAGGGACTCTGACTAGGCCAGATCCTACTTCAATACCCAGGGTCAACCCAGCTACACCCTTGGACTGTGTTCCACCACTGCTTACTGTACTTGGGGTTGCAGTTGCTTTAGGAGCTGTAGTGGTGGGAACTGGATTTGCCTTGGTGCACTCACTGCCCCAGTGTGAAACTGATTTGCAGGTATTACACCAAGGTGTCTTTGGACCTTTGTTCTTCTTCTTCTTGTTACCATTTTGGGAACCACCCTCCTTACTATTAGTTTGGGGGCCTGAAGACTTCTGGTCTTTTTCTTTATCTTTCTGATTCTGATTACCACCCTTCTGGTCTGTTTTCTTCTGGTCACCACCTTGGTTCTGGGGTTTCTGCTTAATCCTTGTTCTGACCCATTTGTCTGCCTTCTTTCCCAATTCTTGGGGAGAGGTCAGATCAGAGTCAATAAGGTATTGATGCAACAGCTGGTTTGTACAGTTATTAAGGATCTGTTCTCTCATCATAAGATTGTACAATCCTGTATAGTCTGAAACTTTACTTCCCTGTAACCAACCCTCCAAAGCCTTAGTGGCACACTCCACAAAATCAGTCCAGTCTTGAGTCTGTGCTTTCTGGGTGTCTCTGAACAACAACCTGTATTGCTCAGTGGTTAGGCCATACCCTTCAATGAGAGCACTCTTCAAAACAGAGTAGTTTTTGGCATCCTCAGGTCTAACTGTGAGGAGCCTGTCTCTCCCTTTCTCAGAAAAGGAGTACCACAAAATTGCAGCCCACTGGTTCTCAGGAACCTGCTGTACCATGCAGGCTCTCTCAAGAGCAGTCATCCATTTGTGGATGTCATCCCCTTCTTTAAAGGGGGGCACAATTTTGGTCAGGTTTCTATTATTATAGGCCCTGTCTTTTTCTCTTGGAAAATTGCTGCCACCAGTGACATCTAAGCCACTTAATTTCTGCTCTCTTGCCAAGGCAAGTCTAGCTTGAGCCAAGGCTACCTCCTCCCTCTCTATCTGGAGTTTGACAGCCCTCATTCTGGCCCTATGCTCTAACTTTTGAGAAGCATTCATGCCTCTCTGTGATTCTCTGGAGGCACTAGAAAGATGAGAGTCCCCTGAGGGAGATCTCACTCTTCTGTTGCCTGGGAGAATCATTTGTTGGGATCTGGGGAGGTGCTGGCCCTCTCCATTTCCCAGTAGGTCCAAGTTGGCCTGGCTAAGCCTACCAACTGGAACCTGGCTACCCTGATCCTGTACTTCTAAGTCCTCAACCTCTGAGTCCTCATCCAAGTCATCATCATCCTCCTCTTCAGGGGGATCAACTGCAGGGGGGTTCCCTCCAGTTCCTGTATCTAGGGAAGCTGCTTTTGCCCTCTCTAAGTCATCCTGTTCTAGGAGTCCTATCAGGATTAGGCAGGTGGGGCTTCTGCCCCTTTTTAACCCTCTTGCTTTGCACAAGACAATCAAGTCTCTGCGGGTTAGTTTGTCATATCCAGAAGTTGCCTGGGTAGGGTCAACTGTCACAGGACTAGACCCTGAGGCCTTTCCTGTGTCGGACATGGTTACTAGTGAGGTGTAAGTGGTGCACTTACCTACACTAAGTGTTTTCCTACTGGACCTTGCTAGTGAGTTGTAGTCAGGGGTGTGCTACTCCCTTCAACCTACAACTACTAAGTTCAGTAGAACTTAATATGCTAAGCTTTTGATTTTATATGTACCTAGAGGTACTTGATGTGATCTTTCAATTTGATATAAAGATTGCAATGGTAAAACAACAGCAAGCTCAAATCCGCACCGCTGCTCACCAATGTGAGAAGTTGGCCTGGTAGGGGATGTTTCCAATTCTGGAATCACCTACTACCTGACCAAACAATCCCCTTATGGTGTCTGGTTGTAAGTCAACCTTATTAGACAAGCTATCCTAGTGGTAGCATGGACTAAGCAGCCTAAAGGCTTAACTTAAGAGGTCGTGTTAAGCGAGCTGTTTTACCACATACAATCCTGTAATACCAAATGAAAGGACACCACACAAGTATATATTATAAAAATATATGTGTTTATTACTAAAAACAATCCCCAGTATTCTTTATGAATAAAGGGGCACAAGCGTTAAATCAAAAGCACTGTTTAAACATACAAAGTTGCACAATTATGGATGAGGGCAGGGGGCCACTCAAACCATATACTAAACAAGTGGTATAAGAGAGGCCACTCGAACAGTGGTTAGGCCTAGGGCCTAGGGAATCGCTGGGAGCAGTCAGGACAAGCAATGCTGAAGTCGGGAATGGCCCTCGGGATTCGGGAGATGTGCGGAAAGCGCACGCATGCACCAATGTTAACCAATGGTGCGTAAAAGTCAAATAGTTAAAGTTTAAGGACACTTCCGCTGAACCTAGAGGAACAAAACTTAACACACAGACCCTAGAGGTGTGCACCAGTGTGGGAACACCGGCGGAGCAAAGTTACCTCACCCACAGGAAGTGGGTGCACAGGGTCGAAGTGGCGTCGGGTTTTGACACGCAGGCTCTTGGTGCTTGAAGCTGAAAGGGCTGCAGGCAGGGTGAAGACGAAGTGTCCGGTGGAGTCCAAGGGTGGACTCAAGTTGTAGAGTACCTGAAAGCAGAGGGGACAGAGTCTGGGTCACTCAGCAGTGACCAGGGTGGAACCAGGACGGAACCAGGCAATGTCGGGCGCAATCAGGTGGTCGTCGAGGCGCTTCTCTTCGCTGTCACGTGGGCTCTGGGGCATCTGCGACGTCCAGGAGCAGGTCACGATCTGTCCCACGCAGGCTCTCACCGTCGGTGCAGTCGGCTTCCGGTTTGGAGCAAACAAGCCTTGGTAAGAGCAATCCACGCGGGATTGGAAGATGGCGTCTTACTCGGACCAGGAAGGTCAGAGTCGGGGCTCCCTTTCAGGGGAGCTGGTGTGGATCTGGAGCAACCAGAATCACGAGTCTTCTTTTGTAGTTCGTCGGCACAGGGACCACAAGCCAGCTGGCAAGTGACCGGGCCAACGCGTTGAGCCAAATCGTGCCAAAGGGCCCCACGCAGCACTCGTCGAGTGTGGAGGGCTGAACTTCGGCTCAGGAGTAGCTCAGGGTGGGGGCTTCTCAAACCCCGGTGTACAGCTTCGAGGGTCACTCGTGGGCTGCACGGTCAGCGTCTCGTGGTCACTTCAAGATGGCGTGCCCCACGCTTCCGGTCGCCTCCACGGGTCTCAGCTTTGCAGGGACTGTGGATCGGGCTGTTAGAAGCTGGGCAGGCTTGATCTCGTCGATCTCAGTCGCTCGAGTTCCGGCGGGAACTGCAACCAAGTAGACGTCGAGGGCTGGATGGTGCCTGCTGCTGCAGGGTGGTCACTCCTTGACCACAAGGGAGATTCTTCGGGCTTCCACGTTGAGATGGAGGGCGAAGGGTCCAGAATATCGTTTCCAATGTTTCTTCCAGGAAATCTGATGTGCATTGGCACTGCTCCCACTCTTATTCGAATCTGGTGGGCGTGATTACCTGCTAGGTCCCCTCCTATGGGTGGGACCCAGGAAGTGGGTGGATACACCCCCTTCCTTTGATCCAGGCCGCCCTGGCACGAGGGCTGGAGTGCCCCAGAACCGGTTTGGCCGGATTATGCAAGGGGCAGCCTTGTGCGCCCCAGGCAGTGTCTGGTTTCTTTCAAACCTCCCTGCTACAATACACTATCTCCTGTCTGGAGGGCGGTGACACCCTCCTGTGACAGGAAACCCTTTGTCCAGGACCCCCTTGACTGGGTTTCGGTCAGCTCCAGGGGTCCAGACATTTGTCTGTGGCAGAGGCATCCATTTTGTGGATCTTAAGGCCTTTGGAGAAATCAACCGCATTAAAGTGAAGTAACATGTCTTACCCCTCTAGAGGGGTGGAATGCCATCCCCGTCGCCAGAACTGGCGAGGGGATGGTATTCCAAAGCGTATGACACCTTACACGACATGTTTTGATAAAGCCAAACCAGAGTTGCTAAATAACCGCGAGGATTATAAGGCACTTAATAGTATATGGTATGGCATTATCCTGAAACAGCTTAGGGATTTGTTCCCGACGGCTGCAGACAGGCTCAGCTCATGCTAGAGCTCCATCTCACATAAAAACCATGCACCCAGCCTCCAGGATTGGTGAGGCCTGTCTATAGGAGTGGCTCACAGGTTTACATGTGTCCAGATATAGGTTTAGACATAGGTATACTATATCTAAGCAAGGGGTGTGTACACCACCTTACCCCAGCTGAGTGATCAGCCAGTTGTGTCAATTTAAGAACCAGCCAGGGGTGGCAAAAGATATGCTACAGCCCCTGGTAGGCCTTAGTGGCTCCTGTGCCCTGTGCACCTATAGTGCATTCTACAGGGGCTGACAAGGAGTCCATTTCCAATTGGTATGTGCCTATAGCACATGTGTCATTAATTTAGTGAGAGAACAGCAGGCTGGGGGTCTGATCAGCAGGCCCACAGCCTCAGTAGTCGAAAACCAGTGAAGCAAAAAGCAAAAATTTGGGGTGACCATAGGATAGCAGACCCTACTCTCCTACACCCAAGTACAGTAAGCAGTGGTGGAACACAGTCCAAGGGTGTAGCTGGGTTGACCCTGGGTATTGAAGTAGGATCTGGCCTAGTCAGAATCCCTACACAGGCAGTTCTCCTGTATGATGTGGACATTGAGTTGCCCACTGCAGTAAGCCCCACTAACCTGGGCAAATACAGGCAGACTCCCTTAATTAATGAGAAACTGGCTCAAGCATACAGGGACACATGTGCCAGTGTCACAATGGTGACACCTGACTTTGTGGACCCTGGACAGATTGTACTAGGTGAGAGCTACCTAGTGACCAACGCCAGCAACTCCACTACCTCCCATAGTGTGGCAGTTGTGAACTTCTCCTGGGGAGGGGTTGATGGCCTAAAGAAGGTTGTGGTGAGTGCAGACCTACCAGTAGACTGTCTGTTAGGCAATGACCTTGAAAGCTCAGCATGGTCAGAAGTGGAGTACAGGACTCATGCAGAAATGCTAGGGATTTCAGAGCATGTCCTTGCCATGACAAGGGCTCAGGCTAAGAAGTGCCTTCCTGAACCAGTGGTGGATCTTGGAACAATAGACCAACCACAACCCAAGAGAAGGAGCAAGAGAGGAAAGGCTGAGCCTTCCACCTTGCCCCAGGTTGAGGATCAAGTTTCAGAGGAAACTGATTCTGCAGTCCAGGAGGAGACTGTCTCTGAGGAACTTGAACCTGACCAGGTTGAGTTTCTGGGGACAGGGGGACCCTCAAGGGCAGACCTGAGGCAGGCTCAATTAGATTGCCCTTCCCTTGAACCCCTCAGACAGCAGGCTGCTGCTGAGGCTGCTGGGGATGCCCAAGGTACCCATACTGTGTATTGGGATGATGGACTCCTTTACTCAGAGGCTAGAAACCCCAAGCCTGGCATGACCAGGAGGTTGGTTATACCTCTGCAGTTTAGGGGGTTTCTTCTTACCTTGGCCCATGATATTCCCCTTGCAGGACACTTAGGCCAGAACAAGACGTGGGACAGGCTTGTTTCACACTTTCACTGGCCTCACATGTCAGAGGATGTCAAGGAGTTTTGTCGCTCCTGTGTCACTTGCCAAGCCAGTGGTAAGTCAGGTGGCACAACAAAGGCCCCCCTAATACCACTACCTGTGGTGGGGGTTCCCTTTGAAAGAGTTGGAATTGATATTGTGGGTCCAATGGACCCCCAAACAGCATCTGGGAACAGGTTTATACCGGTGGTAGTGGATCATGCCACCAGGTATCCAGAGGCTATTCCCCTGAGGACCACCACAGCACCTGTGGTGGCAAAAGCCCTCATTGCAGTTTTCTCAAGAGTGGGCTTCCCAAAGGAGGTGTTATCAGATAGGGGCACCAATTTTATGTCTAGCTATCTGAAAGCAATGTGGAAGGAATGTGGAGTAAACTATAAGTTTACCACCCCATATCATCCACAATGCAATGGGCTTGTGGAGAGATTTAACAAGACCCTTAAAGGCATGATAAAAGGATTACCAGAGAAGCTCAGGCGGAAATGGGACATTCTTTTACCCTGCCTGCTCTTTGCTTACAGAGAGGTCCCACAGAAGGGGGTTGGCTACAGCCCTTTTGAACTTTTGTTTGGCCACCCTGTGAGGGGTCCATTGTGTTTGGTGAAGGAAGGATGGGAGTTACCTCTCAAAAAGCCCAAACTAGACATAGTGGACTATGTACTTGGTCTCCGCTCCAGGATGGCTGAATACATGGAAAGAGCATCCAAAAACCTGGAGGCCAGCCAAGAATTGCAGAAAGCTTGGCATGACCAAACGGCTGTACTGGTAGAGTTCCAACCAGGACAGAAGGTGTGGGTACTGGAGCCAGTGGCTCCAGCAGCACTCCAGGACAAATGGAGTGGACCCTATCCTATCATTGAGAAGAAGGGGGAAGTCACTTACTTGGTTGACTTTGGAACACCCAGGAGCCCTCACAGGGTAATCCATGTGAACCGTTTGAAAGCATTTGTGGACAGGGAGGACATGAGCTTGCTCATGGCCACAGATGGGGATCAGGAGGAAGAGAGTGACCCTCTCCCAGACCTGCTTTCCCAGAACCCTGATGATGGTTCAGTTGATGGAGTAGCCTTGGCAGGCAGCCTCACTGACCAGCAACAGATGGACTGCAGACAAGTTTTGCAGGCCCACAGGCTTTTGTTTTCACTCACACCCAGCCAGACTGACTGGTGTACCCATGTAGTGGACACTGGTGACAGTCTGCCTGTGAAGAATAAGATCTACAGGCAACCTGACCATGTCAGGGATTGCATCAAGGCTGAGGTGCAAAAGATGTTGGAGCTTGGAGTGATTGAGCCATCAGAGAGCCCATGGGCCAGCCCAGTAGTCCTGGTACCAAAACCTCATACCCAAGATGGAAAGAGAGAAATGAGGTTTTGCGTGGACTACAGGGGTCTCAATGCTGTCACTAGGACAGATGCTCACCCCATTCCAAGAGCAGATGAGCTCATTGACAGATTGGCTTCTGCCAAGTTTCTGAGCACATTTGACCTGACAGCTGGCTACTGGCAAATCTGATTAGCTGAGGAGTCAAAAGCCAAAACAGCATTCTCTACCCCTAGTGGACATTATCAGTTTGTGGTAATGCCCTTTGGTTTGAAGAATGCACCTGCCACTTTCCAAAGGTTGGTGAACCAAGTCCTTACTGGGTTGGATGACTTTTGTGCAGCATATCTAGATGATATTGCTGTCTTCAGCTCCACCTGGGAGGATCACCTGATCCACCTGAAGAGAGTTTTGGAGGCCCTGCAAAAGGCAGGCCTAACTATCAAGGCCACTAAGTGCCAGATAGGGCAGAGTAAGGTTGTATACCTGGGCCACCTAGTAGGTGGAGGCCAGGTTCAGCCACTGGAGAGCAAAATCCAGGCCATACAGGACTGGGCTCCTCCAGTTACCCAGACACAAGTCAGAGCCTTCTTGGGCCTGACTGGGTATTACAGGAAGTTTGTGAAGAACTATGGGTCTATAGTGACACCATTAAATGACTTGACATCCAAGAAGATGCCAAAAAAGGTTCAGTGGACAGTTAGCTGTCAGAAGGCATTTGATGACCTGAAGAAGGCCATGTGCTCTGCACCTATCCTGAAGAGTCCTGACTACTCCAAACAGTTCATTGTACAGACAGATGCTTCTGAGTTGGGGGTGGGAGCTGTGCTCTCACAACTTAATCAAGATGGTCAAGACCAGCCTATTGCTTTCATTAGCAGGAGGCTGACTCCCAGAGAGAAACGTTGGTGAGCCATTGAGAGGGAGGCCTTTGCTGTGGTTTGGGCATTAAAGAAGTTGAGGTCCTACTTGTTTGGAACTCACTTCCTGGTGCAGACAGACCATAAGCCCCTCTTATGGCTTAATCAGATGAAGGGTGAAAATCCCAAACTGCTCAGGTGGTCCATTTCCCTACAGGGGATGGACTTTACAGTGGAGCACCACCCAGGGACTGACCATGGTAATGCAGATGGTCTCTCCAGGTACTTCCACTTAGAACATGAAGACTTATCTGGTCAAGGTTAGTTTAATGTCCCTGCGTTTGGGGGGGGTTGTGTAGGAGAGTAGGGTCTGCTATCCTATGGTCACCCCAAATTTTTGCTTTTTGCTTCACTGGTTTTCGACTACTGAGGCTGTGGGCCTGCTGATCAGACCCCCAGCCTGCTGTTCTCTCACTAAATTACTGACACATGTGCTATAGGCACATACCAATTGGAAATGGACTCCTTGTCAGCCCCTGTATAATGCACTATAGGTGCCCAGGGCATAGGGGCCACCAAGGCCTACCAGGGGCTGCAGCATATCTTTTGCCACCCCTGGCTGGTTCTTAAATTGACACAACTGGATGATCACTCAGCTGGGGTAAGGTGGTGTAATCACCCCTTGCTTAGATATAGTATACCTATATCTAAACCTATATCTGGACACATGTAAACCTGTGAGCCACTCCTATGGAAGGCCTCATCAATCCTGGAGGCAGGGTGCGTGGTTTTATGTGAGATGGATCTCTAGCATGAGCTGAGCCTGTCTGCAGCTGTCGGGAACAACTCCCTAAGCTGTTTCAGGATAATGCCATACCATATACTCTTAAGTGCCTTATAATCCTCGCGGTTAAAAAGCAACTTTGGTTTGGCTTTATCAAAACATGTCGTGTAAGGTGTCATACGATTTGGAATACTATCCCCTCGCCAGTTCTGGCGACGGGGATAGCATTCCACCCCTCTAGAGGGGTAAGACATGTTCCTTTACTGTAATGCGGTTAATTTCTCCAAAGACCTTAGATCCACAAAATGGATGCCTCTGCCACAGACAAATGTCTGGACCCCTGCAGCTGACCGAAACTCAGCCAAAGGGGTCCTGGACAAAGGGTTTCCTGTCACAGGAGGGTGTCACCACCCTCCAGACAGGAGATAGTGGATTGTAGCAGGGAGGTCTGAAAGAAACCAGACACTGCCTGGGGCGCACAAGGCTGCCCCTTGCATAATCCGGCCAAACCGGTTCTGGGGCACTCCAGCCCTCGTGCCAGGGCGGCCTGGATCAAAGGAAAGGGGTGTATCCACCCCCTTCCTGGGTCCCACCCATAGGGGGGGACCTACCAAGTAATCACGCCCCCCAGATTCGAATAAGAGTGGGAGCAGTGCCAATGCACATCAGATTTCCTGGAAGAAACATTAGAAACGAAACTCTGGACCCTTGGACCTCCATCTCAACGTGGAAGCCCGAAGAATCTCCCTTGTGGTCAAGGAGTGACCACCCTGCAGCAGCAGGCACCATCCAGCCCTCGACATCTAATTAGTTGCAGTTCCCGCCGGAACTCGAGCGACTGAGATCGACGAGATCAAGCTTGCCTGCCTTCCAACAGCCCGATCCACAGTCCCTGCAGAGCTGAGACCCGTGGAGGCGACCGGAAGCGTGGGGCACGCCATCTTGAATTGACCACGAGACGCTGACCGTGCAGCCCACGAGTGACCCTCGAAGCTGTGCACCGGGGTTTGAGAAGCCCCCACCCTGAGCTACTCCTGAGCCGAAGTTCATCCCTCCGCACTCGACGAGTGCTGCGTGGGGCCCTTCTGCTCCATTTGGCTCAACGCGTTGGCCCGGTCACTTGCCCGCTGGCTAGTGGTCCCTGTGCCGACGAACCTACAAAGAAGACTCGTGAATCTGGTTGCTCCAGATCCACACCAGCTCCCCTGAAAAGGAGCCCCGACTCTGACCTTCCTGGTCCGAGTGAGAAGCAATCTTCCGATCCCGCGTGGATTGCTCTTGCCAAGTGTTGCTTGCTCCAAACTTGAAGACGACTGCACCGACGGTGAGAGCCTGCGTGGGACAGATTGTGACCTGCTCCTGGACGTCGCAGATGCCCCAGAGCCCACGTGACAGCGGAGAGAAGCTCCTCGACGACCACCTGATTGCGCCCGACATTGCCTGGTTCCGTCCTGGTTCCACCCTGGTCACTGCTGAGTGACCCAGACTCTGTCCCCTCTGCTTTCAGGTACCCTTCGACTTGAGTCCACCCTTGGACTCCACTGGACACTTCATCTTCAACCCGCCTGCAGCCCCTTCAGCTTCAAGCACCAAGAGCCTGCGTGTCAAAACCCGACGCCACTTCGACCCTGTGCACCCACTTCCTGTGGGTGAGGTAACTTTGCTCCGCCGGTGTTCCCACACTGGTGCACATCTCTAGGGTCTGTGTGTTAAGTTTTGTTCCTCTAGGTCCAGCGGAAGTGTCCTTAAACTTTAACTTTATGACTTTTACGCACCATTGGTTAACATTGGTGCTTGCGTGCGCTTTCCGCACATCTCCCGAATCCCGAGGGCCATTCCCGACTTCAGCATTGCTTGTCCTGACTGCTCCCAGCGATTCCCTAGGCCCTATTCCTAACCACTGCTCGAGTGGCATCTCTTATACCACTTGTTTAGTATATGGTTTGAGTGGCCACCCGCCCTCATCCATAATTGTGCAACTTGTATGTTTAAACAGTGCTTTTGATTTAACGCTTGTGCCCCTTTATTCATAAAGAATACTGGGGATTGTTTTTAGTAATAAACACATATATTTTTATAATATATACTTGTGTGGTGTCCTTTCATTTGATATTACAGGATTGTATGTGGTAAAACAGCTCGCTTAACATGACCTCTTAAGTTAAGCCTTTAGGCTGCTTAGTCCATGCTACACCATAAGGGATTGTTTGGTCTGATAATAGGTGGTTCCAGAATTGGAAACATCACCTATCAGGCCAACTTCTCACACTGGGGGACCAAGCACAGCCTGAGGGACCAAGAGCAACCAGGGGGACCAAGCACAGCCTGGGGGACCAAGCACAGCCTGGGGGACCAAGCACAGCCTGGGGGACCAAGAGCAACCAGGGGGACCAAGCACAGCCTGGGGGACCAAGCACAGCCTGGGGGACCAAGAGCAACCAGGGGGACCAAGCACAGCCTGGGGGACCAAGCACAGCCTGGGGGACCAAGAGCAACCAGGGGGACCAAGCACAGCCTGGGGGACCAAGCACAGCCTGGGGGATCAAGAGCAACCAGGGGGACCAAGCACAGCCTGAGGGACCAAGAGCAACCAGGGGGACCAAGCACAGCCTGGGGGACCAAGCACAGCCTGGGGGACCAAGCACAGCCTGGGGGACCAAGAGCAACCAGGGGGAACAAGCACAACCTGGGGGACCAAGCACAGCCTGTGGGACCAAGCACAGCCTGGGGGACCAAGAGCAACCAGGGGGACCAAGCACAGCTTGGGGGACCAAGCACAGCCTGGGGGACCAAGCACAGCCTGGGGGACCAAGCACAGCCTGGGGGACCAAGAGCAACCAGGGGGACCAAGCATAGCCTGGGGGACCAAGCACAGCCTGGGGGACCAAGAGCAACCAGGGGGACCAAGCACAGCCTGGGGGACCAAGCACAGCCTGGGGGACCAGGAGCAACCAGGGGGACCAAGCACAGCCTGGGGGACCAAGCACAGCCTGGGGGACCAAGAGCAACCAGGGGGACCAAGCACAGCCTGGGGGACCAAGCACAGCCTGAGGGACCAAGCACAGCCTAGGGGACCAAGAGCAACCAGGGGGACCAAGCACAGCCTGGGGGACCAAGAGCAACCAGAGGGACCAAGCACAGCCTGGGGGACCAAGAGCAACCAGGGGGACCAAGCACAGCCTGGGGGACCAAGCACAGCCTGGGGGACCAAGAGCAACCAGGGGGAGCAAGCACAGCCTGGGGGACCAAGCACAGCCTGGGGGACCAAGAGCAACCAGGGGGACCAAGCACAGCCAGGGGTACCACGCACAGCCAGGGGGACCAAGAGCAACCAGGGGGACCAAGCACAGCCTAGGGGACCAAGCACAGCCTGGGGGACCAAGCACAGCCTGGGGGACCAAGCACAGCCTGGGGGACCAAGAGCAACCAGGGGGACCAAGCAGAGCCTGGGGGACCAAGCACAGCCTGGGGGACCAAGCACAGCCTGGGGTACCAAGCACAGCCTGGGGGACCAAGAGCAACCAGGGGGACCAAGCACAGCCTGGGGGACCAAGCACAGCCTGGGGGACCAAGAGCAACCAGGGTGTAGGAAGGTGGCTACCTGACTATGGTTACCCCAGATTTTTTGCCTGTGTTTAGCTGGTTTTTTGACTTAGTTGACCTGGTTCCCTGCTAATCAGGGCCCCAGGCCATCTGCTCTCTCTGTAAAATGGATTCCATGTACCCTAGGTACATACCACAATTGGAAATGGACTCCTTGTCAGCCCCTGTATAATGCACTATAGGTGTCCAGGGCATAGGGGCCACCAAGGCCTACCAGGGGCTGCAGCATATCTTTTGCCACCCCTGGCTGGTTCTTAAATTGACACAACTGGCTGATCACTCAGCTGGGGTAAGGTGGTGTAATCACCCCTTACTTAGATATAGTATACCTATATCTAAACCTATATCTGGACACATATAAACCTGTGAGCCACTCCTATGGAAGGCCTCATCAATCCTGGAGGCAGAGTGCGTGGTTTAATGTGAGATGGAGCTCTAGCATGAGCTGAGCCTGTCTGCAGCTGTCGGGAACAACTCCCTAAGCTGTTTCAGGATAATGCCATACCATATACTCTTAAGTGCCTTATAATCCTCGCGGTTAAATAGCAACTTTGGTTTGGCTTTATCAAAACATGTCGTGTAAGGTGTCATACGATTTGGAATACCATCCCCTCGCCAGTTCTGGCGACGGGGATGGCATTCCACCCCTCTAGAGGGGTAAGACATGTTCCTTTACTAAATGCGGTTAATTTCTCCAAAGACCTTAAGATCCACAAAATGGATGCCTCTGCCACAGACAAATGTCTGGACCCCTGCAGTTGACCGAAACTCAGCAGATGGGGCCTGGACAAAGGGTTTCCTGTCACAGGAGGGTGTCACCACCCTCCAGACAGGAGATAGTGGATTGTAGCAGGGAGGTTTGAAAGAAACCAGACACTGCCTGGGGCGCACAAGGCTGCCCCTTGCATAATCCGGCCAAACCGGTTCTGGGGCACTCCAGCCCTCGTGCCAGGGCGGCCTGGATCAAAGGAAGGGGGTGTATCCACCCACTTCCTGGGTCCCACCCATAGGAGGGGACCTAGCAGGTAATCACGCCCCCCAGATTGGAATAAGAGTGGGAGCAGTGCCAATGCACATCAGATTTCCTGGAAGAAACATTAGAAACGAAACTCTGGACCCTTGGACCTCCATCTCAACGTGGAAGCCCGAAGAATCTCCCTTGTGGTCAAGGAGTGACCACCCTGCAGCAGCAGGCACCATCCAGCCCTCGACGTCTACTTAGTTGCAGTTCCTGCTGGAACTCGAGCAACTGAGATCGACGAGATCAAGCTTGCCTGCCTTCCAACAGCCCGATCCACAGTCCCTGCAGAGCTGAGACCCGTGGAGGTGACCGGAAGCGTGGGGCACGCCATCTTGAATTGACCACGAGACGCTGACCGTGCAGCCCACGAGTGACCCTCGAAGCTGTGCACCGGGGTTTGAGAAGCCCCCACCCTGAGCTGCTCCTGAGCCGAAGTTCAGCCCTCCACACTCGACGAGTGCTGCGTGGGGCCCTTTGGCTCTATTTGGCTCAACGCGTTGGCCCGGTCACTTGCCAGCTGGCTAGTGGTCCCTGTGCCGACGAACTACCTAAGAAGACTCGTGAATCTGGTTGCTCCAGATCCACACCAGCTCCCCTGAAAAGGAGCCCCGACTCTGACCTTCCTGGTCCGAGTGAGAAGCAATCTTCCGATTCCGCGTGGATTGCTCTTGCCAAGGCTTGTTTGCTCCAAACTTGAATCCGACTGCACCGACGGTGAGAGCCTGCGTGGGACAGATCGTGACCTGCTCCTGGACGTCGCAGATGCCCCAGAGCCCACGTGACAGTGGAGAGAAGCTCCTCGACGACCACCTGATTGCGCCCGACATTGCCTGGTTCCGTCCTGGTTCCACCCTGGTCACTGCTGAGTGACCCAGACTCTGTCCCCTCTGCTTTCAGGTACTCTACAACTTGAGTCCACCCTTGGACTCCACCGGACACTTCATCTTTAACCAGCCTGCAGCCCTTTCAGCTTCAAGCACCAAGAGCCTGCGTGTCAAAACCCGACGCCACTTCGACCCTGTGCACCCACTTCCTGTGGGTGAGGTAACTTTGCTCCGCCGGTGTTCCCACACTGGTGCACACCTCTAGGGTCTGTGTGTTAAGTTTTGTTCCTCTAGGTTCAGCGGAAGTGTCCTTAAACTTTAACTCTATGACTTTTACGCACCATTGGTTAACATTGGTGCATGCGTGCGCTTTCCGCACATCTCCCGAATCCCGAGGGCCATTCCCGACTTCAGCATTGCTTGTCCTGACTGCTCCCAGCGATTCCCTAGGCCCTAGGCCTAACCACTGTTCGAGTGGCCTTTCTTATACCACTTGTTTAGTATATGGTTTGAGTGGCCACCCGCCCTCATCCATAATTGTGCAACTTGTATGTTTAAACAGTGCTTTTGATTTAACGCTTGTGCCCCTTTATTCATAAAGAATACTGGGGATTGTTTTTAGTAATAAACACATATATTTTTATAATATATACTTGTGTGGTGTCCTTTCATTTGGTATTACAGGATTGTATGTGGTAAAACAGCTCGCTTAACACGACCTCTTAAGTTAAGCCTTTAGGCTGCTTAGTCCATGCTACCCCTAGGATAGCTTGTCTAATAAGGTTGACTTACAACCAGACACCATAAGGGATTGTTTGGTCAGGTAGTAGGTGGTTCCAGAATTGGAAACATCCCCTACCAGGCCAACTTCTCACATTGGTGAGCAGCGGTGCGGATTTGAGCTTGCTGTTGTTTTACCATTGCAATCTTTATATCAAATTGAAAGATCACATCAAGTACCTCTAGGTACATATAAATCAAAAGCTTAGCATATTAAGTTCTACTGAACTTAGTAGTTGTAGGTTGAAGGGATTAGCACACCCTGACTACAACTCACTAGCAAGGTACAGTAGGAAAACACTTAGTGTAGGTAAGTGCACCACTTACACCTCACTAGTAACCATGTCTGACACAGGAAAAGCCTCAGGGTCTAATCCTGTGACAGTTGACCCTACCCAGGCAACTTTTGGATATGACAAACTAACCCGAAGAGACTTGATTGCCTTGTGCAAAGCAAGAGGGTTAAAAAGGGGCAGAAGCCCCACCTGCCAAATCCTGGTAGAAATCCTAGAACAGGATGACTTAGAGAAGGCAAAGGAAGCTTCCCTAGAAACAGGAAATAGAGGGAACCCCCCTGTAACTGATCCCCCTGAAGAGGAGGATGATGATGACTTAGATGAGGACTCAGATGTTGAGGACTTAGAAGTTCAGGAACAGGGTAGCCAGGTTCCAGTTGCCAGGCTTAGCCAGGCCAACTTGGACCTACTGGGGAATGGAGAGGGCCAGCACCTCCCCAGAACCCAACATGTTATTCTCCCAGGCAACAGAAGAGTGAGATCTCCCTCAGGGGACTCTCATGTTTCTAGTGCCTCCAGAGAATCACAGAGAGGCATGAGTGCTTCTCAAAAGCTAGAGCATAGGGCCAGAATGAGGGCTGTCAAACTCCAGATAGAGAGGGAGGAGGTAGCCTTGGCTCAAGCTAGACTTGCCTTGGCAAGAGAGCAGAAATTAAGTGGCTTAGATGTCACTGGTGGCAGCAATTTTCCAAGAGAAAAAGACAGGGCCTATGACAATAGAAACCTGACAAAAATTGTGCCCCCCTTTAAAGAAGGGGATGACATCCACAAATGGATGACTGCTCTTTCGAGAGAGCCTGCATGGTACAGCAGGTTCCTGAGAATCAGTGGGCTGCAATTTTGTGGTACTCCTTTTCTGAGAAAGGGAGAGACAGGCTCCTCACAGTTAGACCAGAGGATGCCAAAAACTACTCTGTTTTGAAGAGTGCTCTTATTGAAGGGTTTGGCCTAACCACTGAGCAATACAGGTTGTTGTTCAGAGACACCCAAAAAGCACAGACTCAAGACTGGACTGATTTCGTTGAGTGTGCCACTAAGGCTTTGGAGGGTTGGTTGCAGGGAAGTAAAGTTTCAGACTATACAGGATTGTACAATCTTATAATGAGAGAACAGATCCTTAATAACTGTACAAACCAGCTGTTGCATCAATACCTTATTGACTCTGATCTGACCTCTCCCCAAGAATTGGGAAAGAAGGCAGACAAATGGGTCAGAACAAGGATTAAGCAGAAACCCCAGAACCAAGGTGGTGACCAGAAGAAAACAGACCAGAAGGGTGGTAACCAGAATCAGAAAGATAAAGAAAAAGACCAGAAGTCTTCAGGCCCCCAAACTAATAGTAAGGAGGGTGGTTCCCAAAATGGTAACAAGAAGAAGAAGAACAAAGGTCCAAAGACACCTTGGTGTAATACCTGCAAATCAGTTTCACACTGGGGCAGTGAGTGCACCAAGGCAAATCCAGTTCCCACCACTACAGCTCCTAAAGCAACTGCAACCCCAA
Source organism: Lissotriton helveticus (assembly GCF_964261635.1). Classification (NCBI taxonomy): domain Eukaryota; kingdom Metazoa; phylum Chordata; class Amphibia; order Caudata; family Salamandridae; genus Lissotriton; species Lissotriton helveticus. The sequence goes on from NW_027611718.1 coordinate 943,150, forward strand.
GTACAGTAAGCAGTGGTGGAACACAGTCCAAGGGTGTAGCTGGGTTGACCCTGGGTATTGAAGTAGGATCTGGCCTAGTCAGAATCCCTACACAGGCAGTTCTCCTGTATGATGTGGACATTGAGTTGCCCACTGCAGTAAGCCCCACTAACCTGGGCAAATACAGGCAGACTCCCTTAATTAATGAGAAACTGGCTCAAGCATACAGGGACACATGTGCCAGTGTCACAATGGTGACACCTGACTTTGTGGACCCTGGACAGATTGTACTAGGTGAGAGCTACCTAGTGACCAACGCCAGCAACTCCACTACCTCCCATAGTGTGGCAGTTGTGAACTTCTCCTGGGGAGGGGTTGATGGCCTAAAGAAAGTTGTGGTGAGTGCAGACCTACCAGTAGACTGTCTGTTAGGCAATGACCTTGAAAGCTCAGCATGGTCAGAAGTGGAGTACAGGACTCATGCAGAAATGCTAGGGATTTCAGAGCATGTCCTTGCCATGACAAGGGCTCAGGCTAAGAAGTGCCTTCCTGAACCAGTGGTGGATCTTGAAACAATAGACCAGCCACAACCCAAGAGAAGGAGCAAGAGAGGAAAGGCCCAGCCTTCCACCTTGCCCCAGGTTGAGGATCAAGTTTCAGAGGAAACTGATTCTGCAGTCCAAGAGGAGACTGTCTCTGAGGAGCTTGAACCTGACCAGGTTGAGTTTCTGGGGACAGGGGGACCCTCAAGGGCAGACCTGAGGCAGGCTCAATTAGATTGCCCTTCCCTTGAACCCCTCAGACAGCAGGCTGCTGCTGAGGCTGCTGGGGATGCCCAAGGTACCCATACTGTGTATTGGGATGATGGACTCCTTTACTCAGAGGCTAGAGACCCCAAGCCTGGCATGACCAGGAGGTTGGTCATACCTCTGCAGTTTAGGGGGTTCCTTCTTACCTTGGCCCATGATATTCCCCTTGCAGGACACTTAGGCCAGAACAAGACGTGGGACAGGCTTGTTTCACACTTTCACTGGCCTCACATGTCAGAGGATGTCAAGGAGTTTTGTCGCTCCTGTGTCACTTGCCAAGCCAGTGGTAAGTCAGGTGGCACAACAAAGGCCCCCCTAATACCACTACCTGTGGTGGGGGTCCCCTTTGAAAGAGTTGGAATTGATATTGTGGGTCCAATGGACCCCCAAACAGCATCTGGGAACAGATTCATACTGGTGGTAGTGGATCATGCCACCAGGTATCCAGAGGCTATTCCCCTGAGGACCACCACAGCACCTGTGGTGGCAAAAACCCTCATTGCAGTTTTCTCAAGAGTGGGCTTCCCAAAGGAGGTGTTATCAGATAGTGTTGCAGGGTTTCTGTACTCACACAGAACTGTGCACAGAGGAGTGGAACCTCGGCAAATTAGGGTGTCCCAAAACTTACCTTAGCAACCAACTCACCCCTTACCGAGCTAGCTACAGTGTCTCATTGGACATATCAAACTCCCAATGTTTAGACAAACCAGAACATGAACTTACAGTACCTCAGGGTACGTGGGACTCGTGAACACTCTTTCGTTATATTATCATTACAAACCAGAACATGGAGTAAAGAAGACACATGTGCATTTGAAATGTTTATTTACTAATGCCGTCTTCTCAGGCGCAGTATCTTAGATAATACAAGTATACTTATTATCAGTATCAAAATTATCAGCATAGTTACTAAGACATAAAAAGCGAATGGTGACAGCATGTTAACATGCTGTAATGAATAAGAGTTAACAACACTTATATCTCACCCTCCCTAACACATATATTATATTATTAGCTAAGAAGGTCTCTTTGGGTTGTTTTAGGGCGGGCCCATACCTTAGTGTCCTAGCATGAAGGAATCACATCAGCATACACCAGCTCTCTCTGCATGTGCACCGCATCAAGTGTGTTAACAATTCTCGTGCAAAGCAATATCAATCACGCCTCAAGCCCAAGTTGGCAAAGGCTGCACTTGTGTTATGACTATGAAGGCGTGGAGATCAGACCTCATAACAATTCCATATCGTGTTGCTCCTGTAACTTCAGCACTCTCCGTGCAGACATGGTTTATTAAACAAAACTGATATCAGAGCAATAACATATTATTCTCACATACACCACGGTAAACCACTAGGTTGAAAGCTATGTCAACAATTAAGGGTCGTGTGCAGAAGTTGCAAGAAAGGAAAAATGGCGTTTAAATCTCAAATGTACCTATGCTAACTTAACACGATATAAGGATATATAGGAGCTATACAACACCCCCCCATGATCCGAGAACGGACTAAATAAGATAACAGAAGTGCCATCACATGAGAGCAGAATCCAATTATAAACGAGCATGAATAAAAATTCAATTATAAAAACTAATGCTAAAAAATAGCCCACAAGTATAATGTGGCTCAAGCCAATAGGCAAGCAAAAATAAAATGTCTTGACCAAAAGTCAATAAAATCAAGGAAATGCTATCAATCAGCATGTCAATTTGAGGCAGTGTCTATGATAAGACTGTATATGAAAAGTAAGCTGCAACAGCCTCCAGGAGGAAGTCACTGTCCTCATCCGAAAACAGTTCAGCCATCCAATTTAAAAGATGAAAGGAACATACGTGATCTTCCAGCACCGGATCCTCTATAACCATCAGAGGACAGCTCGGTGGGTTTTCAAGAAAACTTTGTTCCAAGAAATTTTGCGCTGCCGACAACACATCCCAGGGACCCATTAGTCCATGTGCCACCGCCAAGGCCATAATCCTTTCGTCAGAACAAACCAACTCGTGAGCAATGATAGGACTCATCAGTTGATCAAAATCGACGTCAGAAGATATTGGTCCGCAGAGACACAAATCAATGGCCCAAAGGAAATCACAGGTCAGGCAGCGAAATACAGGCTGGACACAGGTGAAATAGGAGAACCGAAAAGATAATCCAAACGCCGTGCTTAGAGTCGCCAACGGCAGTGTGCCATAATAATCAAGCATGCGGTTGCGAAACCGCGTCAGTAGCAGCCGAGCGTGGTCTTGCACAGGAAGGGCATCCATTTTTAAAAAGGCAGAAAACCACCAATGCGCCAGCCGCTAATGCAAGTAAAAACGGGAACCCTCCAAATAAGGATGAACAAATAGAATGGAAGAAGGCAGGGATGACTCCAAAAATCTTCTCTAAGGAAGTCACGAGACCACCGCTAACAACTTTAAAAAAATGTGCTAGGCCCGTTGTGGAGGATGCGTTAAAGATAGAACGGACCATGGCTCCGAAATGCAAAGGCAAATCAGTATTTAAAAGAGCCTGAACCTCCGTACGGGTGTTAGCAATGTGAAGCACGAAAGTTTCACGGGCCGAGCTCAAGGCCACCTCTTTCTGGGACAATAGAGCTCTTATTCTAGCCATGCCGCTGAATTCTGCTCCCAAGGTCGGTATCTGTGGCCAAATGGAAGACTCCCTATGTTCACGTGTGGGAGGATAAAGAACATTTCTGCAGCAAATAATTCGCTCACTAACCGTTACTATGAAAGCTATACCTTTAATTAAACCACAACAGTTTTCATTATTGAGCATTAAATAACTACCATTCTCTAACAATTTAAACGTGGGGATGATAGCAGGAACTGGCGTGCCCTGTAAAACGCAAGCCATATTCGGTCGGTCCTTGTTACATGAACCGTGTAACTGTATGTGTCTGCACATTAAAGAATGATCTGGCATCTCAGTACACTCATCCCCTGTTAGATAAACCTCTTGTTCAGCCTTGAAACATCTGTATGTGTATGGGAGTGACCAGACCTCATGAAGAAAACCGCTACCTAAGGGTTCAAAACGACCTATTGGCACATATTTCATACAATTTGAAAACTTATATAAAGCAAAAGGCAGTGTTATTAAACCGTGGATAAGCCACGTAGCAGCAGTGGCTTCTGCCACAGAAAAAGGTAAAGATTCCAATCTTTCAATATGGAGCATAGAAAAGGAAGCATCACGCATTGAAAGCAAGCGTTGTTTGTCTGTCAAATTAAACGGGGAAAATAAAGAGGAAACGTTCATGTATCCCCAGGGAACTTTACCCATTTTCAGAGTCTGAAGTGTCCATGCAAACTGCATGATTGACCGTAATTGATTTTGACCATGGTATAATACTGACACTTCATCATGTACAATATCAACAACAGACGACACAATATTATCCAATGTGTAAATTCTAGAGGAAAGCACGTTAATGCTATTGTCAACAACTGCAAGCACTTTCTCAAGATTCGCCTGATCAATAGCCCTAAGGCGTGAAGCGGCCTCAATCTGTGAGAGTTTCCAAATTTCATTGTAAACCCCATATAACCACCTTTTCGACCTGCCACTAGCTGGGCCTTTAATGAAATCATTCAAATCCACGTCTGCATTCAGTTTGGAAAGGTGATACTTAACCGCAGGTAAAGTTGAATGTTTCAGCCAAGCTTGACACAGCTTGCCCACAGAGTAAGAGGTGACAGTATGACTCAAATCAAACCGGGGATCAGATCTAACAGTCTTGAAACCGTCAGATATATTCAAAAACCTTTTTTGGCAAGAATCAGCACTACGGTGCCAAAGCAGCCAACCTCTGGGATTCATACTGGAAATGTTAAAGGAGGAATTAAGAAGCAGAGCCTGTATATCTTTAATGGACAATTGAGTAAAATTACTCCAATTCTGATATTCCTCCAACTCTGGGAAAGACGGGGTGTTTAACCTTTTAGATGTAGCCAATCCAAAGCATGTGGTCTGGGAAATGGTTTCATTTAAAAACAACATATGATTCGGGATGAGACATGCACGGTGCAAAGCCTCAGTGCCTCGTACCTGCCAGGCCCTTGAACCCCAAACCGATTTAAGGTCTATTGTTTCCTTCCATAACTCATAGCCCCCAGTAACTAATTGATCCAGGAAGGCCTTCGAATACAACAATTTGGTATCAGTAAGTCTAACCTTGGACAGTGGCTGTTTTTGAAATTTAAAATAAAAGGACTCGGGATTGGACTGATTAAAGTCAGTGAAATAAGTATACTTTTTAAGAAATGTTTCTGAACTCCCTTGTGTAGGTGCCGGGCAATGTTCCCACTGAGTAAAATTAACAGCATCCCTTCGGGAAGATGTTTTGTGTAAGAAGTGATTGCCATAATGTTGGTAACAGAACAATTCACCATAATTAGCAGATTCTAAATATAAATCCTCAGCATCAAAAGCAGCATAGTATTTCAAATCAGAAAATAAACTTTCCACAGCATTAACATCCCAATCATCAGAACGAATGTTTTGTTTCACCACATCCCCCATATTCACTCTAAGAACATTAGGAACATTAACGACTTCCGTTGGGCCATGAATTTGAAACCGAACTGCATCCCACGCGATTCCATCCAGAACAGGCCATGCTGTGATGTTAACCAAAGTCAAGTCTCTCTTTAATCTGTGTGTAGAATGTGAAGAGGAAAGTGGGGCCAAAGTTCCATTCAAATGAGTAATGCAAGTTCTCTCCTCGACATTGTGTCCATTCATAATTCGAAAAAAATAAAACACAAAACCAATTGACATAAAAAGGTAAACCGAAAAAAGGACCAGCCAAATGTATATCCAAGGAGGTATCAAAAAATGTTTTTTAAACATGCTAGCATAAACTGCAATTTGAGAGGGTTTTTTCGAGGCAAGGGAAGCAGAGTCAAATGAAAATCTGGATTCCATGGCTAAACGAGCTTGCAGGTCAGGCATGGACAAATCAGTGGGGTATGTATAGTCTGTCTCATCAAGGTTAGTTCCTGGTAAATTATTCAATAATGGACTGGAAACAGCAGGTAATTCGATGGCCACCTCAGGTTCATTATTAGAAGCAGTGGGCATAATTGAATTTCTCACAATGGAAGGACAGGAAACAGCTGGTGTCATGCTAAGAAGAATCGGCCACTCTGTGTATCTTGACATTGTCAATAGAAATAAACCTGTTTTCCTTACGACCCGGAAGTGGTGGTAAAATGACTGTTCTTGTGCCCTTCACTCCAAGGACTGGGACTGGAGCTCGATAGGAGGGACCAAACTCTTTCTTGTTGTCGATCTTCTCCCGAACCAGTTCTCCAACTTGGGGTAGCCAGCCAACTACCGGGATCTGCAACGCATCATCCGATGTGGAGGGCAAATGTTCCTTTGCAAGACTGTCTCTGGTCTTTTGTAGATTCTGTAAAACATTGCAATGTTCATCTGCGTCAAAGGAAGTGGCGCGAACCACAGAGTCTAGACCGTCAAGGTCAGGGACGTACATCTTGATGCCAAAGAGCATTTCGTATGGGGTCCGCCCACCCAGAGACCTTCTAGGGAGATTATTAAGAGCACGCTGCACGCCATAGAGGTGAGCCAGCCAGTTTCTGCCAGTGCCTATAACTCGGGCTGTCAAAGATTGCTTTAAATCACGGTTCATTCGTTCAACTACACTATTACCCTCAGGTCTGTAGGGTGACGAAAACTTGACTTGGACCCCCATCGAAGTCATGGCATCCTTATACGCCTTAGAGGCGAAAGCCGGACCCTGATCCGAATGGAAGGTACCACAGGCAAAAATCCCAATAAAGATACGCAAATCTCTAATGACAGTCCGTGAATCAGCGCTGCGATGTGGCCATACCCACACAAAGCGTGTGCATGAGTCAACTGCTACTAAGATGTACTTATACGCAGTATCAGATGAAAAAGGACCGCAGTGATCTAAATAAACACAGCCTAGCGGTTTATTAGAAATGTACAACTGAGTCTGTGGCGGACGCGTAGCAGTTGAAGGTTTAATCTGCTGGCATATGTCACAAAGAAGGACATAATCACGCGTCTGTTTGTAAAGTCCCCGCCACCAGAAACGTTGTTGTAGTAGCGTTACAGTGGCTGAGACGCCCGCATGCGCAGACGCCACACCTTCATGAGCCGCTGTAATCAAGTCTGTTCTGCGATCCGAGTTGGGAATCAGCCGTTCCCCAACATCAGGAATTGTCACAAAAGGAACCTTTTCGGGACTTAAGTGGTATTTATACTTCGAAGGGAATCCCGCAGGATGTTTACTTCCCTTCTCAGAGGCAGCTATCGCTGCCAAGATGTCGCTATCAATCTTGGTTTTAGACCTAGTAACTGCTGCAACTAAGTATGTAGATACTGCTGATTTCGCTGCTTCATCAGCAAGCGAGTTGCCAACAGCGTGAACTCCTACGCGCTGATGACCGAGAGTATGAATCACATAAACGAGTGGCAACATAGCCTTAAGCTCTGCCACTCGAACCCAGATCATTTTATGTTTTATTGTGCTACCCTTGGAATCATGAAAATCATTTTGAATCCAAAAGAACAAGTTTTCATTGTAAGACTGGACACAGTAGTAAGAATCACTTACAATTAGAGTAGTAACACTTGGATCTGCGTACTCCAGAGCTAGTAAGAGAGCACGAAGCTCTGCCAATTGTGCGGTGCAATCGCCCAGGGGCAACGTGTGTACCTCCCTGGAAACGAACTCATCATTCAACATAGCACCGACCACAATGGCGCATGCGGAAACGTAGGCATGTTTAGAGCCATGCGCAACCTGCGCCGACCCATCAGTGTAAATGATGCAATGGAAGTCCTCCAAAGGTCGCATCGCCAGAGGAGCAGGATGAACGAATTCATACTGCAAGTACTCTTGCGACCGTAAGGAAGCGTCAAAAATAAACATGACATCCGCGGATGACAATGACGCAGCCCACTGAATCCACCGAGGGTGCAAAGCCTTTGAATTTGGTACACTGGCTTTCGTGACTGCCTCCAAATGAGGACAGGGTGTTACCACCAGCATGCGTTTCCCCTGTGACAGTGCTCGTTCTTTTAGAATTGCCATCTGTACAGCAGTTAAAACTTTTTCCACTGTGGGAAACCGCATCTCAGCCGAAGTGTACAAGTGTGACTTGTAAGCGATAGGTACTGTGTCACCTTCATTAAAAGTGAGGTATGTGAAACCCACCGTCCCGGGAATTATTCTTATTACCAGGTTGGTGTGGTTATCACGAGTCAGTAAATATTTAGAAGCGAGCAGATCAGCCTGCAAGGATAGCAAAATGGCTGAATGCTCAGGCAGCCAGCATGATTTTGAGAAAGTTGGTTGTATCAAAGCATACAAAGGCTTGATACGCTGGGCATATTCCGGAATGTAAGTTCTGCCGAAATTCAAAAAGCCCAGTAAAGACTGTAATTTTTTCAGTGTTGTTGGAGCGCGCAATTGTGCGCACTTCTCTAAGAAGTGAGGAGCCAAACCTCTACCTTCATTGTTGAGCTCATAGCCCAAAAACAACACTGTGTGTTCAGCAATGTGCGATTTTGCAAAGTTAAATTTGTAACCCATGTCTGCGAAGTTGCAAACAACAGAATTAACACGACACAGATGCTCCCAAATATCGTCGTCTGTGAGATATATGTCATCCACATACGAAAAAGCATCAGGGTCGAGTGCCTCCAGAATAGAGACAATTCGAGCGGTAAATATACCAGGACTATTCTTGTAGCCCATTGGAAGACGCCGGAATTGCTTTTGGACTCCAGCGCTCGTAAAACTGGTCCATTGGGAACTAAAGCTGTCCAATCTGTGGGCATAAAAACCATTGGATATGTCAAGCGTTGTCTTGAAACGCTTACGCACGAGACTATCCACTAGGGCAGAGCCGTGGGTATTCTGTACAGCACAGTTACGGCAATGCGAGTTTAAATGCCGGTAATCCAAAACCAAACGATATGATCCGTCAGGTTTGTTCACAGTAAAAAGGGGATTATTCATCGGTGACACACACGTTTCAATAACTCCCTGATATTCCAATTGTTCAAGGATTTCCGCGACAGAAGATTTTGCTTCACGCCGTATGGGATATTGAGGTTGAGGCTGCGGCTGAGACCGCAACGGAATTTCGTGGCAAGGCGATAATCTATCCCAACCACATTGGTTACGGTACAAAGCCGGCGCGAGAGCCCGAGCCCACTCTTCTGCAAAATGCTGCGCATGCTCTTTCGAGACAGTGTTCGCGAAACTGGGTAGGATCACCTCCTCCCCTCGCGGCGCCGCGAGCACAAAAGGTGGGGGCCAGTCAGCCTCCGAAAGTAAAATATCATATGTAGAAGACAGATTCTCCCAAAATACACCTTTAACGGTACGCTGTATGTCACCTTCAATTAACAGGACAATTTCATATAGTCTTTCAGGGGGAGCAAGTCTCGTATCCGCTGTTTCTATCACAACGTAGACATCAGTCGCTGTCACCCTCAGTAGTGGACGCAGCGCCTCTCTGACTATGGTTATCTCCGCCGCGCTGTCCGGCAAGGTCAGAGCCCACGTCAGATTCCGAAGCCGCGTTCTCACTATCTGTGGCATATCGATGCGCTGTTAAGGCTGCGACTTTCTTTTTCGCAAACTGCGGACGCCTAGGCGTAGAATCCTCCTGCTTCACTGCGCCGTCCGTTTGGCGGGACTGACCACGTCCTTGTTGGCCACCACGTCCACGTCCACCCCCTCCTCCTCCACCGGTCTTCGGGGCCGATGTGTCCTGAAAGGAACGAGGAGAGCGTTGATCAGAACCCTGAAAACGATCAGGCGATTTAATCATCGCGCGGTCGCGCAAATCATAAACTTTTTCGGGTGGCGCAGGAGCTTGTATTGCAGGAAAAGTACCCTGAGTCTGCGTTGTCTGCTTCCCCTGTGTCTGTTTTTTAGGCCAATTCTGTTTTTTGGACTTGGGCTGGACATCTGTCACTGCAGATTGTCCCTGAGGTTGTTTTTTATCCTTCACTGGAAAATATTTCAGACCTCTACTTGTGCGGCCAATTGTCTTATAAGCGGCCACCACAATCTTTGCTAACTGGCGGGGTTTGTCGGCATCGGGCAGAGCAGCCAAAGCATTTGACACCTGAAAGTTAACTGCATCTCCTTTAACATTGGAGAGAATGAGATCACTTACAATCTCAAAAGAACCACACAGGCGCATACCCAATTCAACCGCTGCCTCAGGACCGTGATCATTCTGAACACGTCTAATGATTTCAGGCAGAGCATTCATAGACGGGGTGCCGAAGCATCTCGTATAAACTGCAGCAAACGTTTTTCCCCAGCTCTCACAGTCAGCAAGTTCAGGAGTTATATCCTTCGGTAGAGTAATCGTTAACATTCTATGCTTATCAGCAGGAGTAGAATTCGGAAAAACCGCCTCCAGCTGATCAAACTTCTCTGCTAGCCAGAATGGGAAGTCATCGTTGTCAACTGGACGCGCACCAAAAACCGAATTAACCATCACTGGATTGAGACGCATTCCGCCTCGTTCCATGGGAGCGGCCGCACCCCCCTGGGGACCACCAGGAAGATGTCGACCGATGTATTGCACTAAGGCACGAATCACGGAAATGGAAACTACATGTAGCCTGCGAATTTCTGCCAGGGTACAAGCCCCGTGATTCGGGTGCGGGGTAAAGCCACCCAACGCAGGCCAATTTGTACCAGGAATTGAGAGTGGACCTAACCTCGCAGGTGACAAAGAGTGGGGGAGGGCGCCATCAAACCAAACTCGATGCTGCCAATGATCAATAGGTATTTCCAATGCCCTGTATGGCGTATATTCAGCTGGGACATCCGAGGCAGTGTAGGAGTGGAACAAACCAGAATTAGCGTCCACAGCCGGAAACGTAACCCAAGAGTAAAACAACTCGTAAGGAAACGCCGGATCTGCACATACCACGAAAATCACAGCCATCCCATCTACTGGGACCTGGTACGTCTGAAGATGGTTGCGTACCGCTACGCGACTATGCTGTGCAATAGCCACCGCTGCCGCCATTACAGAATTGGAAACAAGAAAAAACAAAGAATACTTTGTAGCACAACTGGGTAGTAATTCAAAGAAACCGTTTGAGAAAGAATCAAGCTTGAATAAAGACCTATTTCAAAAAATAGGTAGGTTTCACCGACACCCCGTTTTCCGGAAACGGATGTGAAGGGGTTAAGGCATGAACGATAAACTACTCGAGTGTCATGATATAAGACCACCGAAACCGTTGGGCGCCATGTTGCAGGGTTTCTGTACTCACACAGAACTGTGCACAGAGGAGTGGAACCTCGGCAAATTAGGGTGTCCCAAAACTTACCTTAGCAACCAACTCACCCCTTACCGAGCTAGCTACAGTGTCTCATTGGACATATCAAACTCCCAATGTTTAGACAAACCAGAACATGAACTTACAGTACCTCAGGGTACGTGGGACTCGTGAACACTCTTTCGTTATATTATCATTACAAACCAGAACATGGAGTAAAGAAGACACATGTGCATTTGAAATGTTTATTTACTAATGCCGTCTTCTCAGGCGCAGTATCTTAGATAATACAAGTATACTTATTATCAGTATCAAAATTATCAGCATAGTTACTAAGACATAAAAAGCGAATGGTGACAGCATGTTAACATGCTGTAATGAATAAGAGTTAACAACACTTATATCTCACCCTCCCTAACACATATATTATATTATTAGCTAAGAAGGTCTCTTTGGGTTGTTTTAGGGCGGGCCCATACCTTAGTGTCCTAGCATGAAGGAATCACATCAGCATACACCAGCTCTCTCTGCATGTGCACCGCATCAAGTGTGTTAACAATTCTCGTGCAAAGCAATATCAATCACGCCTCAAGCCCAAGTTGGCAAAGGCTGCACTTGTGTTATGACTATGAAGGCGTGGAGATCAGACCTCATAACAATTCCATATCGTGTTGCTCCTGTAACTTCAGCACTCTCCGTGCAGACATGGTTTATTAAACAAAACTGATATCAGAGCAATAACATATTATTCTCACATACACCACGGTAAACCACTAGGTTGAAAGCTATGTCAACAATTAAGGGTCGTGTGCAGAAGTTGCAAGAAAGGAAAAATGGCGTTTAAATCTCAAATGTACCTATGCTAACTTAACACGATATAAGGATATATAGGAGCTATACAACAATAGGGGCACCAATTTTATGTCCAGCTATCTGAAAGCAATGTGGAAGGGATGTGGAGTAAACTATAAGTTTACCACCCCATATCATCCACAATGCAATGGGCTTGTGGAGAGATTTAACAAGACCCTTAAAGGCATGATAAAAGGATTACCAGAGAAGCTCAGGCGGAAATGGGACATTCTTTTACCCTGCCTGTTCTTTGCTTACAGAGAGGTCCCACAGAAGGGGGTTGGCTACAGCCCTTTTGAACTTTTGTTTGGCCACCCTGTGAGAGGTCCATTGTGTTTGGTGAAGGAAGGATGGGAGTTACCTCTCAAAAAGCCCAAACTAGACATAGTGGACTATGTACTTGGTCTCCGCTCCAGGATGGCTGAGTACATGGAAAGAGCATCCAAAAACCTGGAGGCCAGCCAAGAATTACAGAAAGCTTGGCATGACCAAAAGGCTGTGCTGGTAGAGTTCCAACCAGGACAGAAGGTATGGGTACTGGAGCCAGTGGCTCCAGCAGCACTCCAAGACAAATGGAGTGGACCCTATCCTATTATTGAGAAGAAGGGGGAAGTCACCTACTTGGTAGACTTTGGAACACCCAGGAGCCCTCACAGGGTAATCCATGTGAATCGCTTGAAAGCATTTGTGGACAGGGAGGACATGAGCTTGCTCATGGCCACAGATGGGGAACAGGAGGAAGAGAGTGACCCTCTCCCAGACCTGCTTTCTCAGAACCCTGATGATGGTTCAGTTGATGGAGTAGCCTTGGCAGGCAGCCTCACTGACCAGCAACAGAGGGACTGCAGACAAGTTTTGCAGGCCCACAGGCATTTGTTTTCACTCACACCCAGCCAGACTGACTGGTGTACCCATGTTGTGGACACTGGTGACAGTCTGCCTGTCAAGAATAAGATCTACAGGCAACCTGATCATGTCAGGGATTGCATCAAGGCTGAGGTGCAAAAGATGTTGGAGCTTGGAGTGATTGAGCCATCAGAGAGCCCATGGGCCAGCCCAGTAGTCCTGGTGCCAAAACCTCATACCCAAGATGGAAAGAGAGAAATTAGGTTTTGCATGGACTACAGGGGTCTCAATGCTGTCACTAGGACAGATGCTCACCCCATTCCAAGAGCAGATGAGCTCATTGACAGATTGGCTTCTGCCAAGTTTCTGAGCACATTTGATCTGACAGCTGGCTACTGGCAAATCAGACTAGCTGAGGAGTCAAAAGCCAAAACAGCATTCTCTACCCCTAGTGGACATTATCAGTTTGTGGTAATGCCCTTTGGTTTGAAGAATGCACCTGCCACTTTCCAAAGGTTGGTGAACCAATTCCTTACTGGGTTGGATGACTTTTGTGCAGCTTATCTAGATGATATTGCTGTCTTTAGCTCCACCTGGGAGGATCACCTGATCCACCTGAAGAAAGTTTTGGAGGCCCTGCAAAAGGCAGGCCTAACTATCAAGGCCACAAAGTGCCAGATAGGGCAGAGTAAGGTTGTATACCTGGGCCACCTAGTAGGTGGAGGCCAGGTTCAGCCACTGGAAAGCAAAATCCAGGCCATACAGGACTGGGCTCCTCCAGTTACCCAGACACAAGTCAGAGCCTTCTTGGGCCTGACTGGGTATTACAGAAAGTTTGTGAAAAACTATGGGTCTATAGTGACACCATTAAATGACTTGACATCCAAGAAGACGCCAAAAAAGGTTCAGTGGACAGTTAGCTGTCAGAAGGCATTTGATGACCTGAAGAAGGCCATGTGCTCTGCACCTATCCTAAAGAGTCCTGACTACTCCAAACAGTTCATTGTTCAGACAGATGCTTCTGAGTTGGGGGTGGGAGCTGTGCTCTCACAACTTAATCAAGATGGTCAAGACCAGCCTATTGCTTTCATTAGCAGGAGGCTGACTCCCAGAGAGAAATGTTGGTCAGCCATTGAGAGGGAGGCCTTTGCTGTGGTTTGGGCATTAAAGAAGTTGAGGTCCTACTTGTTTGGAACTCACTTCCTGGTGCAGACAGACCATAAGCCCCTCTTATGGCTTAATCAGATGAAGGGTGAAAATCCCAAACTGCTCAGGTGGTCCATTTCCCTACAGGGGATGGACTTTACAGTGGAGCACCGCCCAGGGACTGACCATGGTAATGCAGATGGTCTCTCCAGGTACTTCCACTTAGAACATGAAGACTTATCTGGTCAAGGTTAGTTTAATGTCCCTGCGTTTGGGGGGGGGTTGTGTAGGAGAGTAGGGTCTGCTATCCTATGGTCACCCCAAATTTTTGCTTTTTGCTTCACTGGTTTTCGACTACTGAGGCTGTGGGCCTGCTGATCAGACCCCCAGCCTGCTGTTCTCTCACTAAATTAATGATACATGTGCTATAGGCACATACCAATTGGAAATTGACTCCTTGTCAGCCCCTGTAGAATGCACTATAGGTGCCCAGGGCATAGGGGCCACCAAGGCCTACCAGGGGCTGCAGCATATCTTTTGCCACCCCTGGCTGGTTCTTAAATTGACACAACTGGCTGATCACTCAGCTGGGGTAAGGTGGTGTAAACACCCCTTGCTTAGATATAGTATACCTGTATCTAAACCTATATCTGGACACATGTAAACCTGTGAGCCACTCCTATAGAAGGCCTCATCAATCCTGGAGGCTGAGTGCGTGGTTTTATGTGAGATGGAGCTCTAGCATGAGCTGAGCCTGTCTGCAGCTGTCGGGAACAACTCCCTAAGCTGTTTCAGGATAATGCCATACCATATACTCTTAAGTGCCTTATAATCCTCGCGGTTAAATAGCAACTTTGGGTTGGCTTTATCAAAACATGTCGTGTAAGGTGTCATACGATTTGGAATACCATCCCCTCGCCAGTTCTGGCGACGGGGATGGCATTCCACCCCTCTAGAGGGGTAAGACATGTTCCTTTACTAAATGCGGTTAATTTCTCCAAAGACCTTAAGATCCACAAAATGGATGCCTCTGCCACAGACAAATGTCTGGACCCCTGCAGTTGACCGAAACTCAGCAGATGGGGCCTGGACAAAGGGTTTCCTGTCACAGGAGGGTGTCACCACCCTCCAGACAGGAGATAGTGGATTGTAGCAGGGAGGTTTTAAAGAAACCAGACACTGCCTGGGGCGCACAAGGCTGCCCCTTGCATAATCCGGCCAAACCGGTTCTGGGGCACTCCAGCCCTCGTGCCAGGGCGGCCTGGATCAAAGGAAGGGGGTGTATCCACCCACTTCCTGGGTCCCACCCATAGGAGGGGACCTAGCAGGTAATCACGCCCCCCAGATTGGAATAAGAGTGGGAGCAGTGCCAATGCACATCAGATTTCCTGGAAGAAACATTAGAAACGAAACTCTGGACCCTTGGACCTCCATCTCAACGTGGAAGCCCGAAGAATCTCCCTTGTGGTCAAGGAGTGACCACCCTGCAGCAGCAGGCACCATCCAGCCCTCGACGTCTACTTAGTTGCAGTTCCCGCCGGAACTCGAGCGACTGAGATCAACGAGATCAAGCTTGCCTGCCTTCCAACAGCCCGATCCACAGTCCCTGCAGAGCTGAGACCCGTGGAGGCGACCGGAAGCGTGGGGCACGCCATCTTGAATTGACCACGAGACGCTGACCGTGCAGCCCACGAGTGACCCTTGAAGCTGTGCACCGGGGTTTGAGAAGCCCCCACCCTGAGCTGCTCGTGAGCCGAAGTTCAGCCCTCCACACTCGACGAGTGCTGCGTGGGGCCCTTTGGCTCTATTTGGCTCAACGCGTTGGCCCGGTCACTTGCCAGCTGGCTAGTGGTCCCTGTGCCGACGAACTACCTAAGAAGACTCGTGAATCTGGTTGCTCCAGATCCACACCAGCTCCCCTGAAAAGGAGCCCCGACTCTGACCTTCCTGGTCCGAGTGAGAAGCAATCTTCCGATCCCGCGTGGATTGCTCTTGCCAAGGCTTGTTTGCTCCAAACTTGAAGCCGACTGCACCGACGGTGAGAGCCTGCGTGGGACAGATCGTGACCTGCTCCTGGACGTCGCAGATGCCCCAGAGCCCACGTGACAGCGGAGAGAAGCTCCTCGACGACCACCTGATTGCGCCCGACATTGCCTGGTTCCGTCCTGGTTCCACCCTGGTCACTGCTGAGTGACCCAGACTCTGTCCCCTCTGCTTTCAGGTACTCTACAACTTGAGTCCACCCTTGGACTCCACCGGACACTTCATCTTTAACCAGCCTGCAGCCCTTTCAGCTTCAAGCACCAAGAGCCTGCGTGTCAAAACCCGACGCCACTTCGACCCTGTGCACCCATTTCCTGTGGGTGAGGTAACTTTGCTCCGCCGGTGTTCCCACACTGGTGCACACCTCTAGGGTCTGTGTGTTAAGTTTTGTTCCTCTAGGTTCAGCGGAAGTGTCCTTAAACTTTAACTCTATGACTTTTACGCACCATTGGTTAACATTGGTGCATGCGTGCGCTTTCCGCACATCTCCCGAATCCCGAGGGCCATTCCCGACTTCAGCATTGCTTGTCCTGACTGCTCCCAGCGATTCCCTAGGCCCTAGGCCTAACCACTGTTCGAGTGGCCTTTCTTATACCACTTGTTTAGTATATGGTTTGAGTGGCCACCCGCCCTCATCCATAATTGTGCAACTTGTATGTTTAAACAGTGCTTTTGATTTAACGCTTGTGCCCCTTTATTCATAAAGAATACTGGGGATTGTTTTTAGTAATAAACACATATATTTTTATAATATATACTTGTGTGGTGTCCTTTCATTTGGTATTACAGGATTGTATGTGGTAAAACAGCTCGCTTAACACGACCTCTTAAGTTAAGCCTTTAGGCTGCTTAGTCCATGCTACCCCTAGGATAGCTTGTCTAATAAGGTTGACTTACAACCAGACACCATAAGGGATTGTTTGGTCAGGTAGTAGGTGGTTCCAGAATTGGAAACATCCCCTACCAGGCCAACTTCTCACACCCATCATCAATGGTTTGAAAGTTGAAGCTTTTAGAGACACAGGGGCTAGCATCACCATGGTGGCTGACTGTATAGTCCCCTCTAAGCAACTTTTACCTGGTGCCACATACCAGGTAACAAACATTGATGGCATCAAAACAAATCATCCCATGGCAGTAGTAAGTCTCAGCTGGGGAGGTGTCATTGGCCCAAAGAGAGTGGCAGTGTCATCAAACTTGCCTGTAGACTGCCTACTTGGTAATGATTTGGAAATCTCAGCCTGGGCTGAGGTTGAACAGGAAATCCATTCTAGAATGGTAAATTCCAATGGAAAGGTTAGTGGGGCTGTAATGGCTACAGCCCCAATTCAAGATGTCCTTCCTGAAAAGGTTGGTAGGGCTAAGAAACTCTCTGCCCCATCTTTAGCAAAAGCTCTTCCTGAACAGAATAGCAAAGCTGTTATGATAACAGCAGAAACCCAAACTGAGTCTCCTCCTGAAAAGGTTGGTGGGGCTGTGATGGCCACAGCCCAGACTCAAACTGATATGTGTGTTGTGAAACCTGAAATGATGGATAACTCCACACAAACTGAGAGCATGGAGGAGGAAGAGAAATCTCCCCCTCACCAGACTTTAGGACAGGATCAGCCTCCTCAGGGAACTGATCTTACCCCTGACGAAGCAACTGCCCCAGAGGTGGTTGGGCCTAGCCTGACAGAACCTCTGATGTCAGTGGACCCTTCTCAGGTGGGACCCAGTCTGGAGCAGGTAACCTGCCCCTCTCTACCTTGCCTTACTCAGCCCAGGGCTGCAGAGGACAAGAAGGACAGTGAGACCCAGAGGGCCCCCTGTCAAATAAAGCACCCCCATCAACAGATTAGGGGCACCAAAACTAGTAGCCCTAGTGAGGTGAAAACTTTAACAACTCCTGAGGGAGCCCCCTTAAAAGTAGTTAGGGACCTCCCACAGATGGATTCTGTTGGGCACAGCCAAACCTGGGACCCAAAGGGCCCAAACCTGAACTGTCCCTCCAGCAAGCCAAACAGAGGGACCCAGCCTCCAGCTTTAGGTAGCCAGAGGTTGACCCTGAGAGCACAGTGCAACTCAGTTAAAGAAAGAAAGGCACACATGGTGGAAGATAATTGGAGGAAGCTAAGCCCTAAATTAGTAGAGCCTCACTTCAATACTCCATATCCAAACCAGCCTTTAACTTTGCATAAACACACCCAAGGTAGTGATTCCCTATGGTGGAGACCCTCTAATACCCAAAGGGTGAGGGACTGCTTAGTGGACCATGAGACAGGGGGTACCCATGCTAGTGCAGGTACTTCCTTATATGGCCACTCAGGCAATATAGGCTTACCTGGCCAAGGATAGCCTTATCTCCTTTCGTTTGGGGGGGGTTGTGTAGGAAGGTGGCTACCTGACTATGGTTACCCCAGATTTTTTGCCTGTGTTTAGCTGGTTTTTTGACTTAGTTGACCTGGTTCCCTGCTAATCAGGGCCCCAGGCCATCTGCTCTCTCTGTAAAATGGATTCCATGTACCCTAGGTACATACCACAATTGGAAATGGACTCCTTGTCAGCCCCTGTATAATGCACTATAGGTGCCCAGGGCATAGGGGCCACCAAGGCCTACCAGGGGCTGCAGCATATCTTTTGCCACCCCTGGCTGGTTCTTAAATTGACACAACTGGCTGATCACTCAGCTGGGGTAAGGTGGTGTAATCACCCCTTACTTAGATATAGTATACCTATATCTAAACCTATATCTGGACACATATAAACCTGTGAGCCACTCCTATGGAAGGCCTCATCAATCCTGGAGGCAGAGTGCGTGGTTTAATGTGAGATGGAGCTCTAGCATGAGCTGAGCCTGTCTGCAGCTGTCGGGAACAACTCCCTAAGCTGTTTCAGGATAATGCCATACCATATACTCTTAAGTGCCTTATAATCCTCGCGGTTAAATAGCAACTCTGGTTTGGCTTTATCAAAACATGTCGTGTAAGGTGTCATACGATTTGGAATACTATCCCCTTGCCAGTTCTGGCGACGGGGATAGCATTCCACCCCTCTAGAGGGGTAGGACATGTTGCTTTACTTAAATGCGGTTAATTTCTCCAAAGACCTTAGATCCACAAAATGGATGCCTCTGCCACAGACAAATGTCTGGACCCCTGCAGCTGACCGAAACTCGGCCAAATGGGGCCTGGACAAAGGGTTTCCTGTCACAGGAGGGTGTCACCGCCCTCCAGACAGGAGATAGTGGATTGTAGCAGGGAGGTTTGAAAGAAACCAGACACTGCTTGGGGCGCACAAGGCTGCCCCTTGCATAATCCGGCCAAACCGGTTCTGGGGCACTCCAGCCCTCGTGCCAGGGCGGCCTGGATCAAAGGAAGGGGGTGTATCCACCCACTTCCTGGGTCCCACCCATAGGGGGGGACCTAGCAGGTAATCACGCCCCCCAGATTCGAATAAGAGTGGGAGCAGTGCCAATGCACATCAGATTTCCTGGAAGAAAAATTAGAAACGAAACTCTGGACCCTTGGACCTCCATCTCAACGTGGAAGCCTGAAGAATCTCCCTTGTGGTCAAGGAGTGACCACCCTGCAGCAGCAGGCACCATCCAGCCCTCGACGTCTACTTAGTTGCAGTTCCCGCCGGAACTCGAGCGACTGAGATCGACAAGATCAAGCTTGCCTGCCTTCCAACAGCCCGATCCACAGTCCCTGCAGAGTTGAGACCCGTGGAGGCGACCGGAAGCGTGGGGCCCGCCATCTTGAATTGACCATGAGACGCTGACCGTGCAGCCCACGAGTGACCCTCGAAGCTGTGCACCGGGGCTTGAGAAGCACCCACCCTGAGCTACTCTTGAGCCGAAGTTCAGCCCTCCACACTCGACGAGTGCTGCGTGGGGCCCTTTTGCTCCATTTGGCTCAACGCGTTGGCCCGGACACTTGCCAGCCGGCTAGTGGTCCCTGTGCCGACGAAACTATAAAGAAGACTCGTGAATCTGGTTGCTCCAGATCCACACCAGCTCCCCTGAAAAGGAGCCCCCACTCTGACCTTCCTGGTTCGAGTGAGAAGCAATCTCCCGGTTCCGCGTGTATTGCTCTTGCCAAGTGTTGTTTGCTCCAAACTTGAAGCCGACAGCGCCGACGGTGAGAGCCTGCGTGGGACAGATCGTGATCTGCTCCTGGACGTCGCTGATGCCCCAGAGCCCACGTGACAGCAGAGAGAAGCTCCTCGACGACCACCTGATTGCGCCCGACATTGCCTGGTTCCGTCCTGGTTCCACCCTGGTCACTGCTGAGTGACCCAGACTCTGTCCCCTCTGCTTTCAGGTACCCTTCGACTTGAGTCCACCCTTGGACTCCACCGGACACTTCATCTTCAACCCGCCTGCAGCCCTTTCAGCTTCAAGCTCCAAGAGCCTGCGTGTCAAAACCCGACGCCACTTCGACCCTGTGCACCCACTTCCTGTGGGTGAAGTAACTTTGCTCCGCCGGTGTTCCCACACTGGTGCACATCTCTAGGGTCTGTGTCTTATGTTTTGTTCCTCTAGGTTCAGCGGAAGTGTCCTTAAACTCTAACTTTACACTTTTTACGCACCATTGGTTAACATTGGTGCATGCGTGCGCTTTCCGCACAGCTCCCGAATCCCGAGGGCCATTCCCGACTTCAGCATTGCTTGTCCTGACTGCTCCCAGCGATTCCCTAGGCCCTAGGCCTAACCACTGCTCGAGTGGCATCTCTTATACCACTTGTTTAGTATATGGTTTGAGTGGCCCCCTGCCCTCATCCATAATTGTGCAACTTGTATGTTTAAACAGTGCTTTTGATTTAACGCTTGTGCCCCTTTATTCATAAAGAATACTGGGGATTGTTTTTAGTAATAAATACATATATTTTTATAATATATACTTGTGTGGTGTCCTTTCATTTGATATTACAGGATTGTATGTGATAAAACAGCTCGCTTAACACGACCTCTTAAGTTAAGCCTTTAGGCTGCTTAGTCCATGCTACCCCTAGGATAGCTTGTCTAATAAGGTTGACTTACAACCAGACACCATAAGGGATTGTTTGGTCTGATAATAGGTGGTTCCAGAATTGGAAACATCACCTATCAGGCCAACTTCTCACACAGGGGGACCAAGCACAGCCAGGGGTACCAAGCACAGCCAGGGGGACCAAGAGCAACCAGGGGGACCAAGCACAGCCTGGGGACCAAGCACAGCTTGGGGGACCAAGCACAGCCTGGGGGACCAAGAGCAACCAGGGGGACCAAGCACAGCCTGGGGGACCAAGCACAGCCTGGGGGATCAAGAGCAACCAGGGGGGCCAAGCACAGCCTGGGGGACCAAGCACAGCCTTGGGGACCAAGCACAGCCTGGGGGACCAAGAGCAACCAGGGGGACCAAGCACAGCCAGGGGGACCAAGCACAGCCTGGGGGACCAAGCACAGCCTGGGGGACCAAGCACAGCCTGGGGGACAAAGCACAGCCTGGGGGACCAAGAGCAACCAGGGGGACCAAGCACAGCCTGGGGGACCAAGCACAGCCTGGGGGACCAAGCACAAGCCTGGGGGACCAAGAGCAACCAGGGGGACCAAGCACAGCTTGGGGGACCAAGCACAGCCTGGGGGACAAAGCACAAGCCTGGGGGACCAAGAGCAACCAGGGGGACCAAGCACAGCCTGGGGGACCAAGCACAAGCCTGGGGGACCAAGAGCAACCAGGGGGACCAAGCACAGCCTGGGGGACCAAGCACAGCCTGGGGGACCAAGAGCAACCAGGGGGACCAAGCACAGCTGGGGGACCAAGCACAGCCTGGGGGACCAAGCACAGCCTGGGGGACCAAGAGCAACCAGGGGGACCAAGCACAGCCTGGGGGACTGTAGGAAGGTGGCTACCTGACTATGGTTACCCCAGATTTTTTGCCTGTGTTTAGCTGGTTTTTTGACTTAGTTGACCTGGTTCCCTGCTAATCAGGGCCCCAGGCCATCTGCTCTCTCTGTAAAATGGATTCCATGTACCCTAGGTACATACCAATTGGAAATGGACTCCTTGTCAGCCCCTGTAGAATGCACTATAGGTGCACAGGGCACAGGAGCCACTAAGGCCTACCAGGGGCTGCAGCATATCTTTTGCCACCCCTGGCTGGTTCTTAAATTGACACAACTGGCTGATCACTCAGCTGGGGTAAGGTGGTGTACACACCCCTTGCTTAGATATAGTATACCTATGTCTAAAACCTATATCTGGACACATGTAAACCTGTGAGCCACTCCTATAGAAAGGCCTCATCAATCCTGGAGGCTGAGTGCGTGGTTTTATGTGAGATGGAGCTCTAGCATGAGCTGAGCCTGTCTGCAGCCATCGGGAACAAATCCCTAAGCTGTTTCAGGATAATGCCATACCATATACTATTAAGTGCCTTATAATCCTCGCGGTTATTTAGCAACTCTGGTTATGCTTTATCAAAACATGTCGTGTAAGGTGTCATACGCTTTGGAATACCATCCCCTCGCCAGTTCTGGCGACGGGGATGGCATTCCACCCCTCTAGAGGGGTAAGACATGTTACTTCACTTTAATGCGGTTGATTTCTCCAAAGGCCTTAAGATCCACAAAATGGATGCCTCTGCCACAGACAAATGTCTGGACCCCTGGAGCTGACCGAAACCCAGTCAAGGGGGTCCTGGACAAAGGGTTTCCTGTCACAGGAGGGTGTCACCGCCCTCCAGACAGGAGATAGTGTATTGTAGCAGGGAGGTTTGAAAGAAACCAGACACTGCCTGGGGCGCACAAGGCTGCCCCTTGCATAATCCGGCCAAACCGGTTCTGGGGCACTCCAGCCCTCGTGCCAGGGTGGCCTGGATCAAAGGAAGGGGGTGTATCCACCCACTTCCTGGGTCCCACCCATAGGAGGGGACCTAGCAGGTAATCACGCCCCCCAGATTGGAATAAGAGTGGGAGCAGTGCCAATGCACATGAGATTTCCTGGAAGAAACATTTGAAACGATATTCTGGACCCTTCGCCCTCCATCTCAACGTGGAAGCCCGAAGAATCTCCCTTGTGGTCAAGGAGTGACCACCCTGCAGCAGCAGGCACCATCCAGCCCTCGACGTCTACTTAGTTGCAGTTCCCGCCGGAACTCGAGCGACTGAGATCGACGAGATCAAGCCTGCCCAGCTTCTAACAGCCCGATCCACAGTCCCTGCAAAGCTGAGACCCGTGGAGGCGACCGGAAGCGTGGGGCACGCCATCTTGAAGTGACCACGAGACGCTGACCGTGCAGCCCACGAGTGACCCTCGAAGCTGTACACCGGGGTTTGAGAAGCCCCCACCCTGAGCTATTTCTGAGCCGAAGTTCAGCCCTCCACACTTGACGAGTGCTGCGTGGGGCCCTTTGGCACGATTTGGCTCAACGCGTTGGCCCGGTCACTTGCCAGCTGGCTTGTGGTCCCTGTGCCGACGAACTACAAAAGAAGACTCGTGATTCTGGTTGCTCCAGATCCACACCAGCTCCCCTGAAAGGGAGCCCCGACTCTGACCTTCCTGGTCCGAGTGAGACGCCATCTTCCAATCCCGCGTGGATTGCTCTTACCAAGGCTTGTTTGCTCCAAACCGGAAGCCGACTGCACCGACGGTGAGAGCCTGCGTGGGACAGATCGTGACCTGCTCCTGGACGTCGCAGATGCCCCAGAGCCCACGTGACAGCGAAGAGAAGCGCCTCGACGACCACCTGATTGCGCCCGACATTGCCTGGTTCCGTCCTGGTTCCACCCTGGTCACTGCTGAGTGACCCAGACTCTGTCCCCTCTGCTTTCAGGTACTCTACAACTTGAGTCCACCCTTGGACTCCACCGGACACTTCGTCTTCACCCTGCCTGCAGCCCTTTCAGCTTCAAGCACCAAGAGCCTGCGTGTCAAAACCCGACGCCACTTCGACCCTGTGCACCCACTTCCTGTGGGTGAGGTAACTTTGCTCCGCCGGTGTTCCCACACTGGTGCACACCTCTAGGGTCTGTGTGTTAAGTTTTGTTCCTCTAGGTTCAGCGGAAGTGTCCTTAAACTTTAACTATTTGACTTTTACGCACCATTGGTTAACATTGGTGCATGCGTGCGCTTTCCGCACATCTCCCGAATCCCGAGGGCCATTCCCGACTTCAGCATTGCTTGTCCTGACTGCTCCCAGCGATTCCCTAGGCCCTAGGCCTAACCACTGTTCGAGTGGCCTCTCTTATACCACTTGTTTAGTATATGGTTTGAGTGGCCCCCCCGCCCTCATCCATAATTGTGCAACTTGTATGTTTAAACAGTGCTTTTGATTTAACGCTTGTGCCCCTTTATTCATAAAGAATACTGGGGATTGTTTTTAGTAATAAACACATATAGTTTTATAATATATACTTGTGTGGTGTCCTTTCATTTGGTATTACAGGATTGTATGTGGTAAAACAGCTCGCTTAACACGACCTCTTAAGTTAAGCCTTTAGGCTGCTTAGTCCATGCTACCCCTAGGATAGCTTGTCTAATAAGGTTGACTTACAACCAGACACCATAAGGGGATTGTTTGGTCAGGTAGTAGGTGGTTCCAGAATTGGAAACATCCCCTACCAGGCCAACTTCTCACATTGGTGAGCAGCGGTGCGGATTTGAGCTTGCTGTTGTTTTACCATTGCAATCTTTATATCAAATTGAAAGATCACATCAAGTACCTCTAGGTACATATAAAATCAAAAGCTTAGCATATTAAGTTCTACTGAACTTAGTAGTTGTAGGTTGAAGGGAGTAGCACACCCCTGACTACAACTCACTAGCAAGGTCCAGTAGGAAAACACTTAGTGTAGGTAAGTGCACCACTTACACCTCACTAGTAACCATGTCTGACACAGGAAAGGCCTCAGGGTCTAGTCCTGTGACAGTTGACCCTACCCAGGCAACTTTTGGATATGACAAACTAACCCGCAGAGACTTGATTGCCTTGTGCAAAGCAAGAGGGTTAAAAAGGGGCAGAAGCCCCACCTGCCTAACCCTGGTAGAAATCCTAGAACAGGATGACTTAGAGAAGGCTAAAACAGCTTCCCTAGACACAGGAAATGGAGAGAACCCCCCTGTAGTTGATCCCCCTGAAGAGGAGGATGATGATGACTTGGATGAGGACTCAGATGCTGGGGACTTAGAAGTACAGGATCAGGGTAGCCAGGTTCCAGTTGGTAGGCTTAGCCAGGCCAACTTGGACCTACTGGGGAATGGAGAGGGCCAGCACCTCCCCAGAACCCAACATGTGATTCTCCCAGGCAACAGAAGAGTGAGATCTCCCTCAGGGGACTCTCATCTTTCTAGTGCCTCCAGAGAATCAGAGAGAGGCATGAGTGCTTCTCAGAAAGCTGAGCATAGGGCTAGAATGAGGGCTGTCAGACTCCAGATAGAGAGAGAGGAGGTAGCCCTGAGTCAAGCTAAGCTTACCTTAGCTCAAGCTAAACTTGCCTTGGCAAGAGAGAAAAAATTGTGTGGCTTAGATGCCACTGGTGGCAGCAATATTCCTAAAGAGAAACCCAGGTCCTATGACAGTAGAAACCTGACAAAGATTGTGCCCCCCTTCAAAGAAGGGGATGACATCCACAAATGGATGACTGCTCTTGAGAGAGCCTGCATGGTACAGCAGGTTCCTGAGGAACAGTGGGCAGCAATCTTATGGTACTCCTTTTCAGAGAAAGGGAGGGACAAGCTCCTCACTGTCAGACATGAGGATGCAAACAATTACAAAGTCCTGAAGAGTGTTCTGATAGATGGGTTTGGCTTAACCACTGAACAGTACAGGTTCAAGTTCAGAGACACCCAGAAGACACAGACTCAGGACTGGACTGATTTTGTAGATTGTGCTACTAAGGCTCTGGAGGGTTGGCTACATGGCAGCAAAGTACATGACTTTACAGGATTGTATAATTTGATTATGAGGGAGCAGATCCTAAGTAATTGTCAGAACCAGCTCTTACACCAGCACCTGGTAGACTCTGATCTGACCTCTCCCCAAGAATTGGGAAAGAAGGCAGACAAATGGGTCAGAACCAGGATTAGGCCTAAGAATCAGGACAGTAACCAGAAGAAGGAGTCTACCAAGCCTCAAGATAAGGGTGGGGATAAAAATAAAGAAAAGACTTCCCCAGGGCCCCAAAACTCCAAGGATGGGGGTGGGTCCCAAGACACTTCTTCAACTGAGAAAAAGCCTTATTGTTATGCCTGTAAACAGGTGGGGCATTACAAAACAGACAGCTGTTGTCCCAAGAATAACAATAAAGAAAATATACCTCCAAAGCCAGCTTCAACACCTCCTGTTACTGTCAGCAGTAATCCCCCAGGAAGTGGAAGCACACCCAGGAATCTGGGTGGGTTTACTTTTGGAAATCAGGTGGACCCTGGCCTATCCAGGTCCCCATCACCCAATGATCTTGTTTATGAGGTTGGCATGGGGTTTGCCAACTTCTCTGCTTGCCCAAATACTTTGAGCAAGTATAGACAAGAACCCATCATCAATGGTTTGAAAGTTGAGGCTTTTAGAGACACAGGGGCTAGCATCACCATGGTGGCTGATGGCATAGTCCCCTCTAAGCAACTTTTACCTGGTGCCACATACCAGGTTACAAACATTGATGGAATCCAAACAAATCATCCCATGGCAGTAGTAAGTCTCAGCTGGGGAGGTGTCATTGGCCCAAAGAGAGTGGCAGTGTCACCAAACTTGCCTGTAGACTGCCTACTTGGTAATGATTTGGAGATCTCAGCCTGGGCTGAGGTTGAACAGGAAACCCATTCTAGAATGGTGAATTCCAATGGAAAGGTTAGTGGGGCTGTAATGGCTACAGCCCCCATTCAAGATGTCCTTCCTGAAAAGGTTGGTAGGGCTGAGAAACTCTCTGCCCCATCTTTAGCAAAAGCTCTTCCTGACCAGA
Organism: Lissotriton helveticus; assembly: GCF_964261635.1. Taxonomy (NCBI): domain Eukaryota; kingdom Metazoa; phylum Chordata; class Amphibia; order Caudata; family Salamandridae; genus Lissotriton; species Lissotriton helveticus. The sequence goes on from NW_027611718.1 coordinate 970,062, forward strand.
ATAGCAAAGCTGTTATGATGACAGCAGAAACCCAAACTGAGTCTCCTCCTGAAAAGGTTGGTGGGGCTGTGATGGCCACAGCCCAAACTCAAACTGACACGTGTGTTGTGAAACCTGAAATGATGGATAACTCCACACAAACTGAGAGCATGGAGGAGGAAGAGAAATCTCCCCCTCACCAGACTTTAGGACAGGATCAGCCTCCTCAGGGAACTGATCTTACCCCTGATGAAGGAACTGCCCCAGAGGTGGTTGGGCCTAGCCTGACAGAACCTCTGATGGCGGTGGACCCTTCTCAGGTGGGACCCAGTCTGGAGCAGGTAACCTGCCCCTCTCTACCTTGCCTTAGCCAGCCCAGGGCTGCAGAGGACAAGAAGGACAGTGAGACCCAGAGGGCCCCCTGTCAAATAAAGCACCCCCATCAAAAGATTAGGTGCACCAAAACTAGTAGCCCTAGTAAGGTGAAAACTTTAAAAACTCCTGAGGGAGCCCCCTTAAAAACAGTTAGGGACCTCCCACAGATGGATTCTGTTGGGCACAGCCAAACCTGGGACCCAAGGGGCCCAAACCTGAACTGTCCCTCCAGCAAGCCAAACAGAGGGACCCAGCCTCCAGCTTTAGGTAGCCAGAGGTTGACCCTGAGAGCACAGTGCAACTCAGTTAAAGAGAGAAAGGCACACATGGTGGAAGATAATTGGAGGAAGCTAAGCCCTAAATTAGTAGAGCCTCGCTTCAATACTCCATATCCAAACCAGCCTTTAACTTTGCCTAAACACACCCAAGGTAGTGATTCCCTATGGTGGAGACCCTCTAATACCCAAAGGGTGAGGGACTGCTTAGTGGACCATGAGACAGGGGGTACCCATGCTAGTGCAGGTACTTCCTTATATGGCCACTCAGGCAATATAGGCTTACCTGGCCAAGGATAGCCTTATCTCCTTTCGTTTGGGGGGGGGTTATGTAGGAAGGTGGCTACCTGACTATGGTTACCCCAGATTTTTTGCCTGTGTTTAGCTGGTTTTTTGACTTAGTTGACCTGGTTCCCTGCTAATCAGGGCCCCAGGCCATCTGCTCTCTCTGTAAAATGGATTCCATGTACCCTAGGTACATACCAATTGGAAATGGACTCCTTGTCAGCCCCTGTAGAATGCACTATAGGTGCACAGGGCACAGGAGCCACTAAGGCCTACCAGGGGCTGCAGCATATCTTTTGCCACCCCTGGCTGGTTCTTAAATTGACACAACTGGCTGATCACTCAGCTGGGGTAAGGTGGTGTACACACCCCTTGCTTAGATATAGTATACCTATGTCTAAAACCTATATCTGGACACATGTAAACCTGTGAGCCACTCCTATAGAAAGGCCTCATCAATCCTGGAGGCTGAGTGCGTGGTTTTATGTGAGATGGAGCTCTAGCATGAGCTGAGCCTGTCTGCAGCCATCGGGAACAAATCCCTAAGCTGTTTCAGGATAATGCCATACCATATACTATTAAGTGCCTTATAATCCTCGCGGTTATTTAGCAACTCTGGTTTGGCTTTATCAAAACATGTCGTGTAAGGTGTCATACGCTTTGGAATACCATCCCCTCGCCAGTTCTGGCGACGGGGATGGCATTCCACCCCTCTAGAGGGGTAAGACATGTTACTTCACTTTAATGCGGTTGATTTCTCCAAAGGCCTTAAGATCCACAAAATGGATGCCTCTGCCACAGACAAATGTCTGGACCCCTGGAGCTGACCGAAACCCAGTCAAGGGGGTCCTGGACAAAGGGTTTCCTGTCACAGGAGGGTGTCACCGCCCTCCAGACAGGAGATAGTGTATTGTAGCAGGGAGGTTTGAAAGAAACCAGACACTGCCTGGGGCGCACAAGGCTGCCCCTTGCATAATCCGGCCAAACCGGTTCTGGGGCACTCCAGCCCTCGTGCCAGGGCGGCCTGGATCAAAGGAAGGGGGTGTATCCACCCACTTCCTGGGTCCCACCCATAGGAGGGGACCTAGCAGGTAATCACGCCCCCCAGATTGGAATAAGAGTGGGAGCAGTGCCAATGCACATGAGATTTCCTGGAAGAAACATTTGAAACGATATTCTGGACCCTTCGCCCTCCATCTCAACGTGGAAGCCCGAAGAATCTCCCTTGTGGTCAAGGAGTGACCACCCTGCAGCAGCAGGCACCATCCAGCCCTCGACGTCTACTTAGTTGCAGTTCCCGCCGGAACTCGAGCGACTGAGATCGACGAGATCAAGCCTGCCCAGCTTCTAACAGCCCGATCCACAGTCCCTGCAAAGCTGAGACCCGTGGAGGCGACCGGAAGCGTGGGGCACGCCATCTTGAAGTGACCACGAGACGCTGACCGTGCAGCCCACGAGTGACCCTCGAAGCTGTACACCGGGGTTTGAGAAGCCCCCACCCTGAGCTATTCCTGAGCCGAAGTTCAGCCCTCCACACTCGACGAGTGCTGCGTGGGGCCCTTTGGCACGATTTGGCTCAACGCGTTGGCCCGGTCACTTGCCAGCTGGCTTGTGGTCCCTGTGCCGACGAACTACAAAAGAAGACTCGTGATTCTGGTTGATCCAGATCCACACCAGCTCCCCTGAAAGGGAGCCCCGACTCTGACCTTCCTGGTCCGAGTGAGACGCCATCTTCCAATCCCGCGTGGATTGCTCTTACCAAGGCTTGTTTGCTCCAAACCGGAAGCCGACTGCACCGACGGTGAGAGCCTGCGTGGGACAGATCGTGACCTGCTCCTGGACGTCGCAGATGGACCAGAGCCCACGTGACAGCGAAGAGAAGCGCCTCGACGACCACCTGATTGCGCCCGACATTGCCTGGTTCCGTCCTGGTTCCACCCTGGTCACTGCTGAGTGACCCAGACTCTGTCCCCTCTGCTTTCAGGTACTCTACAACTTGAGTCCACCCTTGGACTCCACCGGACACTTCGTCTTCACCCTGCCTGCAGCCCTTTCAGCTTCAAGCACCAAGAGCCTGCGTGTCAAAACCCGACGCCACTTCGACCCTGTGCACCCACTTCCTGTGGGTGAGGTAACTTTGCTCCGCCGGTGTTCCCACACTGGTGCACACCTCTAGGGTCTGTGTGTTAAGTTTTGTTCCTCTAGGTTCAGCGGAAGTGTCCTTAAACTTTAACTATTTGACTTTTACGCACCATTGGTTAACATTGGTGCATGCGTGCGCTTTCCGCACATCTCCCGAATCCCGAGGGCCATTCCCGACTTCAGCATTGCTTGTCCTGACTGCTCCCAGCGATTCCCTAGGCCCTAGGCCTAACCACTGTTCGAGTGGCCTCTCTTATACCACTTGTTTAGTATATGGTTTGAGTGGCCCCCCCGCCCTCATCCATAATTGTGCAACTTGTATGTTTAAACAGTGCTTTTGATTTAACGCTTGTGCCCCTTTATTCATAAAGAATACTGGGGATTGTTTTTAGTAATAAACACATATATTTTTATAATATATACTTGTGTGGTGTCCTTTCATTTGGTATTACAGGATTGTATGTGGTAAAACAGCTCGCTTAACACGACCTCTTAAGTTAAGCCTTTAGGCTGCTTAGTCCATGCTACCCCTAGGATAGCTTGTCTAATAAGGTTGACTTACAACCAGACACCATAAGGGGATTGTTTGGTCAGGTAGTAGGTGGTTCCAGAATTGGAAACATCCCCTACCAGGCCAACTTCTCACAGGGACCAAGAGCAACCAGGGGGACCAAGCACAGCCTGGGGGACCAAGAGCAATCAGGAGGACCAAGCACAGCCTGGGGGACCAAGCACAGCCTGGGGGACCAACAGCAACCAGGGGGACCAAGCACAGCCAGGGGTACCAAGCACAGCCAGGGGGACCAAGAACAACCAGGGGGACCAAGCACAGCCTGGGGGACCAAGCACAGCCTGGGGGACCAAGAGCAACCAGGGGGTCCAAGCTCAGCCTGGGGGACTGTAGGAAGGTGGCTACCTGACTATGGGTACCCCGGATTTTTTGCCTGTGTTTAGCTGGTTTTTTTACTTAGTTGACGTGGTTCCCTGCTAATCAGGGCCCCAGGCCATCTGCTCTCTCTGTAAAATGGATTCCATGTACCCTAGGTACATACCACAATTGGAAATTGGCTCCTTGTCAGCCCCTGTATAATGCACCATAGGTGCCCAGGGCATAGGGGCCACCAAGGCCTACCAGGGGCTGCAGCATATCTTTTGCCACCCCTGGCTGGTTCTTAAATTGACACAACTGGCTGATCACTCAGCTGGGGTAAGGTGGTGTAAACACCCCTTGCTTAGATATAGTATACCTATATCTAAACCTATATCTGGACACATGTAAACCTGTGAGTCACTCCTATGGAAGGCCTCATCAATCCTGGAGGCAGAGTGCGTGGTTTTATGTGAGATGGAGCTCTAGCATGAGCTGAGCCTGTCTGCAGCTGTCGGGAACAACTCCCTAAGCTGTTTCAGGATAATGCCATACCATATACTCTTAAGTGCCTTATAATCCTCGCGGTTAAATAGCAACTTTGGTTTGGCTTTATCAAAACATGTCGTGTAAGGTGTCATACGATTTGGAATACCATCCCCTCGCCAGGTCTGGCGACGGGGATGGCATTCCACCCCTCTAGAGGGGTAAGACATGTTGCTTTAACTAAATGCGGTTAATTTCTCCAAAGACCTTAGATCCACAAAATGGATGCCTCTGCCACAGACAAATGTCTGGACCCCTGCAGTAGACCGAAACTCAACCAAATGGGTCCTGGACAAAGGGTTTCCTGTCACAGGAGGGTGTCACCGCCCTCCAGACAGGAGATAGTGGATTGTAGCAGGGAGGTTTGAAAGAAACCAGACACTGCTGGGGGCGCACAAGGCTGCCCCTTGCATAATCCGGCCAAACCGGTTCTGGGGCACTCCAGCCCTCGTGCCAGGGCGGCCTGGATCAAAGGAAGGGGGTGTATCCACCCACTTCCTGGGTCCCACCCATAGGGGGGGACCTAGCAGGTAATCACGCCCCCCAGATTCAAATAAGAGTGGGAGCAGTGCCAATGCACATCAGATTTCCTGGAAGAAACATTTGAAACGAAATTCTGGACCCTTCGCCCTCCATCTCAACGTGGAAGCCCGAAGAATCTCCCTTGTGGTCAAGGAGTGACCACCCTGCAGCAGCAGGCACCATCCAGCCCTCGACATCTACTTAGTTGCAGTTCCCGCCGGAACTCAAGCGACTGAGATCGACGAGATCAAGCCTGCCTGCTTTCTAACAGCCCGATCCACAGTCCCTGCAGAGCTGAGACCCGTGGAGGCGACCGGAAGCGTGGGGCACGCCATCTTGAATTGACCACGAGACGCTGACCGTGCAGCCCACGAGTGACCCTCGAAGCTGTGCACCGGGGTTTCAGAATCCCCCACCCTGAGCTACTCCTGAGCCGAAGTTCAGCCCTCCACACTCGACGAGTGCTGCGTGGGGCCCTTCTGCTCTATTTGGCTCAACGCGTTGGCCCGGTCACTTGCCAGCTGGCTAGTGGTCCCTGTGCCGACGAAACTACTAAGAAGACTCGTGAATCTGGTTGCTCCAGATCCACACCAGCTCCCTTGAAAAGGAGCCCCGACTCTGACCTTCCTGGTCCGAGTGAGAAGCAATCTTCCGATCCCGCGTGGATTGCTCTTGCCAAGGCTTGTTTGCTCCAAACTTGAAGCCGACTGCACCGACGGTGAGAACCTGCGTGGGACAGATCGTGACGTGCTCCTGGACGTCGCAGATGCCCCAGAGCCCACGTGACAGCGGAGAGAAGCTCCTCGACGACCACCTGATTGCGCCCGACATTGCCTGGTTCCGTCCTGGTTCCACCCTGGTCACTGCTGAGTGACCCAGACTCTGTCCCCTCTGCTTTCAGGTACCCTTCGACTTGAGTCCACCCTTGGACTCCACCGGACACTTCATCTTTAACCCGCCTGCAGCCCTTTCAGCTTCAAGCACCAAGAGCCTGCGTGTCAGAACCCGACGCCACTTCGACCCTGTGCACCCACTTCCTGTGGGTGAGGTAACTTTGCTCCGCCGGTGTTCCCACACTGGTGCACACCTCTAGGGTCTGTGTGTTAAGTTTTGTTCCTCTAGGTTCAGCGGAAGTGTCCTTTAACTTTAACTTTACAACTTTTACGCACCATTGGTTAACATTGGTGCATGCGTGCGCTTTCCGCACATCTCCCGAATCCCGAGGGCCATTCCCGACTTCAGCATTGCTTGTCCAGACTGCTCCCAGCGATTCTCTAGGCCCTAGGCCTAACCACTGCTCGAGTGGCATCTCTTATACCACTTGTTTAGTATATGGTTTGAGTGGCCCCCTGCCCTCATCCATAATTGTGCAACTTTGTATGTTTAAACAGTGCTTTTGATTTAACGCTTGTGCCCCTTTATTCATAAAGAATACTGGGGATTGTTTTTAGTAATAAATACATATATTTTTATAATATATACTTGTGTGGTGTCCTTTCATTTGGTACTACAGGACTGTATGTGGTAAAACAGCTCGCTTAACACGAACTCTTAAGTTAAGCCTTTAGGCTGCTTAGTCCATGCTACCCCTAGGATAGCTTGTCTAATAAGGTTGACTTACAACCAGACACCATAAGGGATTGTTTGGTCTGATAACAGGTGGTTCCAGAATTGGAAACATCACCTATCAGGCCAACTTCTCACAGTGGTGTCCTTTCATTTGATATTACAGGATTGTATGTGGTAAAACAGCTCGCTTAACACGACCTCTTAAGTTAAGCCTTTAGGCTGCTTAGTCCATGCTACCCCTAGGATAGCTTGTCTAATAAGGTTGACTTACAACCAGACACCATAAGGGATTGTTTGGTCTGATAATAGGTGGTTCCAGAATTGGAAACATCACCTATCAGGCCAACTTCTCACATTGGTGAGCAGCGGTGCGGATTTGAGCTTGCTGTTGTTTTACCATTGCAATCTTTGTATCAAATTGAAAGATCACATCAAGTACCTTTAGGTACATATAAATCAAAAGCTTAGCATATTAAGTTCTACTGAACTTAGTAGTTGTAGATTAAAGGGATTAGCACACCCTGACTACAACTCACTAGCAAGGTACAGAAGGAAAACACTTAGTGTAGGTAAGTGCACCACTTACACCTCACTAGCAGCCATGTCTGACACAGGAAAAGCCTCAGGGTCTACTCCTGTGACAGTTGACCTTACCCAGGCAACTTTTGGATATGACAAACTAACCCGCAGAGACTTGATTGCCTTGTGCAAAGCAAGAGGGTTAAAAAGGGGCAGAAGCCCCACCTGCCAAATCCTGGTAGAAATCCTAGAGCAGGATGACTTAGAAAGGGCAAAGCAAGCTTCCCTAGTACCAGGAAATGGAGGGAACCCCCCTGTAACTGACCCCCCTCAGGAGGAAGATGAGGAAGAAGAAGAGGAGGAGGAGGACTCAGAAGTTGAGGACTTAGAAGATCAGGATCAGAGGGGTAGCCAGGTTCCAGTTGCCAGGCTTAGCCAGGCCAACTTGGACCTACTGGGGAATGGAGAGGGCCAGCACCTCCCCAGAACCCACCATGGGATTCTCCCAGGCAACAGAAGAGTGAGATCTCCCTCAGGGGACTCTCATATTTCTAGTGCCTCCAGAGAATCAGAGAGAGGCATGACTGCTTCTCAGAAAGCTGAGCATAGGGCTAGAATGAGGGCTGTCAAACTCCAAATAGAGAGAGAGGAGGTAGCCCTGAGTCAAGCTAGACTTACCTTAGCTCAAGCTAAACTTGCCTTGGCAAGAGAGAAAAAATTGTGTGGCTTAGATGCCACTGGTGGCAGCAATATTCCTAAAGAGAAACCCAGGTCCTATGATAGTAGAAACCTGACAAAGATTGTGCCCCCCTACAAGGAAGGGGATGACATCCACAAGTGGATAACTGCTCTTGAGAGAGCCTGCATGGTACAGCAGGTTCCTGAGGAACAGTGGGCAGCAATCTTATGGTACTCCTTTTCAGAGAAAGGGAGAGATAAGCTCCTCACTGTCAGACATGAGGATGCAAACAATTACAAAGTCCTGAAGAGTGTCCTAATAGATGGGTTTGGCTTAACCACTGAACAGTACAGGTTGAAGTTCAGAGACACCCAGAAGACACAGACACAGGACTGGACTGATTTTGTAGATTGTGCTACTAAGGCTCTGGAGGGTTGGCTACATGGCAGCAAAGTACATGACTTTACAGGATTGTATAATTTGATTATGAGGGAGCAGATCCTAAGTAATTGTCAGAACCAGCTCTTACACCAGCACCTGGTGGACTCTGATCTGACCTCTCCCCAAGAATTGGGAAAGAAGGCAGACAAGTGGGTCAGAACCAGGATTAGGCCTAAGAATCAGGACAGTAACCAGAAGAAGGAGTCTACCAAGCCTCAAGATAAGGGTGGGGATAAAAGTAAAGAAAAGACTTCCCCAGGGCCCCAAAACTACTCCAAGAATGGGGGTGGGTCCCCAGACACTTCTTCAACAGAGAAAAAGCCTTATTGTTATGCCTGTAAACAGGTTGGGCATTACAAAACAGACAACTGTTGTCCCAAGAATAACAATAAAGAAAATGTACCTCCAAAGCCAGCTTCAACACCTCCTGTTACTGTCAGCAGTAATCCCCCAGGAAGTTGAAGCACACCCAGGAATCTGGGTGGGTTTACTGTTGGAGCTCAGGTGGACCCTGGCCTATCCAGGTCCCCATCACCCAATGATCTTGTTTATGAGACTGGCATGGGGTTTGCCAACTTCTCTGCTTGCCCAAATACTTTGAGCAAGTATAGACAAGAACCCATCATCAATGGTTTGAAAGTTGAAGCTTTTAGAGACACAGGGGCTAGCATCACCATGGTGGCTGATGGCATAGTCCCCTCTAAGTAACTTTTACCTGGTGCCACATACCAGGTTACAAACATTGATGGAATCCAAACAAATCATCCCATGGCAGTAGTAAGTCTCAGCTGGGGAGGTGTCATTGGCCCAAAGAGAGTGGCAGTGTCACCAAACTTGCCTGTAGACTGCCTACTTGGTAATGATTTGGAGATCTCAGCCTGGGCTGAGGTTGAACAGGAAACCCATTCTAGAATGGTGAATTCCAATGGAAAGGTTAGTGGGGCTGTAATGGCTACAGCCCCAATTCAAGATGTCCTTCCTGAAAAGGTTGGTAGGGCTGAGAAACTCCCTGCCCCATCTTTAGCAAAAGCTCTTCCTGAACAGAATAGCAAAGCTGTTATGATAACAGCAGAAACCCAAACTGAGTCTCCTCCTGAAAAGGTTGGTGGGGCTGTGATGGCCACAGCCCAAACTCAAACTGATATGTGTGTTGTGAAGCCTGAAATGATGGATAACTCCACACAAACTGAGAGCATGGAGGAGGAAGAGAAATCTCCCCCTCACCAGACTTTAGGACAGGATCAGCCTCCTCAGGGAACTGATCTTACCCCTGATGAAGGAACTGCCCCAGAGGTTGTTAGGCCTGGCCTGACAGAGCCTCTGATGGCGGTGGACCCTTCTCAGGTGGGACCCAGTCTGGAGCAGGTAACCTGCCCCTCTCTACCTTGCCTTAGCCAGCCCAGGGCTGCAGAGGACAAGAAGGACAGTGAGACCCAGAGGGCCCCCTGTCAAATAAAGCACCCCCATCAAAAGATTAGGTGCACCAAAACTAGTAGCCCTAGTAAGGTGAAAACTTTAAAAACTCCTGAGGGAGCCCCCTTAAAAACAGTCAGGGACCACCCACAGATGGATTCTGTTGGGCACAGCCAAACCTGGGACCCAAGGGGCCCAAACCTGAACTGTCCCTCCAGCAAGCCAAACAGAGGGACCCAGCCTCCAGCTTTAGGTAGCCAGAGGTTGACCCTGAGAGCACAGTGCAACTCAGTTAAAGAGAGAAAGGCACACATGGTGGAAGATAATTGGAGGAAGCTAAGCCCTAAATTAGTAGAGCCTCGCTTCAATACTCCATATCCAAACCAGCCTTTAACTTTGCATAAACACACCCAAGGTAGTGATTCCCTATGATGGAGACCCTCTGATACCCCAAGGGTGAGGGACTGCTTAGTGGACCATGAGACAGGGGGTACCCATGCTAGTGCAGGTACTTCCTTATATGGCAACTCAGGCAATATAGGCTTACCTGGCCAAGGATAGCCTTATCTCCTTTCGTTTGGGGGGGGGGTTATGTAGGAAGGTGGCTACCTGACTATGGTTACCCCGGATTTTTTGCCTGTGTTTAGCTGGTTTTTTGACTTAGTTGACCTGGTTCCCTGCTAATCAGGGCCCCAGGCCATCTGCTCTCTCTGTAAAATGGATTCCATGTACCCTAGGTACATACCACAATTGGAAATGGACTCCTTGTCAGCCCCTGTATAATGCACCATAGGTGCCCAGGGCATAGGGGCCACCAAGGCCTACCAGGGGCTGCAGCATATCTTTTGCCACCCCTGGCTGGTTCTTAAATTGACACAACTGGCTGATCACTCAGCTGGGGTAAGGTGGTGTAAACACCCCTTGCTTAGATATAGTATACCTATATCTAAACCTATATCTGGACACATGTAAACCTGTGAGTCACTCCTATGGAAGGCCTCATCAATCCTGGAGGCAGAGTGCGTGGTTTTATGTGAGATGGAGCTCTAGCATGAGCTGAGCCTGTCTGCAGCTGTCGGGAACAACTCCCTAAGCTGTTTCAGGATAATGCCATACCATATACTCTTAAGTGCCTTATAATCCTCGCGGTTAAATAGCAACTTTGGTTTGGCTTTATCAAAACATGTCGTGTAAGGTGTCATACGATTTGGAATACCATCCCCTCACCAGTTCTGGCGACGGGGATGGCATTCCACCCCTCTAGAGGGGTAAGACATGTTGCTTTAACTAAATGCGGTTAATTTCTCCAAAGACCTTAGATCCACAAAATGGATGCCTCTGCCACAGACAAATGTCTGGACCCCTGCAGTTGACCGAAACTCAACCAAATGGGTCCTGGACAAAGGGTTTCCTGTCACAGGAGGGTGTCACCGCCCTCCAGACAGGAGATAGTGGATTGTAGCAGGGAGGTTTGAAAGAAACCAGACACTGCTGGGGGCGCACAAGGCTGCCCCTTGCATAATCCGGCCAAACCGGTTCTGGGGCACTCCAGCCCTCGTGCCAGGGCGGCCTGGATCAAAGGAAGGGGGTGTATCCACCCACTTCCTGGGTCCCACCCATAGGGGGGACCTAGCAGGTAATCACGCCCCCCAGATTCGAATAAGAGTGGGAGCAGTGCCAATGCACATCAGATTTCCTGGAAGAAACATTTGAAACAAAATTCTGGACCCTTCGCCCTCCATCTCAACGTGGAAGCCCGAAGAATCTCCCTTGTGGTCAAGGAGTGACCACCCTGCAGCAGCAGGCACCATCCAGCCCTCGACGTCTACTTAGTTGCAGTTCCCGCCGGAACTCGAGCGACTGAGATCGACGAGATCAAGCCTGCCTGCCTTCTAACAGCCCGATCCACAGTCCCTGCAAAGGTGAGACCCGTGGAGGCGACCGGAAGCGTGGGGCACGCCATCTTGAATTGACCACGAGCCGCTGACCGTGCAGCCCACGAGTGATCCTCGAAGCTGTGCACCGGGGTTTGAGAAGCGCCCACCCTGAGCTACTCCTGAGCCGAAGTTCAGCCCTCCACACTCGACGAGTGCTGCGTGGGGCCCTTCTGCTCTATTTGGCTCAACACGTTGGCCCGGTCACTTGCCAGCTGGCTAGTGGTCCCTGTGCCGACGAAACTACTAAGAAGACTCGTGAATCTGGTTGCTCCAGATCCACACCAGCTCCCCTGAAAAGGAGCCCCGACTCTGACCTTCCTGGTCCGAGTGAGAAGCAATCTTCCGATCCCGCGTGGATTGCTCTTGCCAAGGCTTGTTTGCTCCAAACTTGAAGCCGACTGCACCGACGGTGAGAGCCTGCGTGGGACAGATCGTGACCTGCTCCTGGACGTCGCAGATGCCCCAGAGCCCACGTGACAGCGGAGAGAAGCTCCTCGATGACCACCTGATTGCGCCCGACATTGCCTGGTTCCGTCCTGGTTCCACCCTGGTCACTGCTGAGTGACCCAGACTCTGTCCCCTCTGCTTTCAGGTACCCTTCGACTTGAGTCCACCCTTGGACTCCACCGGACACTTCATCTTTAACCCGCCTGCAGCCCTTTCAGCTTCAAGCACCAAGAGCCTGCGTGTCAGAACCCGACGCCACTTCGACCCTGTGCACCCACTTCCTGTGGGTGAGGTAACTTTGCTCCGCCGGTGTTCCCACACTGGTGCACACCTCTAGGGTCTGTGTGTTAAGTTTTGTTCCTCTAGGTTCAGCGGAAGTGTCCTTTAACTTTAACTTTACAACTTTTACGCACCATTGGTTAACATTGGTGCATGCGTGCGCTTTCCGCACATCTCCCGAATCCCGAGGGCCATTCCCGACTTCAGCATTGCTTGTCCAGACTGCTCCCAGCGATTCTCTAGACCCTAGGCCTAACCACTGCTCGAGTGGCATCTCTTATACCACTTGTTTAGTATATGGTTTGAGTGGCCCCCTGCCCTCATCCATAATTGTGCAACTTTGTATGTTTAAACAGTGCTTTTGATTTAACGCTTGTGCCCCTTTATTCATAAAGAATACTGGGGATTGTTTTTAGTAATAAATACATATATTTTTATAATATATACTTGTGTGGTGTCCTTTCATTTGGTATTACAGGATTGTATGTGGTAAAACAGCTCGCTTAACACGACCTCTTAAGTTAAGCCTTTAGGCTGCTTAGTCCATGCTACCCCTAGGATAGCTTGTCTAATAAGGTTGACTTACAACCAGACACCATAAGGGATTGTTTGGTCTGATAACAGGTGGTTCCAGAATTGGAAACATCACCTATCAGGCCAACTTCTCACACAGGCTGTGCTTGGTCCCCCTGGTTGCTCTTGGTCCCCCAGGCTGTGCTTGGTCCCCCAGGCTGTGCTTGGTCCCCCTGGTTGCTCTTGGTCCCCCAGGCTGTGCATGGTCCCCCAGGCTGTGCTTGGTCCCCCAGGCTGTGCTTGGTCCCCCTGGTTGCTCTTGGTCACCCAGGCTGTGCTTGGTCCCCCAGGCTGTGCTTGGTACCCCAGGCTGTGCTTGGTCCTCCTGGTTGCTCTTGGTCCCCCAGGCTGTGCTTGGTCCCCCAGGCTGTTCTTGGTCTCCCAGGCTGTGCTTGGTCCCCCAGGCTGTGCTTGGTCCCCCAGGCTGTGCTTGGTCCCTCTGATTGCTCTTGGTCCCCCAGGCTGTGCTTGTTCCCCCAGGCTGTGCTTGTTCCCCCAGGCTGTGCTTGGTCCCCCAGGCTGTGCTTGGCCCCCCTGGTTGCTCTTGGTCCCCCAGGCTGTGCTTGGTCCCCCAGGCTGTGCTTGGTCCCCCAGGCTGTGCTTGGTCCCCCTGGTTGCTCTTGGTCCCCCTGGCTGTGCTTGGTACCCCTGGCTGTGCTTGGTCCCCCTGGTTGCTCTTGGTCCCCCAGGCTGTGCTTGGTCCCCCAGGCTGTTCTTGGTCCCCCTGGTTGCTCTTGGTCCCCCAGGCTGTGCTTGGTACCCCAGGCTGTGCTTGGTCCCCCAGGCTCTGCTTGGTCCCCCAGGCTCTGCTTGGTCCCCCTCGTTGCTCTTGGTCCCTCAGGCTGTGCTTGGTCCCCCAGGCTGTGCTTGGTCCCCCGGGCTGTGCTTGGTCCCCCAGGCTGTGCTTAGTCCCCCTGGTTGCTCTTGGTCCCCCTGGCTGTGCATGGTACCCCTGGCTGTGCTTGGTCCCCCTGGTTGCTATTGGTCCACCAGGCTGTGCTTGGTCCCCCAGGCTGTGCTTGGTCCCCCTGGTTGCTCTTGGTCCCCCAGGCTGTGCTTGGTCCCCCAGGCTGTGCTTGGTCCCCCTGGTTGCTTTTGGTCCCCCAGGCTGTGCTTGGTACCCCTGGCTGTGCTTGGTCCCCCTGGTTGCTCTTGGTCCCCCAGGCTGTGCTTGGTCCCCCAGGCTGTGCTTGGGTCCCCATGGTTGTTCTTGGTCCCCCAGGCTGTGCTTGGTCCCCCAGGCTGTTCTTGGTCCCCCAGCTGTGCTTGGTCCCCCTGGTTGCTCATGGTCCCCCAGGCTGTGCTTGGTCCCCCAGGCTGTGCTTGGTCCCCCAGGCTGTGCTTGGTCCCCCTGGTTGCTCTTGGTACCCCAGGCTTGTGCTTGGTCCCCCAGGCTGTGCTTGGTCCCCCTGGTTGCTCTTGGTCCCCCAGGCTTGTGCTTGGTCCCCCAGGCTGTGCTTGGTCCCCAGGCTGTGCTTGGTCCCCCTGGTTGCTCTTGGTCCCCCAGGCTTGTGCTTGGTCCCCCAGGCTGTGCTGCTTGGTACCCCTGGTTGCTCTTGGTCCCCCAGTGTAGGAGAGTAGGGTCTGCTATCCTATGGTCACCCCAAATTTTTGCTTTTTGCTTCACTGGTTTTCGACTACTGAGGCTGTGGGCCTGCTGATCAGACCCCCAGCCTGCTGTTCTCTCACTAAATTACTGACACATGTGCTATAGGCACATACCAATTGGAAATGGACTCCTTGTCAGCCCCTGTATAATGCACTATAGGTGCCCAGGGCATAGGGGCCACCAAGGCCTACCAGGGGCTGCAGCATATCTTTTGCCACCCCTGGCTGGTTCTTAAATTGACACAACTGGCTGATCACTCAGCTGGGGTAAGGTGGTGTAATCACCCCTTGCTTAGATATAGTATACCTATATCTAAACCTATATCTGGACACATGTAAACCTGTGAGCCACTCCTATGGAAGGCATCATCAATCCTGGAGGCAGGGTGCGTGGTTTTATGTGAGATGGAGCTCTAGCATGAGCTGAGCCTGTCTGCAGCTGTCGGGAACAACTCCCTCAGCTGTTTCAGGATAATGCCATACCATATACTCTTAAGTACCTTTTAATCCTCGCGGTTAAATAGCAACTTTGGTTTGGCTTTATCAAAACATGTCGTGTAAGGTGTCATACGATTTGGAATACTATCCCCTCGCCAGGTCTGGCGACGGGGATAGCATTCCACCCCTCTAGAGGGGTAAGACATGTTCCTTTACTGTAATGCGGTTAATTTCTCCAAAGACCTTATGTGAGAAGTTGGCCTGGTAGGGGATGTTTCCAATTCTAGAACCACCTACTACCTGACCAAACAATCCCTTATGGTGTCTGGTTGTAAGTCAACCTTATTAGACAAGCTATCCTAGGGGTAGCATGGACTAAGCAGCCTAAAGGCTTAACTTAAGAGGTCGTGTTAAGCGAGCTGTTTTACCACATACAATCCTGTAATACCAAATGAAAGGACACCACACAAGTATATATTATAAAAATATATGTGTTTATTACTAAAAACAATCCCCAGTATTCTTTATGAATAAAGGGGCACAAGCGTTAAATCAAAAGCACTGTTTAAACATACAAGTTGCACAATTATGGATGAGGGCGGGTGGCCACTCAAACCATATACTAAACAAGTGGTATAAGAAAGGCCACTCGAGCAGTGGTTAGGCCTAGGGCCTAGGGAATCGCTGGGAGCAGTCAGGACAAGCAATGCTGAAGTCGGGAATGGCCCTCGGGATTCGGGAGATGTGCGGAAAGCGCACGCATGCAGCAATGTTAACCAATGGTGCGTAAAAGTCAAAGAGTTAAAGTTTAAGGACACTTCCGCTGAACCTAGAGGAACAAAACTTAACACACAGACCCTAGAGGTGTGCACCAGTGTGGGAACACCGGCGGAGCAAAGTTACCTCACCCACAGGAAGTGGGTGCACAGGGTCGAAGTGGCGTCGGGTTTTGACACGCAGGCTCTTGGTGCTTGAAGCTGAAAGGGCTGCAGGCAGGGTGAAGACGAAGTGTCCGGTGGAGTCCAAGGGTGGACTCAAGTTGTAGAGTACCTGAAAGCAGAGGGGACAGAGTCTGGGTCACTCAGCAGTGACCAGGGTGGAACCAGGACGGAACCAGGCAATGTCGGGCGCAATCAGGTGGTCATCGAGGAGCTTCTCTCCGCTGTCACGTGGGCTCTGGGGCATCTGCGACGTCCAGGAGCAGGTCACGATCTGTCCCACGCAGGCTCTCACCGTCGGTGCAGTCGGCTTCAAGTTTGGAGCAAACAAGCCTTGGTAAGAGCAATCCACGCAGGATCGGAAGATTGCTTCTCACTCGGACCAGGAAGGTCAGAGTCGGGGCTCCTTTTCAGGGGAGCTGGTGTGGATCTGGAGCAACCAGAATCACAAGTCTTCTTAGGTAGTTCGTCGGCACAGGGACCACAAGCCAGCTGGCAAGTGACCGGGCCAACGCGTTGATCCAAATCGTGCCAAAGGGCCCCACGCAGCACTCGTCGAGTGTGGAGGGCTGAACTTCGGCTCAGGAGTAGCTCAGGGTGGGGGCTTCTCAAACCCCGGTGTACAGCTTCGAGGGTCACTCGTGGGCTGCACGGTCAGCGTCTCGTGGTCACTTCAAGATGGCGTGCCCCACGCTTCCGGTCGCCTCCACGGGTCTCAGCTTTGCAGGGACTGTGGATCGGGCTGCTAGAAGCTGGGCAGGCTTGATCTCGTCGATCTCAGTCGCTCGAGTTCCGGCGGGAACTGCAACTAAGTAGACGTCGAGGGCTGGATGGTGCCTGCTGCTGCAGGGTGGTCACTCCTTGACCACAAGGGAGATTCTTCGGGCTTCCACGTTGAGATGGAGGGCGAAGGGTCCAGAATATCGTTTCAAATGTTTCTTCCAGGAAATCTGATGTGCATTGGCACTGCTCCCACTCTTATTCGAATCTGGTGGGCGTGATTACCTGCTAGGTCCCCTCCTATGGGTGGGACCCAGGAAGTGGGTGGATACACCCCCTTCCTTTGATCCAGGCCGCCCTGGCACGAGGGCTGGAGTGCCCCAGAACCGGTTTGGCCGGATTATGCAAGGGGCAGCCTTGTGCGCCCCAGGCAGTGTCTGGTTTCTTTCAAACCTCCCTGCTACAATACACTATCTCCTGTCTGGAGGGCGGTGACACCCTCCTGTGACAGGAAAC
This sequence comes from Lissotriton helveticus, assembly GCF_964261635.1. NCBI lineage: Eukaryota > Metazoa > Chordata > Amphibia > Caudata > Salamandridae > Lissotriton > Lissotriton helveticus. Next base: position 987,131 of record NW_027611718.1, read on the forward strand.
CCTTTGTCCAGGACCCCCTTGACTGGGTTTCGGTCAGCTCCAGGGGTCCAGACATTTGTCTGTGGCAGAGGCATCCATTTTGTGGATCTTAAGGCCTTTGGAGAAATCAACCGCATTAAAGTGAAGTAACATGTCTTACCCCTCTAGAGGGGTGGAATGCCATCCCCGTCGCCAGAACTGGCGAGGGGATGGTATTCCAAAGCGTATGACACCTTACACGACATGTTTTGATAAAGCCAAACCAAAGTTGCTAAATAACCGCGAGGATTATAAGGCACTTAATAGTATATGGTATGGCATTATCCTGAAACAGCTTAGGGATTTGTTCCCGACGGCTGCAGACAGGCTCAGCTCATGCTAGAGCTCCATCTCACATAAAACCATGCACCCAGCCTCCAGGATTGGTGAGGCCTGACTATAGGAGTGGCTCACAGGTTTACATGTGTCCAGATATAGGTTTAGACATAGGTATACTATATCTAAGCAAGGGGTGTGTACACCACCTTACCCCAGCTGAGTGATCAGCCAGTTGTGTCAATTTAAGAACCAGCCAGGGGTGGCAAAAGATATGCTGCAGCCCCTGGTAGGCCTTAGTGGCTCCTGTGCCCTGTGCACCTATAGTGCATTCTACAGGGGCTGACAAGGAGTCCATTTCCAATTGGTATGTGCCTATAGCACATGTGTCATTAATTTAGTGAGAGAACAGCAGGCTGGGGGTCTGATCAGCAGGCCCACAGCCTCAGTAGTCGAAAACCAGTGAAGCAAAAAGCAAAAATTTGGGGTGACCATAGGATAGCCGACCCTACTCTCCTACACAACCCCCCCCCAAACGCAGGGACATTAAACTAACCTTGACCAGATAAGTCTTCATGTTCTAAGTGGAAGTACCTGGAGAGACCATCTGCATTACCATGGTCAGTCCCTGGGCGGTGCTCCACTGTAAAGTCCATCCCCTGTAGGGAAATGGACCACCTGAGCAGTTTGGGATTTTCACCCTTCATCTGATTAAGCCATAAGAGGGGCTTATGGTCTGTTTGCACCAGGAAGTGAGTTCCAAACAAGTAGGACCTCAACTTCTTTAATGCCCAAACCACAGCAAAGGCCTCCCTCTCAATGGCTGACCAACGTTTTTCTCTCGGGGTTAGCCTCCTGCTAATGAAAGCAATTGGCTGGTCTTGACCATCTTGATTAAGTTGTGAGAGTACAGCTCCCACCCCCAACTCAGAAGCATCTGTCTGAACAATGAACTGTTTGGAGTAGTCAGGACTCTTTAGGATAGGTGCAGAGCACATGGCCTTCTTCAGGTCTTCAAATGCCTTCTGACAGCTAACTGTCCACTGAACCTTTTTTGGCATCTTCTTGGATGTCAAGTCATTTAATGGTGTCACTATAGACCCATAGTTTTTCACAAACTTTCTGTAATACCCAGTCAGGCCCAAGAAGGCTCTGACTTGTGTCTGGGTAACTGGAGGAGCCCAGTCCTGTATGGCCTGGATTTTGCTTTCCAGTGGCTGAACCTGGCCTCCACCTACTAGGTGGCCCAGGTATACAACCTTACTCTGCCCTATCTGGCACTTTGTGGCCTTGATAGTTAGGCCTGCCTTTTGCAGGGCCTCCAAAACTTTCTTCAGGTGGATCAGGTGATCCTCCCAGGTGGAGCTAAAGACAGCAATATCATCCAGATAAGCTGCACAAAAGTCATCCAACCCAGTAAGGACTTGGTTCACCAACCTTTGGAAAGTGGCAGGTGCATTCTTCAACCCAAAGGGCATTACCACAAACTGATAATGTCCACTAGGGGTAGAGAATGCTGTTTTGGCTTTTGACTCCTCAGCTAGTCTGATTTGCCAGTAGCCAGCTGTCAGATCAAATGTGCTCAGAAACTTGGCAGAAGCCAATCTGTCAATGAGCTCATCTGCTCTTGGAATGGGGTGAGCATCTGTCCTAGTGACAGCATTGAGACCCCTGTAATCCACGCAAAACCTCATTTCTCTCTTACCATCTTGGGTATGAGGTTTTGGCACCAGGACTACTGGGCTGGCCCATGGGCTCTCTGATGGCTCAATCACTCCAAGCTCCAACATCTTTTGCACCTCAGCCTTGATGCAATCCCTGACATGATCAGGTTGCCTGTAGATCTTATTCTTGACAGGCAGACTGTCACCAGTGTCCACAACATGGGTACACCAGTCAGTTTGGCTGGGTGTGAGTGAAAACATTTGCCTGTGAGCCTGCAAAACTTGTCTGCAGTCCCTCTGTTGCTGGTCAGTGAGGCTGCCTGCCAAGGCTACTCCATCGACTGAACCATCATCAGGGTTCTGAGAAAGCAGGTCTGGGAGAGGGTCACTCTCTTCCTCCTGTTCCCCATCTGTGGCCATGAGCAAGCTCATGTCCTCCCTGTCTACAAATGCTTTCAAGCGATTCACATGGATTACCCTGTGAGGGCTCCTGGGTGTTCCAAAGTCTACCAAGTAGGTGACTTCCCCTTTCTTCTCAATAATAGGATAGGGTCCACTCCATTTGTCTTGGAGTGCTGCTGGAGCCACTGGCTCCAGTACCCATACCTTCTGTCCTGGTTGGAACTCTACCAGTACAGCCTTTTGGTCATGCCAAGCTTTCTGCAATTCTTGGCTGGCCTCCAGGTTTTTGGATGCTCTTTCCATGTACTCAGCCATCCTGGAGCGGAGACCAAGTACATAGTCCACTATGTCTAGTTTGGGCTTTTTGAGAGGTAACTCCCATCCTTCCTTCACCAAACACAATGGACCTCTCACAGGGTGGCCAAACAAAAGTTCAAAAGGGCTGTAGCCAACCCCCTTCTGTGGGACCTCTCTGTAAGCAAAGAGCAGGCAGGGTAAAAGAATGTCCCATTTCCGCCTGAGCTTCTCTGGTAATCCTTTTATCATGCCTTTAAGGGTCTTGTTAAATCTCTCCACAAGCCCATTGCATTGTGGATGATATGGGGTGGTAAACTTATAGTTTACTCCACATTCCTTCCACATTGCTTTTAGATAGCTGGACATAAAATTTGTCCCTCTATCTGATAGTACCTCCTTAGGAAAGCCCACTCTTGAGAAAACTGCAATGAGGGCTTTTGCCACCACAGGTGCTGTGGTGGTCCTTAGGGGAATAGCCTCTGGGTACCTGGTGGCATGATCCACTACCACCAGTATGAATCTGTTTCCAGATGCTGTTTGGGGGTCCATTGGACCCACAATATCAATTCCAACTCTCTCAAAGGGGACCCCCACCACAGGTAGTGGTATTAGGGGGGCCTTTGTTGTGCCACCTGACTTACCACTGGCTTGGCAAGTGACACAGGAGCGACAAAACTCCTTGACATCCTCTGACATGTGAGGCCAGTGAAAGTGTGGAACAAGCCTGTCCCACGTCTTGTTCTGGCCTAAGTGTCCTGCAAGGGGAATATCATGGGCCAAGGTAAGGAGGAATCCCCTAAACTGCAGAGGTATCACCAACCTCCTGGTCATGCCAGGCTTGGGGGCTCTAGCCTCTGAGTAAAGGAGTCCCTCATCCCAATACACAGTATGGGTACCTTGGGCATCCCCAGCAGCCTCAGCAGCAGCCTGCTGTCTGAGGGGTTCAAGGGAAGGGCAATCTAATTGAGCCTGCCTCAGGTCTGCCCTTGAGGGTCCCCCTGTCCCCAGAAACTCAACCTGGTCAGGTTCAAGCTCCTCAGAGACAGTCTCCTCTTGGACTGCAGAATCAGTTTCCTCTGAAACCTGATCCTCAACCTGGGGCAAGGTGGAAGGCGAGGCCTTTCCTCTCTTGCTCCTTCTCTTGGGCTGTGGCTGGTCTATTGTCTCAAGATCCACCACTGGTTCAGGAAGGCACTTCTTAGCCTGAGCCCTTGTCATGGCAAGGACATGCTCTGAAATCCCTAGCATTTCTGCATGAGTCCTGTACTCCACTTCTGACCATGCTGAGCTTTCAAGGTCATTGCCTAACAGACAGTCTACTGGTAGGTCTGCACTCACCACAACTTTCTTTAGGCCATCAACCCCTCCCCAGGAGAAGTTCACAACTGCCACACTATGGGAGGTAGTGGAGTTGCTTGCATTGGTTACTAGGTAGCTCTCTCCTAGTACAATCTGTCCAGGGTCCACAAAGCCAGGGGTCACCATGGTGACACTAGCACATGTGTCCCTGTAAGCTTGAGCCAGTTTCTCATTTATTAAGGGAGTCTGCCTGTATTTGCCCAGGTTAGTGGGGCTTACTGCAGTGGGCAACTCAATGTCCACATCATACAGGAGAACCGCCTGTGTAGGGACTCTGACTAGGCCAGATCCTACTTCAATACCCAGGGTCAACCCAGCTACACCCTTGGACTGTGTTCCACCACTGCTTACTGTACTTGGGGTTGCAGTTGCTTTAGGAGCTGTAGTGGTGGGAACTGGATTTGCCTTGGTGCACTCACTGCCCCAGTGTGAAACTGATTTGCAGGTATTGCACCAAGGTGTCTTTGGACCTTTGTTCTTCTTCTTCTTGTTACCAGTTTGGGAACCACCCTCCTTACTATTAGTTTGGGGGCCTGAAGACTTCTGGTCTTTTTCTTTATCTTTCTGATTCTGATTACCACCCTTCTGGTCTGTTTTCTTCTGGTCACCACCTTGGTTCTGGGGTTTCTGCTTAATCCTTGTTCTGACCCATTTGTCTGCCTTCTTTCCCAATTCTTGGGGAGAGGTCAGATCAGAGTCAATAAGGTATTGATGCAACAGCTGGTTTGTACAGTTATTAAGGATCTGTTCTCTCATCATAAGATTGTACAATCCTGTATAGTCTGAAACTTTACTTCCCTGTAACCAACCCTCCAAAGCCTTAGTGGCACACTCCACAAAATCAGTCCAGTCTTGAGTCTGTGCTTTCTGGGTGTCTCTGAACAACAACCTGTATTGCTCAGTGGTTAGGCCATACCCTTCAATGAGAGCACTCTTCAAAACAGAGTAGTTTTTGGCATCCTCAGGTCTAACTGTGAGGAGCCTGTCCCTCCCTTTCTCAGAAAAGGAGTACCACAAAATTGCAGCCCACTGATTCTCAGGAACCTGCTGTACCATGCAGGCTCTCTCAAGAGCAGTCATCCATTTGTGGATGTCATCCCCTTCTTTAAAGGGGGGCACAATTTTGGTCAGGTTTCTATTATCATAGGCCCTGTCTTTTTCTCTTGGAAAATTGCTGCCACCAGTGACATCTAAGCCACTTAATTTCTGCTCTCTTGCCAAGGCAAGTCTAGCTTGAGCCAAGGCTACCTCCTCCCTCTCTATCTGGAGTTTGACAGCCCTCATTCTGGCCCTATGCTCTAACTTTTGAGAAGCATTCATGCCTCTCTGTGATTCTCTGTAGGCACTAGAAAGATGAGAGTCCCCTGAGGGAGATCTCACTCTTCTGTTGCCTGGGAGAGTCATATGTTGGGTTCTGGGGAGGTGCTGGCCCTCTCCATTCCCCAGTAGGTCCAAGTTGGCCTGGCTAAGCCTACCAACTGGAACCTGGCTACCCTGATCCTGTACTCCTAAGTCCTCAACATCTGAGTCCTCATCCAAGTCATCATCATCCTCCTCTTCAAGGGGATCAACTGCAGGGGGGTTCCCTCCAGTTCCTGTATCTAGGGAAGCTGCTTTTGCCTTCTCTAAGTCATCCTGTTCTAGGATTTCTACCAGGATTAGGCAGGTGGGGCTTCTGCCCCTTTTTAACCCTCTTGCTTTGCACAAGGCAATCAAGTCTCTGCGGGTTAGTTTGTCATATCCAAAAGTTGCCTGGGTAGGGTCAACTGTCACAGGACTAGACCCTGAGGCCTTTCCTGTGTCAGACATGGTTACTAGTGAGGTGTAAGTGGTGCACTTACCTACACTAAGTGTTTTCCTACTGGACCTTGCTAGTGAGTTGTAGTCAGGGGTGTGCTACTCCCTTCAACCTACAACTACTAAGTTCAGTAGAACTTAATATGCTAAGCTTTTGATTTTATATGTACCTAGAGGTACTTGATGTGATCTTTCAATTTGATATAAAGATTGCAATGGTAAAACAACAGCAAGCTCAAATCCGCACCGCTGCTCACCAATGTGAGAAGTTGGCCTGGTAGGGGATGTTTCCAATTCTGGAACCACCTACTACCTGACCAAACAATCCCTTATGGTGTCTGGTTGTAAGTCAACCTTATTAGACAAGCTATCCTAGGGGTAGCATGGACTAAGCAGCCTAAAGGCTTAACTTAAGAGGTCGTGTTAAGCGAGCTGTTTTACCACATACAATCCTGTAATACCAAATGAAAGGACACCACACAAGTATATATTATAAAAATATATGTGTTTATTACTAAAAACAATCCCCAGTATTCTTTATGAATAAAGGGGCACAAGCGTTAAATCAAAAGCACTGTTTAAACATACAAGTTGCACAATTATGGATGAGGGCGGGTGGCCACTCAAACCATATACTAAACAAGTGGTATAAGAAAGGCCACTCGAGCAGTGGTTAGGCCTAGGGCCTAGGGAATCGCTGGGAGCAGTCAGGACAAGCAATGCTGAAGTCGGGAATGGCCCTCGGGATTCGGGAGATGTGCGGAAAGCGCACGCATGCACCAATGTTAACCAATGGTGCGTAAAAGTCAAAGAGTTAAAGTTTAAGGACACTTCCGCTGAACCTAGAGGAACAAAACTTAACACACAGACCCTAGAGGTGTGCACCAGTGTGGGAACACCGGCGGAGCAAAGTTACCTCACCCACAGGAAGTGGGTGCACAGGGTCGAAGTGGCGTCGGGTTTTGACACGCAGGCTCTTGGTGCTTGAAGCTGAAAGGGCTGCAGGCAGGGTGAAGACGAAGTGTCCGGTGGAGTCCAAGGGTGGACTCAAGTTGTAGAGTACCTGAAAGCAGAGGGGACAGAGTCTGGGTCACTCAGCAGTGACCAGGGTGGAACCAGGACGGAACCAGGCAATGTCGGGCGCAATCAGGTGGTCGTCGAGGAGCTTCTCTCCGCTGTCACGTGGGCTCTGGGGCATCTGCGACATCCAGGAGCAGGTCACGATCTGTCCCACGCAGGTTCTCACCGTCGGTGCAGTCGGCTTCAAGTTTGGAGCAAACAAGCCTTGGTAAGAGCAATCCACGCAGGATCGGAAGATTGCTTCTCACTCAGACCAGGAAGGTCAGAGTCGGGGCTCCTTTTCAGGGGAGCTGGTGTGGATCTGGAGCAACCAGAATCACAAGTCTTCTTAGGTAGTTCGTCGGCACAGGGACCACAAGCCAGCTGGCAAGTGACCGGGCCAACGCGTTGAGCCAAATCGTGCCAAAGGGCCCCACGCAGCACTCGTCGAGTGTGGAGGGCTGAACTTCGGCTCAGGAGTAGCTCAGGGTGGGGGCTTCTTCTCAAACCCCGGTGTACAGCTTTGAAGGTCACTCGTGGGCTGCACGGTCAGCGTCTCGTGGTCACTTCAAGATGGCGTGCCCCACGCTTCCGGTCGCCTCCACGGGTCTCAGCTTTGCAGGGACTGTGGATCGGGCTGTTAGAAGCTGGGCAGGCTTGATCTCATCGATCTCAGTCGCTCGAGTTCCGGCGGGAACTGCAACTAAGTAGACGTCGAGGGCTGGATGGTGCCTGCTGCTGCAGGGTGGTCACTCCTTGACCACAAGGGAGATTCTTCGGGCTTCCACGTTGAGATGGAGGGCGAAAGGGCCAGAATATCGTTTCAAATGTTTCTTCCAGGAAATCTGATGTGCATTGGCACTGCTCCCACTCTTATTCGAATCTGGTGGGCGTGATTACCTGCTAGGTCCCCTCCTATGGGTGGGACCCAGGAAGTGGGTGGATACACCCCCTTCCTTTGATCCAGGCCGCCCTGGCATGAGGGCTGGAGTGCCCCAGAACCGGTTTGGCCGGATTATGCAAGGGGCAGCCTTGTGCGCCCCAGGCAGTGTCTGGTTTCTTTCAAACCTCCCTGCTACAATACACTATCTCCTGTCTGGAGGGCGGTGACACCCTCCTGTGACAGGAAACCCTTTGTCCAGGACCCCCTTGACTGGGTTTCGGTCAGCTCCAGGGGTCCAGACATTTGTCTGTGGCAGAGGCATCCATTTTGTGGATCTTAAGGCCTTTGGAGAAATCAACCGCATTAAAGTGAAGTAACATGTCTTACCCCTCTAGAGGGGTGGAATGCCATCCCCGTCGCCAGAACTGGCGAGGGGATGGTATTCCAAAGCGTATGACACCTTACACGACATGTTTTGATAAAGCCAAACCAAAGTTGCTAAATAACCGCGAGGATTATAAGGCACTTAATAGTATATGGTATGGCATTATCCTGAAACAGCTTAGGGATTTGTTCCCGACGGCTGCAGACAGGCTCAGCTCATGCTAGAGCTCCATCTCACATAAAACCATGCACCCAGCCTCCAGGATTGGTGAGGCCTGACTATAGGAGTGGCTCACAGGTTTACATGTGTCCAGATATAGGTTTAGACATAGGTATACTATATCTAAGCAAGGGGTGTGTACACCACCTTACCCCAGCTGAGTGATCAGCCAGTTGTGTCAATTTAAGAACCAGCCAGGGGTGGCAAAAGATATGCTGCAGCCCCTGGTAGGCCTTAGTGGCTCCTGTGCCCTGTGCACCTATAGTGCATTCTACAGGGGCTGACAAGGAGTCCATTTCCAATTGGTATGTGCCTATAGCACATGTGTCATTAATTTAGTGAGAGAACAGCAGGCTGGGGGTCTGATCAGCAGGCCCACAGCCTCAGTAGTCGAAAACCAGTGAAGCAAAAAGCAAAAATTTGGGGTGACCATAGGATAGCAGACCCTACTCTCCTACACCTTAGATCCACAAAATGGATGCCTCTGCCACAGACAAATGTCTGGACCCCTGCAGCTGACCGAAACTCAGCCAAAGGGGTCCTGGACAAAGGGTTTCCTGTCACAGGAGGGTGTCACCACCCTCCAGACAGGAGATAGTGGATTGTAGCAGGGAGGTCTGAAAGAAACCAGACACTGCCTGGGGCGCACAAGGCTGCCCCTTGCATAATCCGGCCAAACCGGTTCTGGGGCACTCCAGCCCTCGTGCCAGGGCTGCCTGGAACAAAGGAAAGGGGTGTATCCACCCCCTTCCTGGGTCCCACCCAGGGGGGGGACCTAGCAGGTAATCACGCCCCCCAGATTCGAATAAGAGTGGGAGCAGTGCCAATGCACATCAGATTTCCTGGAAGAAACATTAGAAACGAAACTCTGGACCCTTGGACCTCCATCTCAACGTTGAAGCCCGAAGAATCTCCCTTGTGGTCAAGGAGTGACCACCCTGCAGCAGCAGGCACCATCCAGCCCTCGACGTCTACTTAGTTGCAGTTCCCGCCGGAACTCGAGCGACTGAGATCGACGAGATCAAGCTTGCCTGCCTTCCAACAGCCCGATCCACAGTCCCTGCAGAGCTGAGACCCATGGAGGCGACCGGAAGCGTGGGGCACGCCATCTTGAATTGACCACGAGACGCTGACCGTGCAGCCCACGAGTGACCCTCGAAGCTGTGCACCGGGGTTTGAGAAGCCCCCACTCTGAGCTACTCCTGAGCCGAAGTTCAGCCCTCCACACTCGACGAGTGCTACGTGGGGCCCTTCTGCTCCATTTGGCTCAACACGTTGGCCCGGTCACTTGCCCGCTGGCTAGTGGTCCCTGTGCCGACGAAACTACAAAGAAGACTCGTGAATCTGCTCCAGATCCACACCAGCTCCCCTGAAAAGGAGCCCCGACTCTGACCTTCCTGGTCCGAGTGAGAAGCAATCTTCCGATCCCGCGTGGATTGCTCTTGCCAAGTGTTATTTGCTCCAAACTTGAAGCCGACTGCACCGACGGTGAGAGCCTGCGTGGGACAGATCGTGACCTGCTCCTGGACATCGCAGATGCCCCAGAGCCCACGTGACAGCGGAGAGAAGCTCCTCGACGACCACCTGATTGCGCCCGACATTGCCTGGTTCCGTCCTGGTTCCACCCTGGTCACTGCTGAGTGACCCAGACTCTGTCCCCTCTGCTTTCAGGTACCCTTCGACTTGAGTCCACCCTTGGACTCCACCGGACACTTCATCTTCAACCCGCCTGCAGCCCTTTCAGCTTCAAGCACCAAGAGCCTGCGTGTCAAAACCCGACGCCACTTCGACCCTGTGCACCCACTTCCTGTGGGTGAGGTAACTTTGCTCCGCCGGTGTTCCCACACTGGTGCACATCTCTAGGGTCTGTGTGTTAAGTTTTGTTCCTCTAGGTCCAGCGGAAGTGTCCTTAAACTTTAACTTTATGACTTTTACGCACCATTGGTTAACATTGGTGCGTGCGTGCGCTTTCTGCACATCTCCCGAATCCCGAGGGCCATTCCCTACTTCAGCATTGCTTGTCCTGACTGCTCCCAGCGATTCCCTAGGCCCTAGGCCTAACCACTGCTCGAGTGGCATCTCTTATACCACTTGTTTAGTATATGGTTTGAGTGGCCACCTGCCCTCATCCATAATTGTGCAACTTGTATGTTTCAACAGTGCTTTTGATTTAACGCTTGTGCCCCTTTATTCATAAATAATACTGGGGATTGTTTTTAGTAATAAACACATATATTTTTATAATATATACTTGTGTGGTGTCCTTTCATTTGATATTACAGGATTGTATGTGGTAAAACAGCTCGCTTAACACGACCTCTTAAGTTAAGCCTTTAGGCTGCTTAGTCCATGCTACCCCTAGGATAGCTTGTCTAATAAGGTTGACTTAGAACCAGACACCATAAGGGATTGTTTGGTCTGATAATAGGTGGTTCCAGAATTAGAAACATCACCTATCAGGCCAACTTCTCACATTGGTGAGCAGCGGTGCGGATTTGAGCTTGCTGTTGTTTTACCATTGCAATCTTTGTATCAAATTGAAAGATCACATCAAGTACCTCTAGGTACATATAAATCAAAAGCTTAGCATATTAAGTTCTACTGAACTTAGTAGTTGTAGATTAAAGGGATTAGCACACCCTGACTACAACTCACTAGTAAGGTACAGTAGGAAAACACTTAGTGTAGGTAAGTGCACCACTTACACCTCACTAGCAGCCATGTCTGACACAGGAAAAGCCTCAGGGTCTACTCCTGTGACAGTTGACCTTACCCAGGTGTGAGAAGTTAGCCTGGTAGGGGATGTTTCCAATTCTCGAACCACCTACTACCTGACCAAACAATCCCTTATGGTGTCTGGTTGTAAGTCAACCTTATTAGACAAGCTATCCTAGGGGTAGCATGGACTAAGCAGCCTAAAGGCTTAACTTAAGAGGTCGTGTTAAGCGAGCTGTTTTACCACATACAATCCTGTAATACCAAATGAAAGGACACCACACAAGTATATATTATAAAAATATATGTGTTTATTACTAAAAACAATCCCCAGTATTCTTTATGAATAAAGGGGCACAAGCGTTAAATCAAAAGCACTGTTTAAACATACAAGTTGCACAATTATGGATGAGGGCGGGTGGCCACTCAAACCATATACTAAACAAGTGGTATAAGAGATGCCACTCGAGCAGTGGTTAGGCCTAGGGCCTAGGGAATCGCTGGGAGCAGTCAGGACAAGCAATGCTGAAGTCGGGAATGGCCCTCGGGATTCGGGAGATGTGCGGAAAGCGCACGCATGCACCAATGTTAACCAATGGTGCGTAAAAGTCAAAGAGTTAAAGTTTAAGGACACTTCCGCTGAACCTAGAGGAACAAAACTTAACACACAGACCCTAGAGGTGTGCACCAGTGTGGGAACACTGGCGGAGCAAAGTTACCTCACCCACAGGAAGTGGGTGCACAGGGTCGAAGTGGCGTCGGGTTTTGACACGCAGGCTCTTGGTGCTTGGAGCTGAAAGGGCTGCAGGCGGGTTAAAGATGAAGTGTCCGGTGGAGTCCAAGGGTGGACTCAAGTTGTAGAGTACCTGAAAGCAGAGGGGACAGAGTCTGGGTCACTCAGCAGTGACCAGGGTGGAACCAGGACGGAACCAGGCAATGTCGGGCGCAATCAGGTGGTCGTTGAGGAGCTTCTCTCCGCTGTCACGTGGGCTCTGGGGCATCTGCGACGTCCAGGAGCAGGTCACTATCTGTCCCACGCAGCCTCTCACCGTCGGTGCAGTCGGCTTCAAGTTTGGAGCAAACAAGCCTTGGTAAGAGCAATCCACGCAGGATCGGAAGATTGCTTCTCACTCGGACCAGGAAGGTCAGAGTCGGGGCTCCTTTTCAGGGGAGCTGGTGTGGATCTGGAGCAACCAGAATCACAAGTCTTCTTAGGTAGTTCGTCGGCACAGGGACCACAAGCCAGCTGGCAAGTGACCGGGCCAACGCGTTGAGCCAAATCGTGCCAAAGGGCCCCACGCAGCACTCGTCGAGTGTGGAGGGCTGAACTTCGGCTTAGGAGTAGCTCAGGGTGGGGGCTTCTCAAACCCCGGTGCACAGTTTCGAGGGTCACTCGTGGGCTGCACGGTCAGCGTCTCGTGGTCACTTCAAGATGGCGTGCCCCATGCTTCCGGTCGCCTCCACGGGTCTCAGCTTTGCAGGGACTGTGGATCGGGCTGTTAGAAGCTGGGCAGGGTTGATCTCGTCGATCTCAGTCGCTCGAGTTCCGGCGGGAACTGCAACTAAGTAGACGTCGAGGGCTGGATGGTGCCTGCTGCTGCAGGGTGGTCACTCCTTGACCACAAGGGAGATTCTTCGGGCTTCCACGTTGAGATGGAGGGCGAAGGGTCCAGAATATCGTTTCAAATGTTTCTTCCAGGAAATCTGATGTGCATTGGCACTGCTCCCACTCTTATTCGAATCTGGTGGGCGTGATTACCTGCTAGGTCCCCTCCTATGGGTGGGACCCAGGAAGTGGGTGGATACACCCCCTTCCTTTGATCCAGGCCGCCCTGGCACGAGGGCTGGAGTGCCCCAGAACCGGTTTGGCCGGATTATGCAAGGGGCAGCCTTGTGCGCCCCAAGCAGTGTCTGGTTTCTTTCAAACCTCCCTGCTACAATACACTATCTCCTGTCTGGAGGGCGGTGACACCCTCCTGTGACAGGAAACCCTTTGTCCAGGACCCCCTTGACTGAGTTTCGGTCAGCTCCAGGGGTCCAGACATTTGTCTGTGGCAGAGGCATCCATTTTGTGGATCTTAAGGCCTTTGGAGAAATCAACCGCATTAAAGTGAAGTAACATGTCTTACCCCTCTAGAGGGGTGGAATGCCATCCCCGTCGCCAGAACTGGCGAGGGGATGGTATTCCAAAGCGTATGACACCTTACACGACATGTTTTGATAAAGCCAAACCAAAGTTGCTAAATAACCGCGAGGATTATAAGGCACTTAATAGTATATGGTATGGCATTATCCTGAAACAGCTTAGGGATTTGTTCCCGACGGCTGCAGACAGGCTCAGCTCATGCTAGAGCTCCATCTCACATAAAAACCATGCACCCAGCCTCCAGGATTGGTGAGGCCTGACTATAGGAGTGGCTCACAGGTTTACATGTGTCCAGATATAGGTTTAGACATAGGTATACTATATCTAAGCAAGGGGTGTGTACACCACCTTACCCCAGCTGAGTGATCAGCCAGTTGTGTCAATTTAAGAACCAGCCAGGGGTGGCAAAAGATATGCTGCAGCCCCTGGTAGGCCTTAGTGGCCCCTGTGCCCTGTGCACCTATAGTGCATTCTACAGGGGCTGACAAGGAGTCCATTTCCAATTGGTATGTGCCTATAGCACATGTGTCATTAATTTAGTGAGAGAACAGCAGGCTGGGGGTCTGATCAGCAGGCCCACAGCCTCAGTAGTCGAAAACCAGTGAAGCAAAAAGCAAAAATTTGGGGTGACCATAGGATAGCAGACCCTACTCTCCTACACCAGGCAACTTTTGGATATGACAAACTAACCCGAAGAGACTTGATTGCCTTGTGCAAAGCAAGAGGGTTAAAAAGGGGCAGAAGCCCCACCTGCCAAATCCTGGTAGAAATCCTAGAGCAGGATGACTTAGAAAGGGCAAAGGTAGCTTCCCTAGAAACAGGAAATGGAGGGAACCCCCCTGTAACTGACCCCCCTCAGGAGGAAGATGATGAAGAAGAGGAGGAGGAGGAGGACTCAGAAGTTGAGGACTTAGAAGATCAGGATCAGAGGGGTAGCCAGGTCCCAGTTGCCAGGCTTAGCCAGGCCAACTTAGACCTACTGGGGAATGGAGAGGGCCAGCACCTCCCCAGATCCCACAATGTTATTCTCCCAGGCAACAGAAGAGTGAGATCTCCCTCAGGGGATTCTCATATTTTTAGTGCCTCCAGAGAATCACAGAGAGGCATGACTGCTTCTCAAAAGCTAGAGCATAGGGCCAGAATGAGGGCTGTCAAACTCCAGATAGAGAGGGAGGAGGTAGCCTTGGCTCAAGCTAGACTTGCCTTGGCAAGAGAGCAGAAATTAAGTGGCTTAGATGCCACTGGTGGCAGCAAATTTCCAAGAGAAAAAGACAGGGGCTATGACAATAGAAACCTGACAAAAATTGTGCCCCCCTTTAAAGAAGGGGATGACATCCACAAATGGATGACTGCTCTTGAGAGAGCCTGCATGGTACAGCAGGTTCCTGAGGATCAGTGGGCTGCAATTTTATGGTACTCCTTTTCTGAGAAAGGGAGGGACAGGCTCCTCACAGTTAGACCTGAGGATGCCAAAAATTACACTGTCTTGAAGAGTGCTCTTATTGAAGGGTTTGGCCTAACCACTGAGCAATACAGGTTGTTGTTCAGAGACACCCAAAAAGCACAGACTCAAGACTGGACTGATTTCGTTGAGTGTGCCACTAAGGCTTTGGAGGGTTGGTTGCAGGGAAGTAAAGTTTCAGACTATACAGGATTGTACAATCTTATAATGAGAGAACAGATCCTTAATAACTGTACAAACCAGCTGTTGCATCAATACCTTATTGACTCTGATCTGACCTCTCCCCAAGAATTGGGAAAGAAGGCAGACAAATGGGTCAGAACAAGGATTAAGCAGAAACCCCAGAACCAAGGTGGTGACCAGAAGAAAACAGACCAGAAGGGTGGTAATCAGAATCAGAAAGATAAAGAAAAAGACCAGAAGTCTTCAGGCCCCCAAACTAATAGTAAGGAGGGTGGTTCCCAAAATGGAAACAAGAAGAAGAAGAACAAAGGTCCAAAGACACCTTGGTGTAATACCTGCAAATCAGTTTCACACTGGGGCAGTGAGTGCACCAAGGCAAATCCAGTTCCCACCACTACAGCTCCTAAAGCAACTGCAACCCCAAGTACAGTAAGCAGTGGTGGAACACAGTCCAAGGGTGTAGCTGGGTTGACCCTGGGTATTGAAGTAGGATCTGGCCCAGTCAGAATCCCTACACAGGCAGTTCTCCTGTATGATGTGGACATTGAGTTGCCCACTGCAGTAAGCCCCAGTAACCTGGGCAAATACAGGCAGACTCCCTTAATTAATGAGAAACTGGCTCAAGCCTACAGGGACACATGTGCCAGTGTCACAATGGTGACACCTGACTTTGTGGACCCTGGACAGATTATACTAGGTGAGAGCTACCTAGTGACCAATGCAAGCAACTCCACTACTTCCCATAGTGTGGCAGTTGTGAACTTCTCCTGGGGAGGGGTTGATGGCCTAAATAAGGTTATGGTGAGTGCAGACCTACCAGTAGACTATCTGTTAGGCAATGACCTTGAAAGCTCAGCATGGTCAGAAGTGGAGTACAGGACTCATGCAGAAATGCTAGGGATTTCAGAGCATGTCCTTGCCATGACAAGGGCTCAGGCTAAGAAGTGCCTTCCTGAACCAGTGGTGGATCTTGGAACAATAGACCAACCACAACCCAAGAGAAGGAGCAAGAGAGGAAAGGCTGAGCCTTCCACCTTGCCCCAGGTTGAGGATCAAGTTTCAGAGGAAACTGATTCTGCAGTCCAGGAGGAGACTGTCTCTGAGGAACTTGAACCTGACCAGGTTGAGTTTCTGGGGACAGGGGGACCCTCCAGGGCAGACCTGAGGCAGGCTCAATTAGATTGCCCTTCCCTTGAACCCCTCAGACAGCAGGCTGCTGCTGAGGCTGCTGGGGATGCCCAAGGTACCCATACTGTGTATTGGGATGATGGACTCCTTTACTCAGAGGCTAGAAACCCCAAGCCTGGCATGACCAGGAGGTTGGTTATACCTCTGCAGTTTAGGGGGTTTCTTCTTACCTTGGCCCATGATATTCCCCTTGCAGGACACTTAGGCCAGAACAAGACGTGGGACAGGCTTGTTTCACACTTTCACTGGCCTCACATGTCAGAGGATGTCAAGGAGTTTTGTCGCTCCTGTGTCACTTGCCAAGCCAGTGGTAAGTCAGGTGGCACAACAAAGGCCCCCCTAATACCACTACCTGTGGTGGGGGTTCCCTTTGAAAGAGTTGGAATTGATATTGTGGGTCCAATGGACCCCCAAACAGCATCTGGGAACAGGTTTATACTGGTGGTAGTGGATCATGCCACCAGGTATCCAGAGGCTATTCCCCTGAGGACCACCACAGCCCCCGTGGTGGCAAAAGCCCTCATTGCAGTTTTCTCAAGAGTGGGCTTCCCAAAGGAGGTGTTATCAGATAGGGGCACCAATTTTATGTCCAGCTATCTGAAAGCAATGTGGAAGGAATGTGGAGTAAACTATAAGTTTACCACCCCATATCATCAACAATGCAATGGGCTTGTGGAGAGATTTAACAAGACCCTTAAAGGCATGATAAAAGGATTACCAGAGAAGCTCAGGCGGAAATGGGACATTCTTTTACCCTGCCTGCTCTTTGCTTACAGAGAGGTCCCACAGAAGGGGGTTGGCTACAGCCCTTTTGAACTTTTGTTTGGCCACCCTGTGAGGGGTCCATTGTGTTTGGTGAGGGAAGGATGGGAGTTACCTCTCAAAAAGCCCAAACTAGACATAGTGGACTATGTACTTGGTCTCCGCTCCAGGATGGCTGAATACATGGAAAGAGCATCCAAAAACCTGGAGGCCAGCCAAGAATTGCAGAAAGCTTGGCATGACCAAAAGGCTGTACTGGTAGAGTTCCAACCAGGACAGAAGGTGTGGGTACTGGAGCCAGTGGCTCCAGCAGCACTCCAGGACAAATGGAGTGGACCCTATCCTATCATTGAGAAGAAGGGGGAAGTCACTTACTTGGTTGACTTTGGAACACCCAGGAGCCCTCACAGGGTAATCCATGTGAACCGTTTGAAAGCATTTGTGGACAGGGAGGACATGAGCTTGCTCATGGCCACAGATGGGGATCAGGAGGAAGAGAGTGACCCTCTCCCAGACCTGCTTTCCCAGAACCCTGATGATGGTTCAGTTGATGGAGTAGCCTTGGCAGGAAGCCTCACTGACCAGCAACAGATGGACTGCAGACAAGTTTTGCAGGCCCACAGGCATTTGTTTTCACTCACACCCAGCCAGACTGACTGGTGTACTCATGTAGTGGACACTGGTGACAGTCTGCCTGTGAAGAATAAGATCTACAGGCAACCTGACCATGTCAGGGATTGCATCAAGGCTGAGGTGCAAAAGATGTTGGAGCTTGGAGTGATTGAGCCATCAGAGAGCCCATGGGCCAGCCCAGTAGTCCTGGTGCCAAAACCTCATACCCAAGATGGAAAGAGAGAAATGAGGTTTTGCGTGGACTACAGGGGTCTCAAGCTGTCACTAGGACAGATGCTCACCCCATTCCAAGAGCAGATGAGCTCATTGACAGATTGGCTTCTGCCAAGTTTCTGAGCACATTTGACCTGACAGCTGGCTACTGGCAAATCAGATTAGCTGAGGAGTCAAAAGCCAAAACAGCATTCTCTACCCCTAGTGGACATTATCAGTTTGTGGTAATGCCCTTTGGTTTGAAGAATGCACCTGCCACTTTCCAAAGGTTGGTGAACCAAGTCCTTACTGGGTTGGATGACTTTTGTGCAGCATATCTAGATGATATTGCTGTCTTCAGCTCCACCTGGGAGGATCACCTGATCCACCTGAAGAGAGTTTTGGAGGCCCTGCAAAAGGCAGGCCTAACTATCAAGGCCACTAAGTGCCAGATAGGGCAGAGTAAGGTTGTATACCTGGGCCACCTAGTAGGTGGAGGCCAGGTTCAGCCACTGGAGAGCAAAATCCAGGCCATACAGGACTGGGCTCCTCCAGTTACCCAGACACAAGTCAGAGCCTTCTTGGGCCTGACTGGGTATTACAGGAAGTTTGTGAAGAACTATGGGTCTATAGTGACACCATTAAATGACTTGACATCCAAGAAGATGCCAAAAAAGGTTCAGTGGACAGTTAGCTGTCAGAAGGCATTTGATGACCTGAAGAAGGCCATGTGCTCTGCACCTATCCTAAAGAGTCCTGACTACTCCAAACAGTTCATTGTACAGACAGATGCTTCTGAGTTGGGGGTGGGAGCTGTACTCTCACAACTTAATCAAGATGGTCAAGACCAGCCTATTGCTTTCATTAGCAGGAGGCTGACTCCCAGAGAGAAACGTTGGTCAGCCATTGAGAGGGAGGCCTTTGCTGTGGTTTGGGCATTAAAGAAGTTGAGGTCCTACTTGTTTGGAACTCACTTCCTGGTGCAGACAGACCATAAGCCCCTCTTATGGCTTAATCAGATGAAGGGTGAAAATCCCAAACTGCTCAGGTGGTCCATTTCCCTACAGGGGATGGACTTTACAGTGGAGCACCGCCCAGGGACTGACCATGGTAATGCAGATGGTCTCTCCAGGTACTTCCACTTAGAACATGAAGACTTATCTGGTCAAGGTTAGTTTAATGTCCCTGCGTTTGGGGGGGGGGTTGTGTAGGAGAGTAGGGTCTGCTATCCTATGGTCACCCCAAATTTTTGCTTTTTGCTTCACTGGTTTTCGACTACTGAGGCTGTGGGCCTGCTGATCAGACCCCCAGCCTGCTGTTCTCTCACTAAATTACTGACACATGTGCTATAGGCACATACCAATTGGAAATGGACTCCTTGTCAGCCCCTGTATAATGCACTATAGGTGCCCAGGGCATAGGGGCCACCAAGGCCTACCAGGGGCTGCAGCATATCTTTTGCCACCCCTGGCTGGTTCTTAAATTTACACAACTGGCTGATCACTCAGCTCGGGTAAGGTGGTGTAATCACCCCTTGCTTAGATATAGTATACCTATATCTAAACCTATATCTGGACACATGTAAACCTGTGAGCCACTCCTATGGAAGGCCTCATCAATCCTGGAGGTAGGGTGCGAGGTTTTATGTGAGATGGAGCTCTAGCATGAGCTGAGCCTGTCTGCAGCTGTCGGGAACAACTCCCTCAGCTGTTTCAGGATAATGCCATACCATATACTCTTAAGTGCCTTATAATCCTCGCGGTTAAATAGCAACTTTGGTTTGGCTTTATCAAAACATGTCGTGTAAGGTGTCATACGATTTGGAATACTATCCCCTCGCCAGTTCTGGCGACGGGGATAGCATTCCACCCCTCTAGAGGGGTAAGACATGTTCCTTTACTGTAATGCGGTTAAATTCTCCAAAGACCTTAGATCCACAAAATGGATGCCTCTGCCACAGACAAATGTCTGGACCCCTGCAGCTGACCGAAACTCAGCCAAAGGGGTCCTGGACAAAGGGTTTCCTGTCACAGGAGGGTGTCACCACCCTCCAGACAGGAGATAGTGGATTGTAGCAGGGAGGTCTGAAAGAAACCAGACACTGCCTGGGGCGCACAAGGCTGCCCCTTGCATAATCCGGCCAAACCGGTTCTGGGGTACTCCAGCCCTCGTGCCAGGGTGGCCTGGATCAAAGGAAAGGGGTGTATCCACCCCCTTCCTGGGTCCCACCCAGGGGGGGGGACCTAGCAGGTAATCACGCCCCCCAGATTCGAATAAGAGTGGGAGCAGTGCCAATGCACATCAGATTTCCTGGAAGAAACATTAGAAACGAAACTCTGGACCCTTGGACCTCCATCTCAACGTGGAAGCCCGAAGAATCTCCCTTGTGGTCAAGGAGTGACCACCCTGCAGCAGCAGGCACCCTCCAGCCCTCGACGTCTACTTAGTTGCAGTTCCCGCCGGAACTCGAGCGACTGAGATCGACGATATTAAGCTTGCCTGCCTTCCAACAGCCCGATCCACAGTCCCTGCAGAGCTGAGACCCGTGGAGGCGACCGGAAGCGTGGGGCATGCCATCTTGAATTGACCACGAGACGCTGACCGTGCAGCCCACGAGTGACCCTCGAAGCTGTGCACCGGGGTTTGAGAAGCCCCAACTCTGAGCTACTCCTGAGCCGAAGTTCAGCCCTCCACACTCGACGAGTGCTGCGTGGGGCCCTTCTGCTCCATTTGGCTCAACGCGTTGGCCCGGTCACTTGCCCGCTGGCTAGTGGTCCCTGTGCCGACAAAACTACAAAGAAGACTCAAGAATCTGGTTGCTCCAGATCCACACCAGCTCCCCTGAAAAGGAGCCCCGACTCTGACCTTCCTGGTCCGAGTGAGAAGCAATCTTCCGATCCCGCGTGGATTGCTCTTGCCAAGTGTTGTTTGCTCCAAACTTGAAGCCGACTACACCGACGGTGAGAGCCTGCGTGGGACAGATCGTGACCTGCTCCTGGACGTCGCAGATGCCCCAGAGCCCACGTGACAGCGGAGAGAAGCTCCTCGACGACCACCTGATTGCGCCCGACATTGCCTGGTTCCGTCCTGGTTCCACCCTGGTCACTGCTGAGTGACCCAGACTCTGTCCCCTCTGCTTTCAGGTACCCTTCGACTTGAGTCCACCCTTGGACTCCACCGGACACTTCATCTTCAACCCGCCTGCAGCCCTTTCAGATTCAAGCACCAAGAGCCTGCGTGTCAAAACCCGACGCCACTTCGACCCTGTGCACCCACTTCCTGTGGGTGAGGTAACTTTGCTCCGCCGGTGTTCCCACACTGGTGCACATCTCTAGGGTCTGTGTGTTAAGTTTTGTTCCTCTAGGTCCAGCGGAAGTGTCCTTAAACTTTAACTTTATGACTTTTATGCACCATTGGTTAACATTGGTGCGTGCGTGCGCTTTCTGCACATCTCCCGAATCCCGAGGGCCATGTATCACTTGCCCTAGTAAACAATCCCCAAAGTCTATTTTTTTTCAATTTTCCCAAGCTCAATGTTAAACACATGCATCACCAATGATGCAAAAAGTCAAGTCAGAAATTTCAAACAGCAATAAAAAAGTGAGAAAAACAGATATTTGAAAAAGTCCTTTTGTTTATGCGGCCTTATGTCCAAAGCCATCCAACAAGAGCATTTTTTTTTAATTCGGTCGATTTAAAAAAAATCTGCGAACTATTTTATTTCTCTCAAAAAAGTGCCAAAAAGTGACTTTTTGTGCAAAAAAGTGCCCGTACAATATTTTTTCATCTAATAAACTTTTTATGACTCAGAATACACTTAGGCTTCAGGTCAATGTGTTTTCGTTTGGGGGAGGGGCCCAGGGAAAAAAACACCTTTTTTTTCTCGGATTGGTCAAAGGTCAGGCTACCAGCTTGACTCTTGTTGCACCAGTGCTGCTTCGGCTGCACCAGTGCTGCTTCGGCTGCACTGGTGCAGCTTCTCAGACTTGAGGCGTTGCACCAGTGCAGCATAGAAAAGAAACTTTTTTAATAAAAGGATTTAAAACTAATTCAAGATATACATTATCTAAGGAATGTTATAAAAACTCAGATATGGAGAATATTTTTCATTTTCGTCCATTTTTGACCGTTTTGGAGCACTTTGAAGCACTGATGCAGCTTTGGGATTTGTATGGTTATTTTGATCAGAGATGCTCCTAATGTGTTTAAAATTCATGTGGGATGTATCCAAGACACTGCCATCACACCTATATAGTTTTTAAATGATTTTGATGTATTAAAATTTTGACCTCCATAAGGGGGGAAAGGTTGAACTTTTACCCCGCTCGGAGTTCCATGACTTTCGTGACCTTGTCCCCCTGAAATTTAAAATTGCATTTTCAAAGTAATGTGTACAACTATTCCTTCTGTGTCATTCATTGTGTGTTTAGCATGCTATTGGGCCACTGTAGCACTTGTTTTTTTTCGTTTTTATGCATTTTTGACCGTTTTTGAACACTTTGATGCTCCAAATGGTCTTTGGACTTAGTCACTTTTTGCTTCATGGAGATTTCAAAAGTGTTAGAAAGTCACTTTGGAGGCACACAGGACAGTGCAAATGCACCTATATAGCAATCAGGACACTCCAATCATACCTATATAGTTTTTAAATGATTTTGATGAATTAAAAATTTTGACCTCCATGAGGGGTGGAAAGTTTGAACTTTTACCCCGCTCGGAGTTCCATGACTTCTGTGACCTCGTCCCCCTGAAATTTAAAATAGCATTTTCCAAGTAATTTGTAAATATATTCATTCTGGGTCATTCATTGTGTGTTTAGCTTGCTATTGGGCCAGTGTAGCACTTTGTTTTTTTCATTTTTATGCATTTGTGACCGTTTTTAAACACTTTCATGCACCAATGATGTCTTTGTACTTCGTCATTTTTCACTTCATGGGGACTTCAAAAGTGTTAGAAATTCATTTTGGAGGCACACAGAACAGTGCAAATGCAGTTACATAGCATTCAGGACACTGCAATTACACCTATATAGTTTTTAAAAGATTTTGATGTAATAACATTTTTGACCTCCATGGGGAGGGCCCTTAAGCTGAACTTTTACCCAGCTCGGAGTTCCATGACCTTGTCCCCCTGAAATTTAAAATCGAATTTTCAAAGTGTTTAGTAAAACTGTTCATTCTGTGTCATTCATTATGTCTTTAGCCTGCTATTGGACCACTGCAGCACTATGTTTTGTTAATTTTAACCCAATGTTGACCTTTTTTGACCACTTTGATGCACCAGTGAAGTTTTTGGACTTAGTCATTTTTCACTTCATGGAGACTTCAAAAGTGTTAGAAATTCATTTTGTAAATACCTAGAACTGTGCAAATGCAGCCATATAGCATTCAGGGCACTACAATTACACCTATATAGTTTTTAAATGATTTTGATGCAATAACATTTTTGACCTCCATGGGGAGGGCACTCAAGCTAAACTTTTACCCAGCTCCGAGTTCCACGACCTCGGGTGGAAAAAGTGACTTTGCCCCCTTAAACCCAAAAACTTCAAAAAGTCACCCCTGGAGGCCAGAAATGGGTCTTAGACACTCTTGGTATGTCATCTGAGGTATACTATGGTGTTCTTGGGTCCAGAACTAGAAATGTGATGTGACTCTGATATCTAGGGCTTATAATGGAAAAAATGAATTTGACACCAAACACCTCAAAATGTCTGAAATAGGACTCAGACATGTACCTGGAGGCTGGAAATGAGCCCTAGACACTCTTGCTATATCACCTGAGATATAATATAGGGTCCTGGTGGCCACAGGGACCCAAAAACAGTCAGGTGGGTTGATACTGAAAATTAGCAAAAATCGTCCCAAAATTTTTTTTTACAAGATTTGCTAATTTTCCAAATAGCTCAGAATGGATATCAGAGACACTTTTTGAGTGCGCAAGATATGAATACACTTGTTAGAAAGGTCAGCTCTGATGCTTTCATGTGATATATATAACTTTGATATTATATAACGTTTTTTTTCCGCTACCAACCAAGGGAAACATCTGATATCGTACCCGATTTTGAGAACATTGGGCTGGGTGGAAAAAGTCACTTTGCCCCCTTAAACCCAAAAACTTCAAAAAGTCACCCCTGGCGGCCAGAAATGGGTCTTAGACACTCTTGGTATGTCATCTGAGGTATACTATGGTCTTCTTGGGTCCAGAACTAGAAATCTGATGTGACTCTGATATCTAGGAGCTATAATGGAAAAAAATGAATTTGACACCAAACACCTCAAAATGTCACAAATAGGAGTCAGACATGTACCTGGAGGCTGGAAATGAGCCCTAGCCACTCTTGTTATATAATCTGAGATATATTATGGGGTCCTGGTGGCTACAGGGACCTGAAAACAGTCATGAGGGTTGATACCGAAAATTAGCAAAAATCGTCAAAAAAAGTTTTTTTGACAAGATTTGCTAATTTTCCAAATAGCTCAGAATGGATATCACAGTCACTTTGTGAGTACCCAGGACCTAAATATACTTGTTAGAAAGCTCAGATCTGATGCTTTCATTTGATCTATCTACCTTTGCTATTATCTGAAGTTTTTTTTTCAGATTCCAGCCATGGGAAAAACCTGACATTGTACCCGATTTTGAGCACCTTAGGCTGGATGGAAGAAGTTACTTTGCCCCCTTAAACCCCAAAACTTCAAAAAGTCATCCCTGGAGGCCAGAAATGGGTCTTAGACACTCCTGGTATGTCATCTGAGGTATACTAAGGGGTCCTTAGGTCCAGAACTAGAAATTTGATGTGACTCTGAGCTCAATGTGATGTGACTCTGAGCTATATGGCCTATAATGGAAAAAATGAGTTTGACCCCAAACACCTCGAAATGTCACAAATAGGAGTCAGACATGTACCTGGAGGCTGGAAATGAGCCCTAGCCACTCTTGTTATATCATCTGAGATATATTATGGGGTCCTGGTGGCTACAGGGACCCGAAAACAGTCATGAGGGTTGATACCGAAAATTAGCAAAAATCGTCAAAAAAAGTTTTTTTGACAAGATTTGCTAATTTTCCAAATAGCTCAGAATGGATATCACAGTCACTTTGTGAGTACCCAGGACCTAAATATACTTGTTAGAAAGCTCAGATCTGATGCTTTCATTTGATCTATCTACCTTTGCTATTATCTGAAGTTTTTTTTTCAGCTTCCAGCCATGGGAAAAACCTGACATTGTACCCGATTTTGAGCACCTTAGGCTGGATGGAAGAAGTGACTTTGCCCCCTTAAACCCCAAAACTTCAAAAAGTCATCCCTGGAGGCCAGAAATGGGTCTTAGACACTCCTGGTATGTCATCTGAGGTATACTAAGGGGTCCTTAGGTCCAGAACTAGAAATTTGATGTGACTCTGAGCTCAATGTGATGTGACTCTGAGCTATATGGCCTATAATGGAAAAAATGAGTTTGACCCCAAACACCTCGAAATGTCACAAATAGGAGTCAGACATGTACCTGGAGGCTGGAAATGAGCCCTAGCCACTCTTGTTATATCATCTGAGATATATTATGGGGTCCTGGTGGCTACAGGGACCCGAAAACAGTCATGAGGGTTGATACCGAAAATTAGCAAAAATCGTCAAAAAAAGTTTTTTTGACAAGATTTGCTAATTTTCCAAATAGCTCAGAATGGATATCACAGTCACTTTGTGAGTACCCAGGACCTAAATATACTTGTTAGAAAGCTCAGATCTGATGCTTTCATTTGATCTATCTACCTTTGCTATTATCTGAAGTTTTTTTTTCAGCTTCCAGCCATGGGAAAAACCTGACATTGTACCCGATTTTGAGCACCTTAGGCTGGATGGAAGAAGTGACTTTGCCCCCTTAAGCCCCAAAACTTCAAAAAGTCATCCCTGGAGGCCAGAAATGGGTCTTAGACACTCCTGGTATGTCATCTGAGGTATACTAAGGGGTCCTTAGGTCCAGAACTAGAAATTTGATGTGACTCTGAGCTCAATGTGATGTGACTCTGAGCTATATGGCCTATAATGGAAAAAATGAGTTTGACCCCAAACACCTCGAAATGTCACAAATAGGAGTCAGACATGTACCTGGAGGCTGGAAATGAGCCCTAGCCACTCTTGTTATATCATCTGAGATATATTATGGGGTCCTGGTGGCTACAGGGACCCGAAAACAGTCATGAGGGTTGATACCGAAAATTAGCAAAAATCGTCAAAAAAAGTTTTTTTGACAAGATTTGCTAATTTTCCAAATAGCTCAGAATGGATATCACAATCACTTTGTGAGTACCCAGGACCTAAATATACTTGTTAGAAAGCTCAGATCTGATGCTTTCATTTGATCTATCTACCTTTGCTATTATCTGAAGTTTTTTTTTCAGCTTCCAGCCATGGGAAAAACCTGACATTGTACCCGATTTTGAGCACCTTAGGCTGGATGGAAGAAGTGACTTTGCCCCCTTAAACCCCAAAACTTCAAAAAGTCATCCCTGGAGGCCAGAAATGGGTCTTAGACACTCCTGGTATGTCATCTGAGGTATACTAAGGGGTCCTTAGGTCCAGAACTAGAAATTTGATGTGACTCTGAGCTCAGTGTGATGTGACTCTGAGCTATATGGCCTATAATGGAAAAAATGAGTTTGACCCCAAACACCTCGAAATGTCACAAATAGGAGTCAGACATGTACCTGGAGGCTGGAAATGAGCCCTAGCCACTCTTGTTATATCATCTGAGATATATTATGGGGTCCTGGTGGCTACAGGGACCCGAAAACAGTCATGAGGGTTGATACCGAAAATTAGCAAAAATCGTCAAAAAAAGTTTTTTTGACAAGATTTGCTAATTTTCCAAATAGCTCAGAATGGATATCACAGTCACTTTGTGAGTACCCATGACCTAAATATACTGGTTAGAAAGCTCAGATCTGATGCTTTCATTTGATCTATCTACCTTTGCTATTATCTGAAGTTTTTTTTTCAGCTTCCAGCCAAGGGAAGAACCTGACATCGTACCCGATTTTGAGCAACGTAGTCTGGATGGAAGAAGTGACTATGCCCCCTTAAACCCCAAAACTTCAAAAAGTCATCCCTGGAGGCCAGAAATGGGTCTTAGACACTCCTGGTATGTCATCTGAGGTATACTAAGGGGTCCTTAGGTCCAGAACTAGAAATTTGATGTGACTCTGAGCTCAATGTGATGTGACTCTGAGCTCTATGGCCTATATTGGGAAAAATGAGTTTGATCCCAAACACCTCGAAATGTCACAAATAAGAGTCAGACATGTACCTGGAGGCTGGAAATGAGCCCTAGCAACTCTTGTTATATCATCTGAGATTTATTATGGGGTCCTGGTGGCTACAGGGACCTGAAAACAGTCATACAAAGCAATTTGAATCCATACGAGGCAATTTTTAATTTGCGGCCATCTGGTCACCCTTTGAAATGGATAGGATATACTACAGAGGATGTAGTGCACTCTATTTCTTGAAGCATATGATGTACTGACTTAATTTCAATTGCAGTATGTAGCTAAGACATTTACAATTCATAGTGGTAACTCTCATGGTTGTGGCTTATAGGGACAAGGTACAAATCAAGTGTAACCTTCAGGTAAGTTTTTATTTTTCACTTTCATGTGTGTTGTAGAACACTTTATACTTTTGGCTATAATTCATAGTCTGTACATTATAGAGACATAATTTAAACAGCACTTTGTTCCTAGTGATGTGCATCTTACCCATGTGAATTATTATGTGTGTGGCGTATTGTAAAGTTGTCAAAATTTGAGGTTGAATGTATGACGTTTTTCAATACCGTCGCATGTATGAAAAAGTATGCCTTACATTTTGTCCCATACTTCTAAAACCATACAATCTGGATCCATAATTGGAAGTGCAGCATTAAGCTAACATGATGCCACTGTCCTGTGTTCATTTTCATGCATGTGGAAAGCTTCAAAGTGGTGTGAATCTTTCAGCGATTAAACACATATTTTTAAAAAAATTCCTTCAGCTTTTGCAAAATGTGTCACGTATGTTATGTCATCAGTCAAGATCCATATTAGATAGAGCTTGATTTCCAACTGCAACACATTCTATAACATAGCCTACTACAGTGTGCCATTTTATATGCATGTGGCTCACACACAAGGTGCATACAAAGCAATTTGAATCCATACGAGGCGATTTTTAATTTGCGGCCATCTGGTCACCCATTGAAATGGATAGGATATATTACATAGTATGTGGTGCACTATAAATCTTGAACCATATGAGGTACCGACCTAATTTCAATCACAGTATGTAGCTAAGACATCTACACTTTATAGTGGTAACTCTCATATTTGTGGCTTATAGGGACAAGGTACAAATCAAGTGTAATCTTCAGGAAAAGTTTTTATTTTTCACTTTCATGTGTGTTGAAGAACACTTTATGCTTTTGGCTACAAAATGTGAAGTTGAATGTATGATGTTTTTCAATAACGTCACATGTGTGAAAAAATATGCCTTACGTTGTGGCCCATAATTCTAAAACCATACAATCTGGATCCATAATTCTGAGTGCAGCATACAGTTACCATCATGCCACTGCCCTGTGGTCATTGTCATGCCTGTGCCATGCTTAGAAGTGGTGAGAATCATTCAGTGATTAAACGCGTGTTTTATAAAATTTGCCTCCATTTTTTGCAAAATGAGTCACGTATATTGTGTCATCAGTCATGATCCATACTAGATAGAGCTTGATTTCCAACTGCAACACATTCTATAGCATACCCTACTACATTGTGTCATTTTAAATGCATGTGGCTTACACGTAAGGTACATACAACGCAATATGAATCCATACGACGCGATTTTCAATTTGCGGCCATCTGGTCGTCCCATTGAAATGGATAGGATATTATACATAGCAGAATGTGCCCTATAATTCTTGAAGCATATAAGTTAAAGACTTAATTTCAATTGCAGATTCTAGCTAAGATTCGTATGCATTATTGTACCAATTCTTATGCATGTGGCCCACATAGAAAGTGCACGAAATGGAAGTTGAATCCATACGAGGCGATTTTCGATTTCCGGCCATCTGGTCACCCAAATCTCAAAGATTATTGTTAATAATTCAGTGTGTTTTTATGCTATTTAGCTAATAATGCATGAACCTGTTTATTAACATGTGCATAATGAGATACCAAAGAGAAAATAATGAAAATGTATTGGTAAACCGTATTTTGGTAGACTTTAAAAAACCCCATTGAAAAACACATGCATCACCAATGCTGCTTTTTGCTTGTGCCTAAAACGAAAATGTGTTATTAAAAAGTGAATATAACACATAGAGATGTTTTTTCTTTTGTTTATGAAGCCTAATGTGAAGGCAGGTCACACCTATGTTTTACTTTGAAAAAATCTCTTTTCTAAAATTTACGGCGTTACCTTGTTTTTTAATATAGCTAAAAAAACAATTGTTAAAGTCGCTTATAAAAAAGTGATCGTAAATGCTATTTTGTTTTTTTTTTCAGCTTGAGGTTCAGTTTAATATGAGTCTTAATTTGATGTATCACTTGCCCTAGTAAACAATCCCCAAAGTCTATTTTATTTCAATTTTCCCAAGCTCAATGTTAAACACATGCATCACCAATGATGCAAAAAGTCAAGTCAGAAATTTCAAACAGCAATAAAAAAGTGAGAAAAACAGATATTTGAAAAATTCCTTTTGTTTATGCGGCCTTATGTCCAAAGCCATCCAACAAGAGCATTTTTTTTTAATTCGGTCGATTTAAAAAAAATCTGCGAACTATTTTATTTCTCTCAAAAAAGTGCCAAAAAGTGACTTTTTGTGCAAAAAAGTGCCTGTACAATATTTTTTCATATAATAAACTTTTTATGACTCAGAATACACTTAGGCTTCAGGTCAATGTGTTTTCGTTTGGGGGAGGGGCCCAGGGAAAAAAACACCTTTTTTTTTCTCGGATTGGTCAAAGGTCAGGCTACCAGCTTGACTCTTGTTGCACCAGTGCTGCTTCGGCTGCACCAGTGCTGCTTCGGCTGCACTGGTGCAGCTTCTCAGACTTGAGGCGTTGCACCAGTGCAGCATAGAAAAGAAACTTTTTTAATAAAAGGATTTAAAACTAATTCAAGATATACATTATCTAAGGAATGTTATAAAAACTCAGATATGGAGAATATTTTTCATTTTCGTCCATTTTTGACCGTTTTGGAGCACTTTGAAGCACTGATGCAGCTTTGGGATTTGTATGGTTATTTTGATCAGAGATGCTCCTAATGTGTTTAAATTTCATGTGGGATGTATCCAAGACACTGCCATCACACCTATATAGTTTTTAAATGATTTTGATGTATTAAAATTTTGACCTCCATAAGGGGGGAAAGGTTGAACTTTTACCCCGCTCGGAGTTCCATGACTTTCGTGACCTTGTCCCCCTGAAATTTAAAATTGCATTTTCAAAGTAATGTGTACAACTATTCATTCTGTGTCATTCATTGTGTGTTTAGCATGCTATTGGGCCACTGTAGCACTTGTTTTTTTTCGTTTTTATGCATTTTTGACCGTTTTTGAACACTTTGATGCTCCAAATGGTCTTTGGACTTAGTCACTTTTTGCTTCATGGAGATTTCAAAAGTGTTAGAAAGTCACTTTGGAGGCACACAGGACAGTGCAAATGCACCTATATAGCAATCAGGACACTCCAATCACACCTATATAGTTTTTAAATGATTTTGATGAATTAAACATTTTGACCTCCATGAGGGGTGGAAAGTTTGAACTTTTACCCCGCTCGGAGTTCCATGACTTCTGTGACCTCGTCCCCCTGAAATTTAAAATAGCATTTTCCAAGTAATTTGTAAATATATTCATTCTGGGTCATTCATTGTGTGTTTAGCTTGCTATTGGGCCAGTGTAGCACTTTGTTTTTTTCATTTTTATGCATTTGTGACCGTTTTTAAACACTTTCATGCACCAATGATGTCTTTGTACTTCGTCATTTTTCACTTCATGGGGACTTCAAAAGTGTTAGAAATTCATTTTGGAGGCACACAGAACAGTGCAAATGCAGTTACATAGCATTCAGGACACTGCAATTACACCTATATAGTTTTTAAAAGATTTTGATGTAATAACATTTTTGACCTCCATGGGGAGGGCCCTTAAGCTGAACTTTTACCCAGCTCGGAGTTCCATGACCTTGTCCCCCTGAAATTGAAAATCGAATTTTCAAAGTGTTTAGTAAAACTGTTCATTCTGTGTCATTCATTATGTCTTTAGCCTGCTATTGGACCACTGCAGCACTATGTTTTGTTAATTTTAACCCAATGTTGACCTTTTTTGACCACTTTGATGCACCAGTGAAGTTTTTGGACTTAGTCATTTTTCACTTCATGGAGACTTCAAAAGTGTTAGAAATTCATTTTGTAAATACCTAGAACTGTGCAAATGCAGCCATATAGCATTCAGGGCACTACAATTACACCTATATAGTTTTTAAATGATTTTGATGCAATAACATTTTTGACCTCCATGGGGAGGGCACTCAAGCTAAACTTTTACCCAGCTCCGAGTTCCACGACCTCGGGTGGAAAAAGTGACTTTGCCCCCTTAAACCCAAAAACTTCAAAAAGTCACCCCTGGAGGCCAGAAATGGGTCTTAGACACTCTTGGTATGTCATCTGAGGTATACTATGGTGTTCTTGGGTCCAGAACTAGAAATGTGATGTGACTCTGATATCTAGGGCTTATAATGGAAAAAATGAATTTGACACCAAACACCTCAAAATGTCTGAAATAGGACTCAGACTAACCACTGAGCAATACAGGTTGTTGTTCAGAGACACCCAAAAAGCACAGACTCAAGACTGGACTGATTTCGTTGAGTGTGCCACTAAGGCTTTGGAGGGTTGGTTGCAGGGAAGTAAAGTTTCAGACTATACAGGATTGTACAATCTTATGATGAGAGAACAGATCCTTAATAACTGTACAAACCAGCTGTTGCATCAATACCTTATTGACTCTGATCTGACCTCTCCCCAAGAATTGGGAAAGAAGGCAGACAAATGGGTCAGAACAAGGATTAAGCAGAAACCCCAGAACCAAGGTGGTGACCAGAAGAAAACAGACCGGAAGGGTGGTAATCAGAATCAGAAAGATAAAGAAAAAGACCAGAAGTCTTCAGGCCCCCAAACTAATAGTAAGGAGGGTGGTTCCCAAAATGGAAACAAGAAGAAGAAGAACAAAGGTCCAAAGACACCTTGGTGTAATACCTGCAAATCAGTTTCACACTGGGGCAGTGAGTGCACCAAGGCAAATCCAGTTCCCACCACTACAGCTCCTAAAGCAACTGCAACCCCAAGTACAGTAAGCAGTGGTGGAACACAGTCCAAGGGTGTAGCTGGGTTGACCCTGGGTATTGAAGTAGGATCTGGCCTAGTCAGAATCCCTACACAGGCAGTTCTCCTGTATGATGTGGACATTGAGTTGCCCACTGCAGTAAGCCCCAGTAACCTGGGCAAATACAGGCAGACTCCCTTAATTAATGAGAAACTGGCTCAAGCCTACAGGGACACATGTGCCAGTGTCACAATGGTGACACCTGACTTTGTGGACCCTGGGCAGATTGTACTAGGTGAGAGCTACCTAGTGACCAATGCAAGCAACTCCACTACTTCCCATAGTGTGGCAGTTGTGAACTTCTCCTGGGGAGGGGTTGATGGCCTAAAGAAGGTTGTGGTGAGTGCAGACCTACCAGTAGACTGTCTGTTAGGCAATGACCTTGAAAGCTCAGCATGGTCAGAAGTGGAGTACAGGACTCATGCAGAAATGCTAGGGATTTCAGAGCATGTCCTTGCCATGACAAGGGCTCAGGCTAAGAAGTGCCTTCCTGAACCAGTGGTGGATCTTGGAACAATAGACCAACCACAACCCAAGAGAAGGAGCAAGAGAGGAAAGGCTGAGCCTTCCACCTTGCCCCAGGTTGAGGATCAAGTTTCAGAGGAAACTGATTCTGCAGTCCAGGAGGAGACTGTCTCTGAGGAACTTGAACCTGACCAGGTTGAGTTTCTGGGGACAGGGGGACCCTCCAGGGCAGACCTGAGGCAGGCTCAATTAGATTGCCCTTCCCTTGAACCCCTCAGACAGCAGGCTGCTGCTGAGGCTGCTGGGGATGCCCAAGGTACCCATACTGTGTATTGGGATGATGGACTCCTTTACTCAGAGGCTAGAAACCCCAAGCCTGGCATGACCAGGAGGTTGGTTATACCTCTGCAGTTTAGGGGGTTTCTTCTTACCTTGGCCCATGATATTCCCCTTGCAGGACACTTAGGCCAGAACAAGACGTGGGACAGGCTTGTTTCACACTTTCACTGGCCTCACATGTCAGAGGATGTCAAGGAGTTTTGTCGCTCCTGTGTCACTTGCCAAGCCAGTGGTAAGTCAGGTGGCACAACAAAGGCCCCCCTAATACCACTACCTGTGGTGGGGGTTCCCTTTGAAAGAGTTGGAATTGATATTGTGGGTCCAATGGACCCCCAAACAGCATCTGGGAACAGGTTTATACCGGTGGTAGTGGATCATGCCACCAGGTATCCAGAGGCTATTCCCCTGAGGACCACCACAGCACCTGTGGTGGCAAAAGCCCTCATTGCAGTTTTCTCAAGAGTGGGCTTCCCAAAGGAGGTGTTATCAGATAGGGGCACCAATTTTATGTCTAGCTATCTGAAAGCAATGTTGAAGGAATGTGGAGTAAACTATAAGTTTACCACCCCATATCATCCACAATGCAATGGGCTTGTGGAGAGATTTAACAAGACCCTTAAAGGCATGATAAAAGGATTACCAGAGAAGCTCAGGCGGAAATGGGACATTCTTTTACCCTGCCTGCTCTTTGCTTACAGAGAGGTCCCACAGAAGGGGGTTGGCTACAGCCCTTTTGAACTTTTGTTTGGCCACCCTGTGAGGGGTCCATTGTGTTTGGTGAAGGAAGGATGGGAGTTACCTCTCAAAAAGCCCAAACTAGACATAGTGGACTATGTACTTGGTCTCCGCTCCAGGATGGCTGAATACATGGAAAGAGCATCCAAAAACCTGGAGGCCAGCCAAGAATTGCAGAAAGCTTGGCATGACCAAACGGCTGTACTGGTAGAGTTCCAACCAGGACAGAAGGTGTGGGTACTGGAGCCAGTGGCTCCAGCAGCACTCCAGGACAAATGGAGTGGACCCTATCCTATCATTGAGAAGAAGGGGGAAGTCACTTACTTGGTTGACTTTGGAACACCCAGGAGCCCTCACAGGGTAATCCATGTGAACCGTTTGAAAGCATTTGTGGACAGGGAGGACATGAGCTTGCTCATGGCCACAGATGGGGATCAGGAGGAAGAGAGTGACCCTCTCCCAGACCTGCTTTCCCAGAACCCTGATGATGGTTCAGTTGATGGAGTAGCCTTGGCAGGCAGCCTCACTGACCAGCAACAGATGGACTGCAGACAAGTTTTGCAGGCCCACAGGCATTTGTTTTCACTCACACCCAGCCAGACTGACTGGTGTACCCATGTAGTGGACACTGGTGACAGTCTGCCTGTGAAGAATAAGATCTACAGGCAACCTGACCATGTCAGGGATTGCATCAAGGCTGAGGTGCAAAAGATGTTGGAGCTTGGAGTGATTGAGCCATCAGAGAGCCCATGGGCCAGCCCAGTAGTCCTGGTACCAAAACCTCATACCCAAGATGGAAAGAGAGAAATGAGGTTTTGCGTGGACTACAGGGGTCTCAATGCTGTCACTAGGACAGATGCTCACCCCATTCCAAGAGCAGATGAGCTCATTGACAGATTGGCTTCTGCCAAGTTTCTGAGCACATTTGACCTGACAGCTGGCTACTGGCAAATCTGATTAGCTGAGGAGTCAAAAGCCAAAACAGCATTCTCTACCCCTAGTGGACATTATCAGTTTGTGGTAATGCCCTTTGGTTTGAAGAATGCACCTGCCACTTTCCAAAGGTTGGTGAACCAAGTCCTTACTGGGTTGGATGACTTTTGTGCAGCATATCTAGATGATATTGCTGTCTTCAGCTCCACCTGGGAGGATCACCTGATCCACCTGAAGAGAGTTTTGGAGGCCCTGCAAAAGGCAGGCCTAACTATCAAGGCCACTAAGTGCCAGATAGGGCAGAGTAAGGTTGTATACCTGGGCCACCTAGTAGGTGGAGGCCAGGTTCAGCCACTGGAGAGCAAAATCCAGGCCATACAGGACTGGGCTCCTCCAGTTACCCAGACACAAGTCAGAGCCTTCTTGGGCCTGACTGGGTATTACAGGAAGTTTGTGAAGAACTATGGGTCTATAGTGACACCATTAAATGACTTGACATCCAAGAAGATGCCAAAAAAGGTTCAGTGGACAGTTAGCTGTCAGAAGGCATTTGATGACCTGAAGAAGGCCATGTGCTCTGCACCTATCCTGAAGAGTCCTGACTACTCCAAACAGTTCATTGTACAGACAGATGCTTCTGAGTTGGGGGTGGGAGCTGTGCTCTCACAACTTAATCAAGATGGTCAAGACCAGCCTATTGCTTTCATTAGCAGGAGGCTGACTCCCAGAGAGAAACGTTGGTGAGCCATTGAGAGGGAGGCCTTTGCTGTGGTTTGGGCATTAAAGAAGTTGAGGTCCTACTTGTTTGGAACTCACTTCCTGGTGCAGACAGACCATAAGCCCCTCTTATGGCTTAATCAGATGAAGGGTGAAAATCCCAAACTGCTCAGGTGGTCCATTTCCCTACAGGGGATGGACTTTACAGTGGAGCACCACCCAGGGACTGACCATGGTAATGCAGATGGTCTCTCCAGGTACTTCCACTTAGAACATGAAGACTTATCTGGTCAAGGTTAGTTTAATGTCCCTGCGTTTGGGGGGGGTTGTGTAGGAGAGTAGGGTCTGCTATCCTATGGTCACCCCAAATTTTTGCTTTTTGCTTCACTGGTTTTCGACTACTGAGGCTGTGGGCCTGCTGATCAGACCCCCAGCCTGCTGTTCTCTCACTAAATTACTGACACATGTGCTATAGGCACATACCAATTGGAAATGGACTCCTTGTCAGCCCCTGTATAATGCACTATAGGTGCCCAGGGCATAGGGGCCACCAAGGCCTACCAGGGGCTGCAGCATATCTTTTGCCACCCCTGGCTGGTTCTTAAATTGACACAACTGGATGATCACTCAGCTGGGGTAAGGTGGTGTAATCACCCCTTGCTTAGATATAGTATACCTATATCTAAACCTATATCTGGACACATGTAAACCTGTGAGCCACTCCTATGGAAGGCCTCATCAATCCTGGAGGCAGGGTGCGTGGTTTTATGTGAGATGGATCTCTAGCATGAGCTGAGCCTGTCTGCAGCTGTCGGGAACAACTCCCTAAGCTGTTTCAGGATAATGCCATACCATATACTCTTAAGTGCCTTATAATCCTCGCGGTTAAAAAGCAACTTTGGTTTGGCTTTATCAAAACATGTCGTGTAAGGTGTCATACGATTTGGAATACTATCCCCTCGCCAGTTCTGGCGACGGGGATAGCATTCCACCCCTCTAGAGGGGTAAGACATGTTCCTTTACTGTAATGCGGTTAATTTCTCCAAAGACCTTAGATCCACAAAATGGATGCCTCTGCCACAGACAAATGTCTGGACCCCTGCAGCTGACCGAAACTCAGCCAAAGGGGTCCTGGACAAAGGGTTTCCTGTCACAGGAGGGTGTCACCACCCTCCAGACAGGAGATAGTGGATTGTAGCAGGGAGGTCTGAAAGAAACCAGACACTGCCTGGGGCGCACAAGGCTGCCCCTTGCATAATCCGGCCAAACCGGTTCTGGGGCACTCCAGCCCTCGTGCCAGGGCGGCCTGGATCAAAGGAAAGGGGTGTATCCACCCCCTTCCTGGGTCCCACCCAGGGGGGGGGACCTACCAGGTAATCACGCCCCCCAGATTCGAATAAGAGTGGGAGCAGTGCCAATGCACATCAGATTTCCTGGAAGAAACATTAGAAACGAAACTCTGGACCCTTGGACCTCCATCTCAACGTGGAAGCCCGAAGAATCTCCCTTGTGGTCAAGGAGTGACCACCCTGCAGCAGCAGGCACCATCCAGCCCTCGACATCTAATTAGTTGCAGTTCCCGCCGGAACTCGAGCGACTGAGATCGACGAGATCAAGCTTGCCTGCCTTCCAACAGCCCGATCCACAGTCCCTGCAGAGCTGAGACCCGTGGAGGCGACCGGAAGCGTGGGGCACGCCATCTTGAATTGACCACGAGACGCTGACCGTGCAGCCCACGAGTGACCCTCGAAGCTGTGCACCGGGGTTTGAGAAGCCCCCACCCTGAGCTACTCCTGAGCCGAAGTTCATCCCTCCGCACTCGACGAGTGCTGCGTGGGGCCCTTCTGCTCCATTTGGCTCAACGCGTTGGCCCGGTCACTTGCCCGCTGGCTAGTGGTCCCTGTGCCGACGAACCTACAAAGAAGACTCGTGAATCTGGTTGCTCCAGATCCACACCAGCTCCCCTGAAAAGGAGCCCCGACTCTGACCTTCCTGGTCCGAGTGAGAAGCAATCTTCCGATCCCGCGTGGATTGCTCTTGCCAAGTGTTGTTTGCTCCAAACTTGAAGACGACTGCACCGACGGTGAGAGCCTGCGTGGGACAGATTGTGACCTGCTCCTGGACGTCGCAGATGCCCCAGAGCCCACGTGACAGCGGAGAGAAGCTCCTCGACGACCACCTGATTGCGCCCGACATTGCCTGGTTCCGTCCTGGTTCCACCCTGGTCACTGCTGAGTGACCCAGACTCTGTCCCCTCTGCTTTCAGGTACCCTTCGACTTGAGTCCACCCTTGGACTCCACTGGACACTTCATCTTCAACCCGCCTGCAGCCCCTTCAGCTTCAAGCACCAAGAGCCTGCGTGTCAAAACCCGACGCCACTTCGACCCTGTGCACCCACTTCCTGTGGGTGAGGTAACTTTGCTCCGCCGGTGTTCCCACACTGGTGCACATCTCTAGGGTCTGTGTGTTAAGTTTTGTTCCTCTAGGTCCAGCGGAAGTGTCCTTAAACTTTAACTTTATGACTTTTACGCACCATTGGTTAACATTGGTGCTTGCGTGCGCTTTCCGCACATCTCCCGAATCCCGAGGGCCATTCCCGACTTCAGCATTGCTTGTCCTGACTGCTCCCAGCGATTCCCTAGGCCCTATTCCTAACCACTGCTCGAGTGGCATCTCTTATACCACTTGTTTAGTATATGGTTTGAGTGGCCACCCGCCCTCATCCATAATTGTGCAACTTGTATGTTTAAACAGTGCTTTTGATTTAACGCTTGTGCCCCTTTATTCATAAAGAATACTGGGGATTGTTTTTAGTAATAAACACATATATTTTTATAATATATACTTGTGTGGTGTCCTTTCATTTGATATTACAGGATTGTATGTGGTAAAACAGCTCGCTTAACATGACCTCTTAAGTTAAGCCTTTAGGCTGCTTAGTCCATGCTACACCATAAGGGATTGTTTGGTCTGATAATAGGTGGTTCCAGAATTGGAAACATCACCTATCAGGCCAACTTCTCACACTGGGGGACCAAGCACAGCCTGAGGGACCAAGAGCAACCAGGGGGACCAAGCACAGCCTGGGGGACCAAGCACAGCCTGGGGGACCAAGCACAGCCTGGGGGACCAAGCACAGCCTGGGGGACCAAGAGCAACCAGGGGGACCAAGCACAGCCTGGGGGACCAAGCACAGCCTGGGGGACCAAGAGCAACCAGGGGGACCAAGCACAGCCTGGGGGACCAAGCACAGCCTGGGGGACCAAGCACAGCCTGGGGGACCAAGAGCAACCAGGGGGACCAAGCACAGCCTGGGGGACCAAGCACAGCCTGGGGGACCAAGAGCAACCAGGGGGACCAAGCACAGCCTGGGGGACCAAGCACAGCCTGGGGGACCAAGAGCAACCAGGGGGACCAAGCACAGCCTGGGGGACCAAGCACAGCCTGGGGGATCAAGAGCAACCAGGGGGACCAAGCACAGCCTGAGGGACCAAGAGCAACCAGGGGGACCAAGCACAGCCTGGGGGACCAAGCACAGCCTGGGGGACCAAGCACAGCCTGGGGGACCAAGAGCAACCAGGGGGAACAAGCACAACCTGGGGGACCAAGCACAGCCTGTGGGACCAAGCACAGCCTGGGGGACCAAGAGCAACCAGGGGGACCAAGCACAGCTTGGGGGACCAAGCACAGCCTGGGGGACCAAGCACAGCCTGGGGGACCAAGCACAGCCTGGGGGACCAAGAGCAACCAGGGGGACCAAGCATAGCCTGGGGGACCAAGCACAGCCTGGGGGACCAAGAGCAACCAGGGGGACCAAGCACAGCCTGGGGGACCAAGCACAGCCTGGGGGACCAGGAGCAACCAGGGGGACCAAGCACAGCCTGGGGGACCAAGCACAGCCTGGGGGACCAAGAGCAACCAGGGGGACCAAGCACAGCCTGGGGGACCAAGCACAGCCTGAGGGACCAAGCACAGCCTAGGGGACCAAGAGCAACCAGGGGGACCAAGCACAGCCTGGGGGACCAAGAGCAACCAGAGGGACCAAGCACAGCCTGGGGGACCAAGAGCAACCAGGGGGACCAAGCACAGCCTGGGGGACCAAGCACAGCCTGGGGGACCAAGAGCAACCAGGGGGACCAAGCACAGCCTGGGGGACCAAGCACAGCCTGGGGGACCAAGAGCAACCAGGGGGACCAAGCACAGCCTAGGGGACCAAGCACAGCCTGGGGGACCAAGCACAGCCTGGGGGACCAAGCACAGCCTGGGGGACCAAGAGCAACCAGGGGGACCAAGCAGAGCCTGGGGGACCAAGCACAGCCTGGGGGACCAAGCACAGCCTGGGGTACCAAGCACAGCCTGGGGGACCAAGAGCAACCAGGGGGACCAAGCACAGCCTGGGGGACCAAGCACAGCCTGGGGGACCAAGAGCAACCAGGGTGTAGGAAGGTGGCTACCTGACTATGGTTACCCCAGATTTTTTGCCTGTGTTTAGCTGGTTTTTTGACTTAGTTGACCTGGTTCCCTGCTAATCAGGGCCCCAGGCCATCTGCTCTCTCTGTAAAATGGATTCCATGTACCCTAGGTACATACCACAATTGGAAATGGACTCCTTGTCAGCCCCTGTATAATGCACTATAGGTGTCCAGGGCATAGGGGCCACCAAGGCCTACCAGGGGCTGCAGCATATCTTTTGCCACCCCTGGCTGGTTCTTAAATTGACACAACTGGCTGATCACTCAGCTGGGGTAAGGTGGTGTAATCACCCCTTACTTAGATATAGTATACCTATATCTAAACCTATATCTGGACACATATAAACCTGTGAGCCACTCCTATGGAAGGCCTCATCAATCCTGGAGGCAGAGTGTGTGGTTTAATGTGAGATGGAGCTCTAGCATGAGCTGAGACTGTCTGCAGCTGTCGGGAACAACTCCCTAAGCTGTTTCAGGATAATGCCATACCATATACTCTTAAGTGCCTTATAATCCTCGCGGTTAAATAGCAACTTTGGTTTGGCTTTATCAAAACATGTCGTGTAAGGTGTCATACGATTTGGAATACCATCCCCTCGCCAGTTCTGGCGACGGGGATGGCATTCCACCCCTCTAGAGGGGTAAGACATGTTCCTTTACTAAATGCGGTTAATTTCTCCAAAGACCTTAAGATCCACAAAATGGATGCCTCTGCCACAGACAAATGTCTGGACCCCTGCAGTTGACCGAAACTCAGCAGATGGGGCCTGGACAAAGGGTTTCCTGTCACAGGAGGGTGTCACCACCCTCCAGACAGGAGATAGTGGATTGTAGCAGGGAGGTTTGAAAGAAACCAGACACTGCCTGGGGCGCACAAGGCTGCCCCTTGCATAATCCGGCCAAACCGGTTCTGGGGCA
This sequence comes from Lissotriton helveticus, assembly GCF_964261635.1. Classification (NCBI taxonomy): domain Eukaryota; kingdom Metazoa; phylum Chordata; class Amphibia; order Caudata; family Salamandridae; genus Lissotriton; species Lissotriton helveticus. The sequence goes on from NW_027611718.1 coordinate 1,027,777, forward strand.
CTCCAGCCCTCGTGCCAGGGCGGCCTGGATCAAAGGAAGGGGGTGTATCCACCCACTTCCTGGGTCCCACCCATAGGAGGGGACCTAGCAGGTAATCACGCCCCCCAGATTGGAATAAGAGTGGGAGCAGTGCCAATGCACATCAGATTTCCTGGAAGAAACATTAGAAACGAAACTCTGGACCCTTGGACCTCCATCTCAACGTGGAAGCCCGAAGAATCTCCCTTGTGGTCAAGGAGTGACCACCCTGCAGCAGCAGGCACCATCCAGCCCTCGACGTCTACTTAGTTGCAGTTCCCGCTGGAACTCGAGCAACTGAGATCGACGAGATCAAGCTTGCCTGCCTTCCAACAGCCCGATCCACAGTCCCTGCAGAGCTGAGACCCGTGGAGGTGACCGGAAGCGTGGGGCACGCCATCTTGAATTGACCACGAGACGCTGACCGTGCAGCCCACGAGTGACCCTCGAAGCTGTGCACCGGGGTTTGAGAAGCCCCCACCCTGAGCTGCTCCTGAGCCGAAGTTCAGCCCTCCACACTCGACGAGTGCTGCGTGGGGCCCTTTGGCTCTATTTGGCTCAACGCGTTGGCCCGGTCACTTGCCAGCTGGCTAGTGGTCCCTGTGCCGACGAACTACCTAAGAAGACTCGTGAATCTGGTTGCTCCAGATCCACACCAGCTCCCCTGAAAAGGAGCCCCGACTCTGACCTTCCTGGTCCGAGTGAGAAGCAATCTTCCGATTCCGCGTGGATTGCTCTTGCCAAGGCTTGTTTGCTCCAAACTTGAAGCCGACTGCACCGACGGTGAGAGCCTGCGTGGGACAGATCGTGACCTGCTCCTGGACGTCGCAGATGCCCCAGAGCCCACGTGACAGCGGAGAGAAGCTCCTCGACGACCACCTGATTGCGCCCGACATTGCCTGGTTCCGTCCTGGTTCCACCCTGGTCACTGCTGAGTGACCCAGACTCTGTCCCCTCTGCTTTCAGGTACTCTACAACTTGAGTCCACCCTTGGACTCCACCGGACACTTCATCTTTAACCAGCCTGCAGCCCTTTCAGCTTCAAGCACCAAGAGCCTGCGTGTCAAAACCCGACGCCACTTCGACCCTGTGCACCCACTTCCTGTGGGTGAGGTAACTTTGCTCCGCCGGTGTTCCCACACTGGTGCACACCTCTAGGGTCTGTGTGTTAAGTTTTGTTCCTCTAGGTTCAGCGGAAGTGTCCTTAAACTTTAACTCTATGACTTTTACGCACCATTGGTTAACATTGGTGCATGCGTGCGCTTTCCGCACATCTCCCGAATCCCGAGGGCCATTCCCGACTTCAGCATTGCTTGTCCTGACTGCTCCCAGCGATTCCCTAGGCCCTAGGCCTAACCACTGTTCGAGTGGCCTTTCTTATACCACTTGTTTAGTATATGGTTTGAGTGGCCACCCGCCCTCATCCATAATTGTGCAACTTGTATGTTTAAACAGTGCTTTTGATTTAACGCTTGTGCCCCTTTATTCATAAAGAATACTGGGGATTGTTTTTAGTAATAAACACATATATTTTTATAATATATACTTGTGTGGTGTCCTTTCATTTGGTATTACAGGATTGTATGTGGTAAAACAGCTCGCTTAACACGACCTCTTAAGTTAAGCCTTTAGGCTGCTTAGTCCATGCTACCCCTAGGATAGCTTGTCTAATAAGGTTGACTTACAACCAGACACCATAAGGGATTGTTTGGTCAGGTAGTAGGTGGTTCCAGAATTGGAAACATCCCCTACCAGGCCAACTTCTCACATTGGTGAGCAGCGGTGCGGATTTGAGCTTGCTGTTGTTTTACCATTGCAATCTTTATATCAAATTGAAAGATCACATCAAGTACCTCTAGGTACATATAAATCAAAAGCTTAGCATATTAAGTTCTACTGAACTTAGTAGTTGTAGGTTGAAGGGATTAGCACACCCTGACTACAACTCACTAGCAAGGTACAGTAGGAAAACACTTAGTGTAGGTAAGTGCACCACTTACACCTCACTAGTAACCATGTCTGACACAGGAAAAGCCTCAGGGTCTAATCCTGTGACAGTTGACCCTACCCAGGCAACTTTTGGATATGACAAACTAACCCGAAGAGACTTGATTGCCTTGTGCAAAGCAAGAGGGTTAAAAAGGGGCAGAAGCCCCACCTGCCAAATCCTGGTAGAAATCCTAGAACAGGATGACTTAGAGAAGGCAAAGGAAGCTTCCCTAGAAACAGGAAATGGAGGGAACCCCCCTGTAACTGATCCCCCTGAAGAGGAGGATGATGATGACTTAGATGAGGACTCAGATGTTGAGGACTTAGAAGTTCAGGAACAGGGTAGCCAGGTTCCAGTTGCCAGGCTTAGCCAGGCCAACTTGGACCTACTGGGGAATGGAGAGGGCCAGCACCTCCCCAGAACCCAACATGTTATTCTCCCAGGCAACAGAAGAGTGAGATCTCCCTCAGGGGACTCTCATGTTTCTAGTGCCTCCAGAGAATCACAGAGAGGCATGAGTGCTTCTCAAAAGCTAGAGCATAGGGCCAGAATGAGGGCTGTCAAACTCCAGATAGAGAGGGAGGAGGTAGCCTTGGCTCAAGCTAGACTTGCCTTGGCAAGAGAGCAGAAATTAAGTGGCTTAGATGTCACTGGTGGCAGCAATTTTCCAAGAGAAACAGACAGGGCCTATGACAATAGAAACCTGACAAAAATTGTGCCCCCCTTTAAAGAAGGGGATGACATCCACAAATGGATGACTGCTCTTTCGAGAGAGCCTGCATGGTACAGCAGGTTCCTGAGAATCAGTGGGCTGCAATTTTGTGGTACTCCTTTTCTGAGAAAGGGAGAGACAGGCTCCTCACAGTTAGACCTGAGGATGCCAAAAACTACTCTGTTTTGAAGAGTGCTCTTATTGAAGGGTTTGGCCTAACCACTGAGCAATACAGGTTGTTGTTCAGAGACACCCAAAAAGCACAGACTCAAGACTGGACTGATTTCGTTGAGTGTGCCACTAAGGCTTTGGAGGGTTGGTTGCAGGGAAGTAAAGTTTCAGACTATACAGGATTGTACAATCTTATAATGAGAGAACAGATCCTTAATAACTGTACAAACCAGCTGTTGCATCAATACCTTATTGACTCTGATCTGACCTCTCCCCAAGAATTGGGAAAGAAGGCAGACAAATGGGTCAGAACAAGGATTAAGCAGAAACCCCAGAACCAAGGTGGTGACCAGAAGAAAACAGACCAGAAGGGTGGTAACCAGAATCAGAAAGATAAAGAAAAAGACCAGAAGTCTTCAGGCCCCCAAACTAATAGTAAGGAGGGTGGTTCCCAAAATGGTAACAAGAAGAAGAAGAACAAAGGTCCAAAGACACCTTGGTGTAATACCTGCAAATCAGTTTCACACTGGGGCAGTGAGTGCACCAAGGCAAATCCAGTTCCCACCACTACAGCTCCTAAAGCAACTGCAACCCCAAGTACAGTAAGCAGTGGTGGAACACAGTCCAAGGGTGTAGCTGGGTTGACCCTGGGTATTGAAGTAGGATCTGGCCCAGTCAGAATCCCTACACAGGCAGTTCTCCTGTATGATGTGGACATTGAGTTGCCCACTGCAGTAAGCCCCAGTAACCTGGGCAAATACAGGCAGACTCCCTTAATTAATGAGAAACTGGCTCAAGCCTACAGGGACACATGTGCCAGTGTCACAATGGTGACACCTGACTTTGTGGACCCTGGACAGATTATACTAGGTGAGAGCTACCTAGTGACCAATGCAAGCAACTCCACTACTTCCCATAGTGTGGCAGTTGTGAACTTCTCCTGGGGAGGGGTTGATGGCCTAAATAAGGTTATGGTGAGTGCAGACCTACCAGTAGACTATCTGTTAGGCAATGACCTTGAAAGCTCAGCATGGTCAGAAGTGGAGTACAGGACTCATGCAGAAATGCTAGGGATTTCAGAGCATGTCCTTGCCATGACAAGGGCTCAGGCTAAGAAGTGCCTTCCTGAACCAGTGGTGGATCTTGGAACAATAGACCAACCACAACCCAAGAGAAGGAGCAAGAGAGGAAAGGCTGAGCCTTCCACCTTGCCCCAGGTTGAGGATCAAGTTTCAGAGGAAACTGATTCTGCAGTCCAGGAGGAGACTGTCTCTGAGGAACTTGAACCTGACCAGGTTGAGTTTCTGGGGACAGGGGGACCCTCCAGGGCAGACCTGAGGCAGGCTCAATTAGATTGCCCTTCCCTTGAACCCCTCAGACAGCAGGCTGCTGCTGAGGCTGCTGGGGATGCCCAAGGTACCCATACTGTGTATTGGGATGATGGACTCCTTTACTCAGAGGCTAGAAACCCCAAGCCTGGCATGACCAGGAGGTTGGTTATACCTCTGCAGTTTAGGGGGTTTCTTCTTACCTTGGCCCATGATATTCCCCTTGCAGGACACTTAGGCCAGAACAAGACGTGGGACAGGCTTGTTTCACACTTTCACTGGCCTCACATGTCAGAGGATGTCAAGGAGTTTTGTCGCTCCTGTGTCACTTGCCAAGCCAGTGGTAAGTCAGGTGGCACAACAAAGGCCCCCCTAATACCACTACCTGTGGTGGGGGTTCCCTTTGAAAGAGTTGGAATTGATATTGTGGGTCCAATGGACCCCCAAACAGCATCTGGGAACAGGTTTATACTGGTGGTAGTGGATCATGCCACCAGGTATCCAGAGGCTATTCCCCTGAGGACCACCACAGCCCCCGTGGTGGCAAAAGCCCTCATTGCAGTTTTCTCAAGAGTGGGCTTCCCAAAGGAGGTGTTATCAGATAGGGGCACCAATTTTATGTCCAGCTATCTGAAAGCAATGTGGAAGGAATGTGGAGTAAACTATAAGTTTACCACCCCATATCATCAACAATGCAATGGGCTTGTGGAGAGATTTAACAAGACCCTTAAAGGCATGATAAAAGGATTACCAGAGAAGCTCAGGCGGAAATGGGACATTCTTTTACCCTGCCTGCTCTTTGCTTACAGAGAGGTCCCACAGAAGGGGGTTGGCTACAGCCCTTTTGAACTTTTGTTTGGCCACCCTGTGAGGGGTCCATTGTGTTTGGTGAGGGAAGGATGGGAGTTACCTCTCAAAAAGCCCAAACTAGACATAGTGGACTATGTACTTGGTCTCCGCTCCAGGATGGCTGAATACATGGAAAGAGCATCCAAAAACCTGGAGGCCAGCCAAGAATTGCAGAAAGCTTGGCATGACCAAAAGGCTGTACTGGTAGAGTTCCAACCAGGACAGAAGGTGTGGGTACTGGAGCCAGTGGCTCCAGCAGCACTCCAGGACAAATGGAGTGGACCCTATCCTATCATTGAGAAGAAGGGGGAAGTCACTTACTTGGTTGACTTTGGAACACCCAGGAGCCCTCACAGGGTAATCCATGTGAACCGTTTGAAAGCATTTGTGGACAGGGAGGACATGAGCTTGCTCATGGCCACAGATGGGGATCAGGAGGAAGAGAGTGACCCTCTCCCAGACCTGCTTTCCCAGAACCCTGATGATGGTTCAGTTGATGGAGTAGCCTTGGCAGGAAGCCTCACTGACCAGCAACAGATGGACTGCAGACAAGTTTTGCAGGCCCACAGGCATTTGTTTTCACTCACACCCAGCCAGACTGACTGGTGTACTCATGTAGTGGACACTGGTGACAGTCTGCCTGTGAAGAATAAGATCTACAGGCAACCTGACCATGTCAGGGATTGCATCAAGGCTGAGGTGCAAAAGATGTTGGAGCTTGGAGTGATTGAGCCATCAGAGAGCCCATGGGCCAGCCCAGTAGTCCTGGTGCCAAAACCTCATACCCAAGATGGAAAGAGAGAAATGAGGTTTTGCGTGGACTACAGGGGTCTCAAGCTGTCACTAGGACAGATGCTCACCCCATTCCAAGAGCAGATGAGCTCATTGACAGATTGGCTTCTGCCAAGTTTCTGAGCACATTTGACCTGACAGCTGGCTACTGGCAAATCAGATTAGCTGAGGAGTCAAAAGCCAAAACAGCATTCTCTACCCCTAGTGGACATTATCAGTTTGTGGTAATGCCCTTTGGTTTGAAGAATGCACCTGCCACTTTCCAAAGGTTGGTGAACCAAGTCCTTACTGGGTTGGATGACTTTTGTGCAGCATATCTAGATGATATTGCTGTCTTCAGCTCCACCTGGGAGGATCACCTGATCCACCTGAAGAGAGTTTTGGAGGCCCTGCAAAAGGCAGGCCTAACTATCAAGGCCACTAAGTGCCAGATAGGGCAGAGTAAGGTTGTATACCTGGGCCACCTAGTAGGTGGAGGCCAGGTTCAGCCACTGGAGAGCAAAATCCAGGCCATACAGGACTGGGCTCCTCTAGTTACCCAGACACAAGTCAGAGCCTTCTTGGGCCTGACTGGGTATTACAGGAAGTTTGTGAAGAACTATGGGTCTATAGTGACACCATTAAATGACTTGACATCCAAGAAGATGCCAAAAAAGGTTCAGTGGACAGTTAGCTGTCAGAAGGCATTTGATGACCTGAAGAAGGCCATGTGCTCTGCACCTATCCTAAAGAGTCCTGACTACTCCAAACAGTTCATTGTACAGACAGATGCTTCTGAGTTGGGGGTGGGAGCTGTACTCTCACAACTTAATCAAGATGGTCAAGACCAGCCTATTGCTTTCATTAGCAGGAGGCTGACTCCCAGAGAGAAACGTTGGTCAGCCATTGAGAGGGAGGCCTTTGCTGTGGTTTGGGCATTAAAGAAGTTGAGGTCCTACTTGTTTGGAACTCACTTCCTGGTGCAGACAGACCATAAGCCCCTCTTATGGCTTAATCAGATGAAGGGTGAAAATCCCAAACTGCTCAGGTGGTCCATTTCCCTACAGGGGATGGACTTTACAGTGGAGCACCGCCCAGGGACTGACCATGGTAATGAAGATGGTCTCTCCAGGTACTTCCACTTAGAACATGAAGACTTATCTGGTCAAGGTTAGTTTAATGTCCCTGCGTTTGGGGGGGGGGGTTGTGTAGGAGAGTAGGGTCTGCTATCCTATGGTCACCCCAAATTTTTGCTTTTTGCTTCACTGGTTTTCGACTACTGAGGCTGTGGGCCTGCTGATCAGACCCCCAGCCTGCTGTTCTCTCACTAAATTACTGACACATGTGCTATAGGCACATACCAATTGGAAATGGACTCCTTGTCAGCCCCTGTATAATGCACTATAGGTGCCCAGGGCATAGGGGCCACCAAGGCCTACCAGGGGCTGCAGCATATCTTTTGCCACCCCTGGCTGGTTCTTAAATTTACACAACTGGCTGATCACTCAGCTCGGGTAAGGTGGTGTAATCACCCCTTGCTTAGATATAGTATACCTATATCTAAACCTATATCTGGACACATGTAAACCTGTGAGCCACTCCTATGGAAGGCCTCATCAATCCTGGAGGTAGGGTGCGAGGTTTTATGTGAGATGGAGCTCTAGCATGAGCTGAGCCTGTCTGCAGCTGTCGGGAACAACTCCCTCAGCTGTTTCAGGATAATGCCATACCATATACTCTTAAGTGCCTTATAATCCTCGCGGTTAAATAGCAACTTTGGTTTGGCTTTATCAAAACATGTCGTGTAAGGTGTCATACGATTTGGAATACTATCCCCTCGCCAGTTCTGGCGACGGGGATAGCATTCCACCCCTCTAGAGGGGTAAGACATGTTCCTTTACTGTAATGCGGTTAAATTCTCCAAAGACCTTAGATCCACAAAATGGATGCCTCTGCCACAGACAAATGTCTGGACCCCTGCAGCTGACCGAAACTCAGCCAAAGGGGTCCTGGACAAAGGGTTTCCTGTCACAGGAGGGTGTCACCACCCTCCAGACAGGAGATAGTGGATTGTAGCAGGGAGGTCTGAAAGAAACCAGACACTGCCTGGGGCGCACAAGGCTGCCCCTTGCATAATCCGGCCAAACCGGTTCTGGGGTACTCCAGCCCTCGTGCCAGGGTGGCCTGGATCAAAGGAAAGGGGTGTATCCACCCCCTTCCTGGGTCCCACCCAGGGGGGGGGACCTAGCAGGTAATCACGCCCCCCAGATTCGAATAAGAGTGGGAGCAGTGCCAATGCACATCAGATTTCCTGGAAGAAACATTAGAAACGAAACTCTGGACCCTTGGACCTCCATCTCAACGTGGAAGCCCGAAGAATCTCCCTTGTGGTCAAGGAGTGACCACCCTGCAGCAGCAGGCACCCTCCAGCCCTCGACGTCTACTTAGTTGCAGTTCCCGCCGGAACTCGAGCGACTGAGATCGACGATATTAAGCTTGCCTGCCTTCCAACAGTCCGATCCACAGTCCCTGCAGAGCTGAGACCCGTGGAGGCGACCGGAAGCGTGGGGCATGCCATCTTGAATTGACCACGAGACGCTGACCGTGCAGCCCACGAGTGACCCTCGAAGCTGTGCACCGGGGTTTGAGAAGCCCCAACTCTGAGCTACTCCTGAGCCGAAGTTCAGCCCTCCACACTCGACGAGTGCTAAGTGGGGCCCTTCTGCTCCATTTGGCTCAATGCGTTGGCCCGGTCACTTGCCCGCTGGCTAGTGGTCCCTGTGCCGACAAAACTACAAAGAAGACTCAAGAATCTGGTTGCCCCAGATCCACACCAGCTCCCCTGAAAAGGAGCCCCGACTCTGACCTTCCTGGTCCGAGTGAGAAGCAATCTTCCGATCCCGCGTGGATTGCTCTTGCCAAGTGTTGTTTGCTCCAAACTTGAAGCCGACTACACCGACGGTGAGAGCCTGCGTGGGACAGATCGTGACCTGCTCCTGGACGTCGCAGATGCCCCAGAGCCCATGTGACAGCGGAGAGAAGCTCCTCGACGACCACCTGATTGCGCCCGACATTGCCTGGTTCCGTCCTGGTTCCACCCTGGTCACTGCTGAGTGACCCAGACTCTGTCCCCTCTGCTTTCAGGTACCCTTCGACTTGAGTCCACCCTTGGACTCCACCGGACACTTCATCTTCAACCCGCCTGCAGCCCTTTCAGATTCAAGCACCAAGAGCCTGCGTGTCAAAACCCGACGCCACTTCGACCCTGTGCACCCACTTCCTGTGGGTGAGGTAACTTTGCTCCGCCGGTGTTCCCACACTGGTGCACATCTCTAGGGTCTGTGTGTTAAGTTTTGTTCCTCTAGGTCCAGCGGAAGTGTCCTTAAACTTTAACTTTATGACTTTTATGCACCATTGGTTAACATTGGTGCGTGCGTGCGCTTTCTGCACATCTCCCGAATCCCGAGGGCCATGTATCACTTGCCCTAGTAAACAATCCCCAAAGTCTATTTTTTTTCAATTTTCCCAAGCTCAATGTTAAACACATGCATCACCAATGATGCAAAAAGTCAAGTCAGAAATTTCAAACAGCAATAAAAAAGTGAGAAAAACAGATATTTGAAAAAGTCCTTTTGTTTATGCGGCCTTATGTCCAAAGCCATCCAACAAGAGCATTTTTTTTTAATTCGGTCGATTTAAAAAAAATCTGCGAACTATTTTATTTCTCTCAAAAAAGTGCCAAAAAGTGACTTTTTGTGCAAAAAAGTGCCCGTACAATATTTTTTCATCTAATAAACTTTTTATGACTCAGAATACACTTAGGCTTCAGGTCAATGTGTTTTCGTTTGGGGGAGGGGCCCAGGGAAAAAAACACCTTTTTTTTCTCGGATTGGTCAAAGGTCAGGCTACCAGCTTGACTCTTGTTGCACCAGTGCTGCTTCGGCTGCACCAGTGCTGCTTCGGCTGCACTGGTGCAGCTTCTCAGACTTGAGGCGTTGCACCAGTGCAGCATAGAAAAGAAACTTTTTTAATAAAAGGATTTAAAACTAATTCAAGATATACATTATCTAAGGAATGTTATAAAAACTCAGATATGGAGAATATTTTTCATTTTCGTCCATTTTTGACCGTTTTGGAGCACTTTGAAGCACTGATGCAGCTTTGGGATTTGTATGGTTATTTTGATCAGAGATGCTCCTAATGTGTTTAAAATTCATGTGGGATGTATCCAAGACACTGCCATCACACCTATATAGTTTTTAAATGATTTTGATGTATTAAAATTTTGACCTCCATAAGGGGGGAAAGGTTGAACTTTTACCCCGCTCGGAGTTCCATGACTTTCGTGACCTTGTCCCCCTGAAATTTAAAATTGCATTTTCAAAGTAATGTGTACAACTATTCCTTCTGTGTCATTCATTGTGTGTTTAGCATGCTATTGGGCCACTGTAGCACTTGTTTTTTTTCGTTTTTATGCATTTTTGACCGTTTTTGAACACTTTGATGCTCCAAATGGTCTTTGGACTTAGTCACTTTTTGCTTCATGGAGATTTCAAAAGTGTTAGAAAGTCACTTTGGAGGCACACAGGACAGTGCAAATGCACCTATATAGCAATCAGGACACTCCAATCATACCTATATAGTTTTTAAATGATTTTGATGAATTAAACATTTTGACCTCCATGAGGGGTGGAAAGTTTGAACTTTTACCCCGCTCGGAGTTCCATGACTTCTGTGACCTCGTCCCCCTGAAATTTAAAATAGCATTTTCCAAGTAATTTGTAAATATATTCATTCTGGGTCATTCATTGTGTGTTTAGCTTGCTATTGGGCCAGTGTAGCACTTTGTTTTTTTCATTTTTATGCATTTGTGACCGTTTTTAAACACTTTCATGCACCAATGATGTCTTTGTACTTCGTCATTTTTCACTTCATGGGGACTTCAAAAGTGTTAGAAATTCATTTTGGAGGCACACAGAACAGTGCAAATGCAGTTACATAGCATTCAGGACACTGCAATTACACCTATATAGTTTTTAAAAGATTTTGATGTAATAACATTTTTGACCTCCATGGGGAGGGCCCTTAAGCTGAACTTTTACCCAGCTCGGAGTTCCATGACCTTGTCCCCCTGAAATTTAAAATCGAATTTTCAAAGTGTTTAGTAAAACTGTTCATTCTGTGTCATTCATTATGTCTTTAGCCTGCTATTGGACCACTGCAGCACTATGTTTTGTTAATTTTAACCCAATGTTGACCTTTTTTGACCACTTTGATGCACCAGTGAAGTTTTTGGACTTAGTCATTTTTCACTTCATGGAGACTTCAAAAGTGTTAGAAATTCATTTTGTAAATACCTAGAACTGTGCAAATGCAGCCATATAGCATTCAGGGCACTACAATTACACCTATATAGTTTTTAAATGATTTTGATGCAATAACATTTTTGACCTCCATGGGGAGGGCACTCAAGCTAAACTTTTACCCAGCTCCGAGTTCCACGACCTCGGGTGGAAAAAGTGACTTTGCCCCCTTAAACCCAAAAACTTCAAAAAGTCACCCCTGGAGGCCAGAAATGGGTCTTAGACACTCTTGGTATGTCATCTGAGGTATACTATGGTGTTCTTGGGTCCAGAACTAGAAATGTGATGTGACTCTGATATCTAGGGCTTATAATGGAAAAAATGAATTTGACACCAAACACCTCAAAATGTCTGAAATAGGACTCAGACATGTACCTGGAGGCTGGAAATGAGCCCTAGACACTCTTGCTATATCACCTGAGATATAATATAGGGTCCTGGTGGCCACAGGGACCCAAAAACAGTCAGGTGGGTTGATACTGAAAATTAGCAAAAATCGTCCCAAAATTTTTTTTTACAAGATTTGCTAATTTTCCAAATAGCTCAGAATGGATATCAGAGACACTTTTTGAGTGCGCAAGATATGAATACACTTGTTAGAAAGGTCAGCTCTGATGCTTTCATGTGATATATATAACTTTGATATTATATAACGTTTTTTTTCCGCTACCAACCAAGGGAAACACCTGATATCGTACCCGATTTTGAGAACATTGGGCTGGGTGGAAAAAGTCACTTTGCCCCCTTAAACCCAAAAACTTCAAAAAGTCACCCCTGGAGGCCAGAAATGGGTCTTAGACACTCTTGGTATGTCATCTGAGGTATACTATGGTCTTCTTGGGTCCAGAACTAGAAATCTGATGTGACTCTGATATCTAGGAGCTATAATGGAAAAAAATGAATTTGACACCAAACACCTCAAAATGTCACAAATAGGAGTCAGACATGTACCTGGAGGCTGGAAATGAGCCCTAGCCACTCTTGTTATATAATCTGAGATATATTATGGGGTCCTGGTGGCTACAGGGACCTGAAAACAGTCATGAGGGTTGATACCGAAAATTAGCAAAAATCGTCAAAAAAAGTTTTTTTGACAAGATTTGCTAATTTTCCAAATAGCTCAGAATGGATATCACAGTCACTTTGTGAGTACCCAGGACCTAAATATACTTGTTAGAAAGCTCAGATCTGATGCTTTCATTTGATCTATCTACCTTTGCTATTATCTGAAGTTTTTTTTTCAGATTCCAGCCATGGGAAAAACCTGACATTGTACCCGATTTTGAGCACCTTAGGCTGGATGGAAGAAGTTACTTTGCCCCCTTAAACCCCAAAACTTCAAAAAGTCATCCCTGGAGGCCAGAAATGGGTCTTAGACACTCCTGGTATGTCATCTGAGGTATACTAAGGGGTCCTTAGGTCCAGAACTAGAAATTTGATGTGACTCTGAGCTCAATGTGATGTGACTCTGAGCTATATGGCCTATAATGGAAAAAATGAGTTTGACCCCAAACACCTCGAAATGTCACAAATAGGAGTCAGACATGTACCTGGAGGCTGGAAATGAGCCCTAGCCACTCTTGTTATATCATCTGAGATATATTATGGGGTCCTGGTGGCTACAGGGACCCGAAAACAGTCATGAGGGTTGATACCGAAAATTAGCAAAAATCGTCAAAAAAAGTTTTTGGGACAAGATTTGCTAATTTTCCAAATAGCTCAGAATGGATATCACAGTCACTTTGTGAGTACCCAGGACCTAAATATACTTGTTAGAAAGCTCAGATCTGATGCTTTCATTTGATCTATCTACCTTTGCTATTATCTGAAGTTTTTTTTTCAGCTTCCAGCCATGGGAAAAACCTGACATTGTACCCGATTTTGAGCACCTTAGGCTGGATGGAAGAAGTGACTTTGCCCCCTTAAACCCCAAAACTTCAAAAAGTCATCCCTGGAGGCCAGAAATGGGTCTTAGACACTCCTGGTATGTCATCTGAGGTATACTAAGGGGTCCTTAGGTCCAGAACTAGAAATTTGATGTGACTCTGAGCTCAATGTGATGTGACTCTGAGCTATATGGCCTATAATGGAAAAAATGAGTTTGACCCCAAACACCTCGAAATGTCACAAATAGGAGTCAGACATGTACCTGGAGGCTGGAAATGAGCCCTAGCCACTCTTGTTATATCATCTGAGATATATTATGGGGTCCTGGTGGCTACAGGGACCCGAAAACAGTCATGAGGGTTGATACCGAAAATTAGCAAAAATCGTCAAAAAAAGTTTTTTTGACAAGATTTGCTAATTTTCCAAATAGCTCAGAATGGATATCACAGTCACTTTGTGAGTACCCAGGACCTAAATATACTTGTTAGAAAGCTCAGATCTGATGCTTTCATTTGATCTATCTACCTTTGCTATTATCTGAAGTTTTTTTTTCAGCTTCCAGCCATGGGAAAAACCTGACATTGTACCCGATTTTGAGCACCTTAGGCTGGATGGAAGAAGTGACTTTGCCCCCTTAAGCCCCAAAACTTCAAAAAGTCATCCCTGGAGGCCAGAAATGGGTCTTAGACACTCCTGGTATGTCATCTGAGGTATACTAAGGGGTCCTTAGGTCCAGAACTAGAAATTTGATGTGACTCTGAGCTCAATGTGATGTGACTCTGAGCTATATGGCCTATAATGGAAAAAATGAGTTTGACCCCAAACACCTCGAAATGTCACAAATAGGAGTCAGACATGTACCTGGAGGCTGGAAATGAGCCCTAGCCACTCTTGTTATATCATCTGAGATATATTATGGGGTCCTGGTGGCTACAGGGACCCGAAAACAGTCATGAGGGTTGATACCGAAAATTAGCAAAAATCGTCAAAAAAAGTTTTTTTGACAAGATTTGCTAATTTTCCAAATAGCTCAGAATGGATATCACAATCACTTTGTGAGTACCCAGGACCTAAATATACTTGTTAGAAAGCTCAGATCTGATGCTTTCATTTGATCTATCTACCTTTGCTATTATCTGAAGTTTTTTTTTCAGCTTCCAGCCATGGGAAAAACCTGACATTGTACCCGATTTTGAGCACCTTAGGCTGGATGGAAGAAGTGACTTTGCCCCCTTAAACCCCAAAACTTCAAAAAGTCATCCCTGGAGGCCAGAAATGGGTCTTAGACACTCCTGGTATGTCATCTGAGGTATACTAAGGGGTCCTTAGGTCCAGAACTAGAAATTTGATGTGACTCTGAGCTCAGTGTGATGTGACTCTGAGCTATATGGCCTATAATGGAAAAAATGAGTTTGACCCCAAACACCTCGAAATGTCACAAATAGGAGTCAGACATGTACCTGGAGGCTGGAAATGAGCCCTAGCCACTCTTGTTATATCATCTGAGATATATTATGGGGTCCTGGTGGCTACAGGGACCCGAAAACAGTCATGAGGGTTGATACCGAAAATTAGCAAAAATCGTCAAAAAAAGTTTTTTTGACAAGATTTGCTAATTTTCCAAATAGCTCAGAATGGATATCACAGTCACTTTGTGAGTACCCATGACCTAAATATACTGGTTAGAAAGCTCAGATCTGATGCTTTCATTTGATCTATCTACCTTTGCTATTATCTGAAGTTTTTTTTTCAGCTTCCAGCCAAGGGAAGAACCTGACATCGTACCCGATTTTGAGCAACGTAGCCTGGATGGAAGAAGTGACTATGCCCCCTTAAACCCCAAAACTTCAAAAAGTCATCCCTGGAGGCCAGAAATGGGTCTTAGACACTCCTGGTATGTCATCTGAGGTATACTAAGGGGTCCTTAGGTCCAGAACTAGAAATTTGATGTGACTCTGAGCTCAATGTGATGTGACTCTGAGCTCTATGGCCTATATTGGGAAAAATGAGTTTGATCCCAAACACCTCGAAATGTCACAAATAAGAGTCAGACATGTACCTGGAGGCTGGAAATGAGCCCTAGCAACTCTTGTTATATCATCTGAGATATATTATGGGGTCCTGGTGGCTACAGGGACCTGAAAACAGTCATACAAAGCAATTTGAATCCATACGAGGCAATTTTTAATTTGCGGCCATCTGGTCACCCTTTGAAATGGATAGGATATACTACAGAGGATGTAGTGCACTCTATTTCTTGAAGCATATGATGTACTGACTTAATTTCAATTGCAGTATGTAGCTAAGACATTTACAATTCATAGTGGTAACTCTCATGGTTGTGGCTTATAGGGACAAGGTACAAATCAAGTGTAACCTTCAGGTAAGTTTTTATTTTTCACTTTCATGTGTGTTGTAGAACACTTTATACTTTTGGCTATAATTCATAGTCTGTACATTATAGAGACATAATTTAAACAGCACTTTGTTCCTAGTGATGTGCATCTTACCCATGTGAATTATTATGTGTGTGGCGTATTGTAAAGTTGTCAAAATTTGAGGTTGAATGTATGACGTTTTTCAATACCGTTGCATGTATGAAAAAGTATGCCTTACATTTTGTCCCATACTTCTAAAACCATACAATCTGGATCCATAATTGGAAGTGCAGCATTAAGCTAACATGATGCCACTGTCCTGTGTTCATTTTCATGCATGTGGAAAGCTTCAAAGTGGTGTGAATCTTTCAGCGATTAAACACATATTTTTAAAAAAATTCCTTCAGCTTTTGCAAAATGTGTCACGTATGTTATGTCATCAGTCAAGATCCATATTAGATAGAGCTTGATTTCCAACTGCAACACATTCTATAACATAGCCTACTACAGTGTGCCATTTTATATGCATGTGGCTCACACACAAGGTGCATACAAAGCAATTTGAATCCATACGAGGCGATTTTTAATTTGCGGCCATCTGGTCACCCATTGAAATGGATAGGATATATTACATAGTATGTGGTGCACTATAAATCTTGAACCATATGAGGTACCGACCTAATTTCAATCACAGTATGTAGCTAAGACATCTACACTTTATAGTGGTAACTCTCATATTTGTGGCTTATAGGGACAAGGTACAAATCAAGTGTAATCTTCAGGAAAAGTTTTTATTTTTCACTTTCATGTGTGTTGAAGAACACTTTATGCTTTTGGCTACAAAATGTGAAGTTGAATGTATGATGTTTTTCAATAACGTCACATGTGTGAAAAAATATGCCTTACGTTGTGGCCCATAATTCTAAAACCATACAATCTGGATCCATAATTCTGAGTGCAGCATACAGTTACCATCATGCCACTGCCCTGTGGTCATTGTCATGCCTGTGCCATGCTTAGAAGTGGTGAGAATCATTCAGTGATTAAACGCGTGTTTTATAAAATTTGCCTCCATTTTTTGCAAAATGAGTCACGTATATTGTGTCATCAGTCATGATCCATACTAGATAGAGCTTGATTTCCAACTGCAACACATTCTATAGCATACCCTACTACATTGTGTCATTTTAAATGCATGTGGCTTACACGTAAGGTACATACAACGCAATATGAATCCATACGACGCGATTTTCAATTTGCGGCCATCTGGTCGTCCCATTGAAATGGATAGGATATTATACATAGCAGAATGTGCCCTATAATTCTTGAAGCATATAAGTTAAAGACTTAATTTCAATTGCAGATTCTAGCTAAGATTCGTATGCATTATTGTACCAATTCTTATGCATGTGGCCCACATAGAAAGTGCACGAAATGGAAGTTGAATCCATACGAGGCGATTTTCGATTTCCGGCCATCTGGTCACCCAAATCTCAAAGATTATTGTTAATAATTCAGTGTGTTTTTATGCTATTTAGCTAATAATGCATGAACCTGTTTATTAACATGTGCATAATGAGATACCAAAGAGAAAATAATGAAAATGTATTGGTAAACCGTATTTTGGTAGACTTTAAAAAACCCCATTGAAAAACACATGCATCACCAATGCTGCTTTTTGCTTGTGCCTAAAACGAAAATGTGTTATTAAAAAGTGAATATAACACATAGAGATGTTTTTTCTTTTGTTTATGAAGCCTAATGTGAAGGCAGGTCACACCTATGTTTTACTTTGAAAAAATCTCTTTTCTAAAATTTACGGTGTTACCTTGTTTTTTAATATAGCTAAAAAAACAATTGTTAAAGTCGCTTATAAAAAAGTGATCGTAAATGCTATTTTGTTTTTTTTTTCAGCTTGAGGTTCAGTTTAATATGAGTCTTAATTTGATGTATCACTTGCCCTAGTAAACAATCCCCAAAGTCTATTTTATTTCAATTTTCCCAAGCTCAATGTTAAACACATGCATCACCAATGATGCAAAAAGTCAAGTCAGAAATTTCAAACAGCAATAAAAAAGTGAGAAAAACAGATATTTGAAAAATTCCTTTTGTTTATGCGGCCTTATGTCCAAAGCCATCCAACAAGAGCATTTTTTTTTAATTCGGTCGATTTAAAAAAAATCTGCGAACTATTTTATTTCTCTCAAAAAAGTGCCAAAAAGTGACTTTTTGTGCAAAAAAGTGCCCGTACAATATTTTTTCATATAATAAACTTTTTATGACTCAGAATACACTTAGGCTTCAGGTCAATGTGTTTTCGTTTGGGGGAGGGGCCCAGGGAAAAAAACACCTTTTTTTTTCTCGGATTGGTCAAAGGTCAGGCTACCAGCTTGACTCTTGTTGCACCAGTGCTGCTTCGGCTGCACCAGTGCTGCTTCGGCTGCACTGGTGCAGCTTCTCAGACTTGAGGCGTTGCACCAGTGCAGCATAGAAAAGAAACTTTTTAATAAAAGGATTTAAAACTAATTCAAGATATACATTATCTAAGGAATGTTATAAAAACTCAGATATGGAGAATATTTTTCATTTTCGTCCATTTTTGACCGTTTTGGAGCACTTTGAAGCACTGATGCAGCTTTGGGATTTTTATGGTTATTTTGATCAGAGATGCTCCTAATGTGTTTAAAATTCATGTGGGATGTATCCAAGACACTGCCATCACACCTATATAGTTTTTAAATGATTTTGATGTATTAAAATTTTGACCTCCATAAGGGGGGAAAGGTTGAACTTTTACCCCGCTCGGAGTTCCATGACTTTCGTGACCTTGTCCCCCTGAAATTTAAAATTGCATTTTCAAAGTAATGTGTACAACTATTCATTCTGTGTCATTCATTGTGTGTTTAGCATGCTATTGGGCCACTGTAGCACTTGTTTTTTTTCGTTTTTATGCATTTTTGACCGTTTTTGAACACTTTGATGCTCCAAATGGTCTTTGGACTTAGTCACTTTTTGCTTCATGGAGATTTCAAAAGTGTTAGAAAGTCACTTTGGAGGCACACAGGACAGTGCAAATGCACCTATATAGCAATCAGGACACTCCAATCACACCTATATAGTTTTTAAATGATTTTGATGAATTAAACATTTTGACCTCCATGAGGGGTGGAAAGTTTGAACTTTTACCCCGCTCGGAGTTCCATGACTTCTGTGACCTCGTCCCCCTGAAATTTAAAATAGCATTTTCCAAGTAATTTGTAAATATATTCATTCTGGGTCATTCATTGTGTGTTTAGCTTGCTATTGGGCCAGTGTAGCACTTTGTTTTTTTCATTTTTATGCATTTGTGACCGTTTTTAAACACTTTCATGCACCAATGATGTCTTTGTACTTCGTCATTTTTCACTTCATGGGGACTTCAAAAGTGTTAGAAATTCATTTTGGAGGCACACAGAACAGTGCAAATGCAGTTACATAGCATTCAGGACACTGCAATTACACCTATATAGTTTTTAAAAGATTTTGATGTAATAACATTTTTGACCTCCATGGGGAGGGCCCTTAAGCTGAACTTTTACCCAGCTCGGAGTTCCATGACCTTGTCCCCCTGAAATTTAAAATCGAATTTTCAAAGTGTTTAGTAAAACTGTTCATTCTGTGTCATTCATTATGTCTTTAGCCTGCTATTGGACCACTGCAGCACTATGTTTTGTTAATTTTAACCCAATGTTGACCTTTTTTGACCACTTTGATGCACCAGTGAAGTTTTTGGACTTAGTCATTTTTCACTTCATGGAGACTTCAAAAGTGTTAGAAATTCATTTTGTAAATACCTAGAACTGTGCAAATGCAGCCATATAGCATTCAGGGCACTACAATTACACCTATATAGTTTTTAAATGATTTTGATGCAATAACATTTTTGACCTCCATGGGGAGGGCACTCAAGCTAAACTTTTACCCAGCTCCGAGTTCCACGACCTCGGGTGGAAAAAGTGACTTTGCCCCCTTAAACCCAAAAACTTCAAAAAGTCACCCCTGGAGGCCAGAAATGGGTCTTAGACACTCTTGGTATGTCATCTGAGGTATACTATGGTGTTCTTGGGTCCAGAACTAGAAATGTGATGTGACTCTGATATCTAGGGCTTATAATGGAAAAAATGAATTTGACACCAAACACCTCAAAATGTCTGAAATAGGACTCAGACATGTACCTGGAGGCTGGAAATGAGCCCTAGACACTCTTGCTATATCACCTGAGATATAATATAGGGTCCTGGTGGCCACAGGGACCCAAAAACAGTCAGGTGGGTTGATACTGAAAATTAGCAAAAATCGTCCCAAAATTTTTTTTTACAAGATTTGCTAATTTTCCAAATAGCTCAGAATGGATATCAGAGACACTTTTTGAGTGCGCAAGATATGAATACACTTGTTAGAAAGGTCAGCTCTGATGCTTTCATGTGATATATATAACTTTGATATTATATAAAGTTTTTTTTCCGCTACCAACCAAGGGAAACACCTGATAACGTACCCGATTTTGAGAACATTGGGCTGGGTGGAAAAAGTCACTTTGCCCCCTTAAACCCAAAAACTTCAAAAAGTCACCCCTGGAGGCCAGAAATGGGTCTTAGACACTCTTGGTATGTCATCTGAGGTATACTATGGTCTTCTTGGGTCCAGAACTAGAAATCTGATGTGACTCTGATATCTAGGAGCTATAATGGAAAAAAATGAATTTGACACCAAACACCTCAAAATGTCACAAATAGGAGTCAGACATGTACCTGGAGGCTGGAAATGAGCCCTAGCCACTCTTGTTATATAATCTGAGATATATTATGGGGTCCTGGTGGCTACAGGGACCTGAAAACAGTCATGAGGGTTGATACCGAAAATTAGCAAAAATCGTCAAAAAAAGTTTTTTTGACAAGATTTGCTAATTTTCCAAATAGCTCAGAATGGATATCACAGTCACTTTGTGAGTACCCAGGACCTAAATATACTTGTTAGAAAGCTCAGATCTGATGCTTTCATTTGATCTATCTACCTTTGCTATTATCTGAAGTTTTTTTTTCAGATTCCAGCCATGGGAAAAACCTGACATTGTACCCGATTTTGAGCACCTTAGGCTGGATGGAAGAAGTTACTTTGCCCCCTTAAACCCCAAAACTTCAAAAAGTCATCCCTGGAGGCCAGAAATGGGTCTTAGACACTCCTGGTATGTCATCTGAGGTATACTAAGGGGCCCTTAGGTCCAGAACTAGAAATTTGATGTGACTCTGAGCTCAATGTGATGTGACTCTGAGCTATATGGCCTATAATGGAAAAAATGAGTTTGACCCCAAACACCTCGAAATGTCACAAATAGGAGTCAGACATGTACCTGGAGGCTGGAAATGAGCCCTAGCCACTCTTGTTATATCATCTGAGATATATTATGGGGTCCTGGTGGCTACAGGGACCCGAAAACAGTCATGAGGGTTGATACCGAAAATTAGCAAAAATCGTCAAAAAAAGTTTTTTTGACAAGATTTGCTAATTTTCCAAATAGCTCAGAATGGATATCATAGTCACTTTGTGAGTACCCAGGACCTAAATATACTTGTTAGAAAGCTCAGATCTGATGCTTTCATTTGATCTATCTACCTTTGCTATTATCTGAAGTTTTTTTTTCAGCTTCCAGCCATGGGAAAAACCTGACATTGTACCCGATTTTGAGCACCTTAGGCTGGATGGAAGAAGTGACTTTGCCCCCTTAAACCCCAAAACTTCAAAAAGTCATCCCTGGAGGCCAGAAATGGGTCTTAGACACTCCTGGTATGTCATCTGAGGTATACTAAGGGGTCCTTAGGTCCAGAACTAGAAATTTGATGTGACTCTGAGCTCAATGTGATGTGACTCTGAGCTATATGGCCTATAATGGAAAAAATGAGTTTGACCCCAAACACCTCGAAATGTCACAAATAGGAGTCAGACATGTACCTGGAGGCTGGAAATGAGCCCTAGCCACTCTTGTTATATCATCTGAGATATATTATGGGGTCCTGGTGGCTACAGGGACCCGAAAACAGTCATGAGGGTTGATACCGAAAATTAGCAAAAATCGTCAAAAAAAGTTTTTTTGACAAGATTTGCTAATTTTCCAAATAGCTCAGAATGGATATCACAGTCACTTTGTGAGTACCCAGGACCTAAATATACTTGTTAGAAAGCTCAGATCTGATGCTTTCATTTGATCTATCTACCTTTGCTATTATCTGAAGTTTTTTTTTCAGCTTCCAGCCATGGGAAAAACCTGACATTGTACCCGATTTTGAGCACCTTAGGCTGGATGGAAGAAGTGACTTTGCCCCCTTAAGCCCCAAAACTTCAAAAAGTCATCCCTGGAGGCCAGAAATGGGTCTTAGACACTCCTGGTATGTCATCTGAGGTATACTAAGGGGTCCTTAGGTCCAGAACTAGAAATTTGATGTGACTCTGAGCTCAATGTGATGTGACTCTGAGCTATATGGCCTATAATGGAAAAAATGAGTTTGACCCCAAACACCTCGAAATGTCACAAATAGGAGTCAGACATGTACCTGGAGGCTGGAAATGAGCCCTAGCCACTCTTGTTATATCATCTGAGATATATTATGGGGTCCTGGTGGCTACAGGGACCCGAAAACAGTCATGAGGGTTGATACCGAAAATTAGCAAAAATCGTCAAAAAAAGTTTTTTTGACAAGATTTGCTAATTTTCCAAATAGCTCAGAATGGATATCACAATCACTTTGTGAGTACCCAGGACCTAAATATACTTGTTAGAAAGCTCAGATCTGATGCTTTCATTTGATCTATCTACCTTTGCTATTATCTGAAGTTTTTTTTTCAGCTTCCAGCCATGGGAAAAACCTGACATTGTACCCGATTTTGAGCACCTTAGGCTGGATGGAAGAAGTGACTTTGCCCCCTTAAACCCCAAAACTTCAAAAAGTCATCCCTGGAGGCCAGAAATGGGTCTTAGACACTCCTGGTATGTCATCTGAGGTATACTAAGGGGTCCTTAGGTCCAGAACTAGAAATTTGATGTGACTCTGAGCTCAGTGTGATGTGACTCTGAGCTATATGGCCTATAATGGAAAAAATGAGTTTGACCCCAAACACCTCGAAATGTCACAAATAGGAGTCAGACATGTACCTGGAGGCTGGAAATGAGCCCTAGCCACTCTTGTTATATCATCTGAGATATATTATGGGGTCCTGGTGGCTACAGGGACCCGAAAACAGTCATGAGGGTTGATACCGAAAATTAGCAAAAATCGTCAAAAAAAGTTTTTTTGACAAGATTTGCTAATTTTCCAAATAGCTCAGAATGGATATCACAGTCACTTTGTGAGTACCCATGACCTAAATATACTGGTTAGAAAGCTCAGATCTGATGCTTTCATTTGATCTATCTACCTTTGCTATTATCTGAAGTTTTTTTTTCAGCTTCCAGCCAAGGGAAGAACCTGACATCGTACCCGATTTTGAGCAACGTAGCCTGGATGGAAGAAGTGACTATGCCCCCTTAAACCCCAAAACTTCAAAAAGTCATCCCTGGAGGCCAGAAATGGGTCTTAGACACTCCTGGTATGTCATCTGAGGTATACTAAGGGGTCCTTAGGTCCAGAACTAGAAATTTGATGTGACTCTGAGCTCAATGTGATGTGACTCTGAGCTCTATGGCCTATATTGGGAAAAATGAGTTTGATCCCAAACACCTCGAAATGTCACAAATAAGAGTCAGACATGTACCTGGAGGCTGGAAATGAGCCCTAGCCACTCTTGTTATATCATCTGAGATATATTATGGGGTCCTGGTGGCTACAGGGACCTGAAAACAGTCATACAAAGCAATTTGAATCCATACGAGGCAATTTTTAATTTGCGGCCATCTGGTCACCCTTTGAAATGGATAGGATATACTACAGAGGATGTAGTGCACTCTATTTCTTGAAGCATATGATGTACTGACTTAATTTCAATTGCAGTATGTAGCTAAGACATTTACAATTCATAGTGGTAACTCTCATGGTTGTGGCTTATAGGGACAAGGTACAAATCAAGTGTAACCTTCAGGTAAGTTTTTATTTTTCACTTTCATGTGTGTTGTAGAACACTTTATACTTTTGGCTATAATTCATAGTCTGTACATTATAGAGACATAATTTAAACAGCACTTTGTTCCTAGTGATGTGCATCTTACCCATGTGAATTATTATGTGTGTGGCGTATTGTAAAGTTGTCAAAATTTGAGGTTGAATGTATGACGTTTTTCAATACCGTCGCATGTATGAAAAAGTATGCCTTACATTTTGTCCCATACTTCTAAAACCATACAATCTGGATCCATAATTGGAAGTGCAGCATTAAGCTAACATGATGCCACTGTCCTGTGTTCATTTTCATGCATGTGGAAAGCTTCAAAGTGGTGTGAATCTTTCAGCGATTAAACACATATTTTAAAAAAAAATTCCTTCAGCTTTTGCAAAATGTGTCACGTATGTTATGTCATCAGTCAAGATCCATATTAGATAGAGCTTGATTTCCAACTGCAACACATTCTATAACATAGCCTACTACAGTGTGCCATTTTATATGCATGTGGCTCACACACAAGGTGCATACAAAGCAATTTGAATCCATACGAGGCGATTTTTAATTTGCGGCCATCTGGTCACCCATTGAAATGGATAGGATATATTACATAGTATGTGGTGCACTATAAATCTTGAACCATATGAGGTACCGACCTAATTTCAATCACAGTATGTAGCTAAGACATCTACACTTTATAGTGGTAACTCTCATATTTGTGGCTTATAGGGACAAGGTACAAATCAAGTGTAATCTTCAGGAAAAGTTTTTATTTTTCACTTTCATGTGTGTTGAAGAACACTTTATGCTTTTGGCTACAAAATGTGAAGTTGAATGTATGATGTTTTTCAATAACGTCACATGTGTGAAAAAATATGCCTTACGTTGTGGCCCATAATTCTAAAACCATACAATCTGGATCCATAATTCTGAGTGCAGCATACAGTTACCATCATGCCACTGCCCTGTGGTCATTGTCATGCCTGTGCCATGCTTAGAAGTGGTGAGAATCATTCAGTGATTAAACGCGTGTTTTATAAAATTTGCCTCCATTTTTTGCAAAATGAGTCACGTATATTGTGTCATCAGTCATGATCCATACTAGATAGAGCTTGATTTCCAACTGCAACACATTCTATAGCATACCCTACTACATTGTGTCATTTTAAATGCATGTGGCTTACACGTAAGGTACATACAACGCAATATGAATCCATACGACGCGATTTTCAATTTGCGGCCATCTGGTCGTCCCATTGAAATGGATAGGATATTATACATAGCAGAATGTGCCCTATAATTCTTGAAGCATATAAGTTAAAGACTTAATTTCAATTGCAGATTCTAGCTAAGATTCGTATGCATTATTGTACCAATTCTTATGCATGTGGCCCACATAGAAAGTGCACGAAATGGAAGTTGAATCCATACGAGGCGATTTTCGATTTCCGGCCATCTGGTCACCCAAATCTCAAAGATTATTGTTAATAATTCAGTGTGTTTTTATGCTATTTAGCTAATAATGCATGAACCTGTTTATTAACATGTGCATAATGAGATACCAAAGAGAAAATAATGAAAATGTATTGGTAAACCGTATTTTGGTAGACTTTAAAAAACAGAGAAACAGAAGGTTAAGGGGGGGTCCGAGGGGAGAAATTATTCAGTGATTAAACGCATGTTTTATAAAATTTGCCTCCATTTTTTGCAAAATGAGTCACGTATATTGTGTCATCAGTCATGATCCATACTAGATAGAGCTTGATTTCCAACTGCAACACATTCTATAGCATACCCTACTACATTGTGTCATTTTAAATGCATGTGGCTTACACGTAAGGTACATACAACGCAATATGAATCCATACGACGCGATTTTCAATTTGCGGCCATCTGGTCGTCCCATTGAAATGGATAGGATATTATACATAGCAGAATGTGCCCTATAATTCTTGAAGCATATAAGTTAAAGACTTAATTTCAATTGCAGATTCTAGCTAAGATTCGTATGCATTATTGTACCAATTCTTGTGCATGTGGCCCACATAAAAAGTGCACGAAATGGAAGTTGAATCCATACGAGGCGATTTTCGATTTCCGGCCATCTGGTCACCCAAATCTCAAAGATTATTGTTAATAATTCAGTGTGTTTTTATGCTATTTAGCTAATAATGCATGAACCTGTTTATTAACATGTGCATAATGAGATACCAAAGAGAAAATAATGAAAATGTATTGGTAAACCGTATTTTGGTAGACTTTAAAAAACCCCATTGAAAAACACATGCATCACCAATGCTGCTTTTTGCTTGTGCCTAAAACGAAAATGTGTTATTAAAAAGTGAATATAACACATAGAGATGTTTTTTCTTTTGTTTATGAAGCCTAATGTGAAGGCAGGTCACACTTATGTTTTACTTTGAAAAAATCTCTTTTCTAAAATTTACGGCGTTACCTTGTTTTTTAATATAGCTAAAAAAGCAATTGTTAAAGTCGCTTATAAAAAAGTGATCGTAAATGCTATTTTGTTTTTTTTTTAGCTTGAGGTTCAGTTTAATATGAGTCTTAATTTGATGTATCACTTGCCCTAGTAAACAATCCCCAAAGTCTATTTTTTTTCAATTTTCCCAAGCTCAATGTTAAACACATGCATCACCAATGATGCAAAAAGTCAAGTCAGAAATTTCAAACAGCAATAAAAAAGTGAGAAAAACAGATATTTGAAAAATTCCTTTTGTTTATGCGGCCTTATGTCCAAAGCCATCCAACAAGAGCATTTTTTTTTAATTCGGTCGATTTAAAAAAAATCTGCGAACTATTTTATTTCTCTCAAAAAAGTGCCAAAAAGTGACTTTTTGTGCAAAAAAGTGCCCGTACAATATTTTTTCATCTAATAAACTTTTTATGACTCAGAATACACTTAGGCTTCAGGTCAATGTGTTTTCGTTTGGGGGAGGGGCCCAGGGAAAAAACACCTTTTTTTTCTCGGATTGGTCAAAGGTCAGGCTACCAGCTTGACTCTTGTTGCACCAGTGCTGCTTCGGCTGCACCAGTGCTGCTTCGGCTGCACTGGTGCAGCTTCTCAGACTTGAGGCGTTGCACCAGTGCAGCATAGAAAAGAAACTTTTTAATAAAAGGATTTAAAACTAATTCAAGATATACATTATCTAAGGAATGTTATAAAAACTCAGATATGGAGAATATTTTTCATTTTCGTCCATTTTTGACCGTTTTGGAGCACTTTGAAGCACTGATGCAGCTTTGGGATTTTTATGGTTATTTTGATCCGAGATGCTCCTAATGTGTTTAAAATTCATGTGGGATGTATCCAAGACACTGCAATCACACCTATATAGTTTTTAAATGATTTTGATGTATTAAAATTTTGACCTCCTTAAGGGGGGAAAGGTTGAACTTTTAACCCGCTCGGAGTTCCATGACTTTCGTGACCTTGTCCCCCTGAAATTTAAAATTGCATTTTCAAAGTAATGTGTACAACTATTCATTCTGTGTCATTCATTGTGTGTTTAGCATGCTATTGGGCCACTGTAGCACTTTTTCGTTTTTATGCATTTTTGACCGTTTTTGAACACTTTGATGCTCCAAATGGTCTTTGGACTTAGTCACTTTTTGCTTCATGGAGACTTCAAAAGTGTTAGAAAGTCACTTTGGAGGCACACAGGACAGTGCAAATGCACCTATATAGCAATCAGGACACTCCAATCACACCTATATAGTTTTTAAATGATTTTGATGGATTAAAAATTTTGACCTCCATGAGGGGTGGAAAGTTTGAACTTTTACCCCGCTCGGAGTTCCATGACTTCTGTGACCTCGTCCCCCTGAAATTTAAAATAGCATTTTCCAAGTAATTTGTAAATATATTCATTCTGGGTCATTCATTGTGTGTTTAGCTTGCTATTGGGCCAGTGTAGCACTTTGTTTTTTTCATTTTTATGCATTTGTGACCGTTTTTAAACACTTTCATGCACCAATGATGTCTTTGTACTTCGTCATTTTTCACTTCATGGAGACTTCAAAAGTGTTAGAAATTCATTTTGGAGGCACACAGAACAGTGCAAATGCAGTTACATAGCATTCAGGAGACTGCAATTACACCTATATAGTTTTTAAAAGATTTTGATGTAATAACATTTTTGACCTCCATGGGGAGGGCCCTTAAGCTGAACTTTTACCCAGCTCGGAGTTCCATGACTTCCATGACCTTGTCCCCCTGAAATTGAAAATCGAATTTTCAAAGTGTTTAGTAAAACTGTTCATTCTGTGTCATTCGTTATGTCTTTAGCCTGCTATTGGACCACTGCAGCACTATGTTTTGTTAATTTTAACCCAATGTTGACCTTTTTTGACCACTTTGATGCACCAGTGAAGTTTTAGGACTTGGTCATTTTTCACTTCATGGAGACTTCAAAAGTGTTAGAAATTCATTTTGTAAATACCTAGAACGGTGCAAATGCAGCCATATAGAATTCAGGGCACTACAATTACACCTATATAGTTTTTAAATGATTTTGATGCAATAACATTTTTGACCTCCATGGGGAGGGCACTCAAGCTAAACTTTTACCCAGCTCCGAGTTCCACGACCTCGGGTGGAAAAAGTGACTTTGCCCCCTTAAACCCAAAAACTTCAAAAAGTCACCCCTGGAGGCCAGAAATGGGTCTTAGACACTCTTGGTATGTCATCTGAGGTATACTATGGTGTTCTTGGGTCCAGAACTAGAAATGTGATGTGACTCTGATATCTAAGGCCTATAATGGAAAAAATGAATTTGACACCAAACACCTCAAAATGTCTGAAATAGGACTCAGACATGTACCTGGAGGCTGGAAATGAGCCCTAGACACTCTTGCTATATCACCTGAGATATAATATAGGGTCCTGGTGGCCACAGGGACCCAAAAACAGTCAGGTGGGTTGATACTGAAAATTAGCAAAAATCGTCCAAAACATTTTTTTGACAAGATTTGCTAATTTTCCAAATAGCTCAGAATGGATATCAGAGACACTGTTTGAGTGCGCAAGATACGAATACACTTGTTAGAAAGGTCAGCTCTGATGCTTTCATGTGATATATATAACTTTGATATTATATAAAGTTTTTTTTCCGCTACCAGCCAAGGGAAACACCTGATATCGTACCCGATTTTGAGAACATTGGGCTGGGTGGAAAAAGTCACTTTGCCCCCTTAAACCCAAAAACTTCAAAAAGTCACCCCTGGAGGCCAGAAATGGGTCTTAGACACTCTTGGTATGTCATCTGAGGTATACTATGGTCTTCTTGGGTCCAGAACTAGAAATCTGATGTGACTCTGATATCTAGAAGCTATAATGGAAAAAAAAGAATTTGACACCAAACACCTCAAAATGTCACAAATAGGAGTCAGACATGTACCTGGAGGCTGGAAATGAGCCCTAGCCACTCTTCTTATATAATCTGAGATATATTATGGGGTCCATTATTGAGCATGGAGGCTGTCAAGGTTAAATATGATGTTGGTGCTCATGCCTGGCTCTAGACCAGTCTTGCCCAGACAGCACGCAGGAAGGCCCAGCTCATCAGAAATGTCATAACTTCAATCGACGATACTGTAGTGTTTAAACATTCAACGTTGCAGAATATTGCACTGCTAGGCAATTACCTCTCAGCACGGGAGAATTATAGCTGATGTCCACCTTTCTGCCCAGATTTTGTTGGGTTTTTCCCAAGCACAGAGCTGTTTTCCATGGACAAGTTTCATAAGGTTTTACCTGACCAAATGTGTCCATGAGAAACCCACAAAGTGCAGTACTGTTACTCTTTTTGCAACACCCCTTAGATCAGAAACTCCAGTTTCTGCGCAAAATCGAATTTACAAACTTGTAATGAAGGTGTTTTTGGTGTCACAATGAAGGCATGATGTAATGTCAAGGCTTTTTGCTCAAATAACATTTGAGTTCTAAGATTGACAGTTCTATTTTGTAAAGGATGTTCTAAGTTTGGAATGAGAGTTCTAATTTAGAATTGAAAGAATTCCTTTAGAATGTAGATTGGAACACCGCTTCTAATTTGGAACGTTCAAACTATGTATGGAATGCAAATTCTACATTTGGAATGCCTCTTGCACAAAACATTCATTTTTTTAAGGTTGAAGCAGCCAGCAGCTTTGTGTGGTATCTTGATTTTGGGAGTAGAAAACAGTACATCCCAAGACTACATATTCCTTGTGCACCTTGACCCCCCAGGGTATCCAGAACTACCTTCTATTGAATGCATGTGTGTGTGCAATGCTCTTGAAGCCGTGCATAGTTACACATAAGGAGTCTATGGGAGGCCAGGCCAGCAGAAAGGCTAACACAGACGAAGACTCAGAGCCCAGCCATAAGACCGCTGCCAGGCTCTGCTAGTCAGTGCAGAAGACTGATGTAAGGTGTCTTCTAACCCTTAGATGCCACCCTGCCATTTGAATACCTGAATCACACCTGTGAAATGGGCAGAGCAGATAGGAAGAAACAGAATGACAAGCTGTGCATTCCTATGCAGTACACTAGGCCCATCTCACCATCGCCTTTACAGATTCTGTTAACATGTATGCAATAAAGAGAAAACAGGAAACCTTAATAATACGATTATTGTAACTGACTTCCTTCGCTCAATCTTCTGCTTCCGTGATGTTATGCGAAAGATGGACCTATATCTACCAACATAATGTATCACTGGTCCCCAAAGGCAGCCTTGAGTGTTATCAGCATTTCCCATCAATCGGTTGTGATGTCATCTCCTACACCACACCCCTGACCCTGGCAGGTTTGTGACATCATGTACTACATCACACCCCTGGGTCTGGCAGGCTTTATGACATCATTCACCTCTTTGGTATATATAGAGTTAATGAAGGTGTTTTTGGTGTCACAATGAAGGCATGATGTAATGTCCAGGCTTTTTGCTCAAATAACATTTGAGTTCTAAGATTGACAGTTCTATTTTGTAAAGGATGTTCTAAGTTTGGAATGAGAGTTCTAATTTGGAATTGAAAGAATTCCTTTAGAATGTAGATTGGAACAGCGCTTCTAATTTGGAACGTTCGAACTATGTATGGAATGCAAATTCTACATTTGGAATGCCTCTTGCACAAAACATTCATTTTTTTAAGGTTGAAGCAGCCAGCAGCTTTGTGTGGTATCTTGATTTTGGGAGTAGAAAACAGTACATCCCAAGACTACATATTCCTTGTGCACCTTGACCCCCCAGGGTATCCAGAACTACCTTCTATTGAATGCATGTGTGTGTGCAATGCTCTTGAAGTCGTGCATAGTTACACAAGAAGGAGTCTATGGGAGGCCAGGCCAGCAGACAGGCTAACACAGACGAAGACTCAGAGCCCAGCCATAAGACCGCTGCCAGGCCCTGCTAGTCAGTGCAGAAGACTGATGTAAGGTATCTTCTAACCCTTAGATCCCACCCTGCCATTTGAATACCTGAATCACACCTGTGAAATGGGCAGAGCAGATAGGAAGAAACAGAATGACAAGCTGTGCATTCCTGTGCAGTACACTAGGCCCATCTCACCATCGCCTTTACAGATTCTGTTAACATGTATGCAATAAAGAGAAAACAGGAAACCTTAATAATAAGATTATTGTAACTGACTTCCTTCGCTCAATCTTCTGCTTCCGTGAGGTTATGCGACAGATGGACCTATATCTACCAACATAATGTATCACTGGTCCCCAAAGGCAGCCTTGAGTGTTATCAGCATTTCCCATCAATCGGTTGAGCATACTTCTAAAACCATACAATCTGGATCCATAATTGGAAGTGCAGCATTAAGCTAACATGATGCCACTGTCCTGTGTTCATTTTCATGCATGTGGAAAGCTTCAAAAAGGTGTGAATCTTTCAGCGATTAAACACATATTTTTAAAAAAATTCCTCCAGCTTTTGCAAAATGTGTCACGTATGTTATGTCATCAGTCAAGATCCATATTAGATAGAGCTTGATTTCCAACTGCAACACATTCTATAACATAGCCTACTACAGTGTGCCATTTTATATGCATGTGGCTCACACACAAGGTGCATACAAAGCAATTTGAATCCATACGAGGCGATTTTTAATTTGCGGCCATCTGGTCACCCATTGAAATGGATAGGATATATTACATAGTATGTGGTGCACTATAAATCTTGAACCATATGAGGTACTGACCTAATTTCAATCACAGTATGTAGCTAAGACATCTACACTTTATAGTGGTAACTCTGATATTTGTGGCTTCAGGAAAAGTTTTTATTTTTCACTTTCATGTGTGTTGAAGAACACTTTATGCTTTTGGCTACAAAATGTGAAGTTGAATGTATGATGTTTTTCAATAACGTCACATGTGTGAAAAAATATGCCTTACGTTGTGGCCCAAAATTCTAAAACCATACAATCTGGATCCATAATTCTGAGTGCAGCATACAGTTACCATCATGCCACTGCCCTGTGGTCATTGTCATGCCTGTGCCATGCTTAGAAGTGGTGAGAATCATTCAGTGATTAAACGCATGTTTTATAAAATTTGCCTCCATTTTTTGCAAAATGAGTCACGTATATTGTGTCATCAGTCATGATCCATACTAGATAGAGCTTGATTTCCAACTGCAACACATTCTATAGCATACCCTACTACATTGTGTCATTTTAAATGCATGTGGCTTACACGTAAGGTACATACAACGCAATATGAATCCATACGACGCGATTTTCAATTTGCGGCCATCTGGTCGTCCCATTGAAATGGATAGGATATTATACATAGCAGAATGTGCCCTATAATTCTTGAAGCATATAAGTTAAAGACTTAATTTCAATTGCAGATTCTAGCTAAGATTCGTATGCATTATTGTACCAATTCTTATGCATGTGGCCCACATAGAAAGTGCACGAAATGGAAGTTGAATCCATACGAGGCGATTTTCGATTTCCGGCCATCTGGTCACCCAAATCTCAAAGATTATTGTTAATAATTCAGTGTGTTTTTATGCTATTTAGCTAATAATGCATGAACCAGTTTATTAACATGTGCATAATGAGATACCAAAGAGAAAATAATGAAAATGTATTGGTAAACCGTATTTTGGTAGACTTTAAAAAACCCCATTGAAAAACACATGCATCACCTGCTTTTTGCTTGTGCCTAAAACGAAAATGTGTTATTAAAAAGTGAATATAACACATAGAGATGTTTTTTCTTTTGTTTATGAAGCCTAATGTGAAGGCAGGTCACACCTATGTTTTACTTTGAAAAAATCTCTTTTCTAAAATTTACGGCGTTACCTTGTTTTTTAATATAGCTAAAAAAACAATTGTTAAAATCGCTTATAAAAAGTGATCGTAAATGCTATTTTGGTTTTTTTTTCAGCTTGAGGTTCAGTTTAATATGAGTCTTAATTTGATGTATCACTTGCCCTAGTAAACAATCCCCAAAGTCTATTTTTTTCAATTTTCCCAAGCTCAATGTTAAACACATGCATCACCAATGATGCAAAAAGTCAAGTCAGAAATTTCAAACAGCAATAAAAAAGTGAGAAAAACAGATATTTGAAAAATTCCTTTTGTTTATGCGGCCTTATGTCCAAAGCCATCCAACAAGAGCATTTTTTTTTTTATTCGGTCGATTTAAAAAAAATCTGCGAACTATTTTATTTCTCTCAAAAAAGTGCCAAAAAGTGACTTTTTGTGCAAAAAAGTGCCCGTACAATATTTTTTCATCTAATAAACTTTTTATGACTCAGAATACACTTAGGCTTCAGGTCAATGTGTTTTCGTTTGGGGGAGTTTTTGAAACTAATTTTAAGGGTTTTCCATCATTTTGCGTACTCGTGTTGTCAGTCTCAAACAAGCACTGGCCTTGCCAGTAGGTCTCGTAGAATGCAGAG
The DNA here is from genome assembly GCF_964261635.1 of Lissotriton helveticus. Lineage (NCBI taxonomy): Eukaryota > Metazoa > Chordata > Amphibia > Caudata > Salamandridae > Lissotriton > Lissotriton helveticus. The sequence continues at coordinate 1,061,297 of NW_027611718.1, forward strand.
TGGCCAGAGGGAAGCCGGATGGGGGCAGGAGAGCTGAGATAGCGTGTTAGGGGAGGAGAAGCCGCAGAGCGCACGCTGGGCGAAGCCCTTTGATGTGCTGTGCGGCCGTGAATGCCAGCGTGTTAGGGGAGGAGAAGCCGCAGAGCGCACGCTGGGCGAAGCCCTTTGATGTGCTGTGCGGCCGTGAATGCGCGTGCTTGTTTGCTCACGTGATTCACGTGAACTTAAAGAAAACCGCACGAACGAAACCCTTGGTTTCACGATTGTTTTCCGCACTTGAATTCTCGCTCCCTCAATGCGCTTGCGCGCATTGATAGGTCATGAGACCTAAAAAGTGCTAGTGCGTAGAATTAATTCATCTGAATCCAGGGAAACCATCAATAGGTAAGACTCCCCCAACGAGAGGGGGTCTATGTTTCCTAAAATATGGGGTTAAAAGCCAGTTGATATATTTTAAATAAAATTTACAGAAGAATAGGAAGTGCAAATCATCTTGTGTGCTAACACCATCACAAGGACATGGGTTATAATCTGTGCTATGTTGGTAGCCCAGAGGGAAGGCCAACAGATATTTCACAGAACCCGCTCTTAGGCGAAACAAAAGTGATCTCTCCCAGTTGGTCATAGGTAGGGTAAGATAGTGCGGGAGTGGTTGCCTACATAGATCGTTCCCCATGTATTTTACAACAGTTGATTTTGATTATTCTCTTCCCATTCGTTCAGAATTATAAAGTGCGTACAGTGCATGTTTAACCTCGATTTTATCCTTTGGCTCGATCCTAGTAGGGTCGGAAAAGAGGCTGCCTCTGTCCATGGCGCTCAATGTTTTCGACACTCCAGAAAGCCATGGAATCGCCATGCCATGGTCACATTTTAAACAATCCTTTATAATATTTTGTGTAAGAGTGGCTGAGTTATTCCTCCAAATCCTGACCCAGAATAGAGCTGGTCTAGATCTGATAAAATCACATACAAAGGGGAGGTTTAATTCATCATGGCAGATAAATTCAGAAGATGAGATTGGGGCGCCCAATATTTTCCTGCAAAATCGGCTTTCTTCTCGCTGGATACTTGGGCTTCTTCCCAACCCCCAGACCTCTGCTCCATATGTGGCTACCGGTAGGCACTGTAATCTAAACATTTTTAAAATAGCTCTAGTGGCACCTATTTTCTTTGGGCAAGGCAAGCTAAAGACTGAATTGGTGGCTTTCCAGAACTTGCCCATGGCATGGGCCAAGTGCCCACCCCATGAGCCGTTCGCAGTGAAAACCAAACCTAAATATGGAAATGTAGGCACAGATTCAAGTTTATCTGTCCCTATGTGTATTGTATTGAGCTTCCGTTTCCCAGGGCCACCAGACATGATAAAAGATTTTTTTAAATGTACGCGCAAATCTAATCCCTCCATGTATTGAACAAAGCTATGGACAAGTAGGCGGAGGGCATTTGGCGTGCGGCCCATAAGCACCGCTTCGTCAGCATATAATAACACTGGTAATGGTTGCCCCAGAATTGTTGGTACATCACTAGTCACTTCTTTCAGGCTTCTTGCAAGGCCATTGATGTAAATGATGAACAACAGGGGTGCTAAAACGCACCCCTGTCTCACCCCCCTGCCGATGTTAATAGCTCCAGAGACTTCTCCACCCATCCCAATCCTGACCTGTGCTTTAAGATCCGTGTGAAGATAGGCCAGGAAATTAACAAGCACCTCGTCTAGTCCAGAATTCAAAAGGATAGCCCAGAGTTTGGATCTATTCACTAGATCAAAGGCGGATGAAAGATCCATAAATGCAAGGTAAATAGGAGACAATCGAGCAACGCTGTACTTATCGATTATCAATTTTAGATTCAGACATTGCTCCACCGTCCCTACCCTGCTCCTAAATCCCATCTGACACGGGTCCAATAGGTCTATGTCATCAGTACATTCTAGCACCCTATTATAAATAATTCGCGCCAGAATTTTTAAAGTGTTATCCAGAATTTATTTATTTATTTTTATTTATGGTATTTGTAAAGCGCTCTGCAACCCTACGGGCATCCTGGCGCTGTGTACATATGGCTGAAAAACACTGTGCATCAGAGGAGGAATAATAGCGTTAAATACTGGTAGGTTACATTTTTGGGAAGAGCCATGTTTTCACCTTTTTACGAAAGGCCATCAGTTCATTTGTTTTTCTGATGTCAATAGGTAAACTGTTCCACAGATGAGCTGCAGCTATGCTAAAGGCTCTGCCACCAAAGGTGGTTTTCTTGATCCTGGGTATACTTATGAAATTTGAAGAAGGGGATTGAAGAGACCGGGTAGGCTCATACCAATTAAATTTGTTTTGAAGTGGTCGGGGGCCTAGCCCATGTACTGCCCTAAAGACAATACATAGGGATTTAAAGCGGATCCTCTGGTGTGTAGGTAACCAGTGAAGGTCAGCCAGGGCAAGGGTGGTAGAGGATCTTCGCTCTCGAGAAAGTGCCAGTTTTGCTGCAGCCGCCTGGATACTCTGAAGTCTGGAAATCAGGTAGGCAGGGGATTCCAGTAATAGGGCATTACAGTAGTCCAGGCGGCTGAGAATGGTGCTCCTAACTATGGTGGCTCTAACCTGTGAAGGTAGAAGGGGTAGCAGCTTTCGCAGTCCTCGCATTAGAGCAAAGCAGCTACTAGCCTGCTTGTTGACATTGGTCTCTAAGCTCAGACTGTTATTAAAAGTGACTCCAAGGTTTCTTACTGATTTCACTGGGATTAGTGAGTCCCCTAGCGCCGGAGGCCAGAAATCTGTGGGTAGACTTTTGGGGATTCTTCCTACCGTACAGTGCATTATTTCAGTCTTGTCACTGTTGAATTGTAGTGAATTCTGATTCAGCCAGAGTGTCATTTCCAACAAGCAGGTGTGGAAGGTCTCAAGCGAGTCTGCATGAGCACCATCAAGAGAGATCATCAGCTGCGTGTCATCCGCATAGTTGATCACGCTAATGCCGTGAGCCTTGATGATGCTCATCAGGGGTTGCATATATATGTTGAAGAGTATAGGACTAATTGCAGACCCCTGTGGGACCCCATGTGGAACGTTAACAAACTCTGACTGATATGGAGGGATAGCTACTGCCTGCCATCTGTCCATCAGGTATGATCGAAACCAATCAAGCACAGCTCCCCCGACTCCGATGTTCCTCAGCCTTGTCAGCAGGATGTCATGACTCACCGTATCGAATGCGGCGGACAGGTCCAGCAAGATTAATATTGCTGATTCTCCCCTGTACACCCTCATTCGTAAGTCGTCCAGAACTGTCAGCAAAGCAGTCTCAGTTCCGTGCGCTGGTCTGAATCCAAATTGCTCCTCTTCCAGGATGTTGTTAGTTTCAAGGAAGAGGGCTAAAGATCTGGTGACCCACCGTTCTATGATCTTAATAGGGTATGGCAGGAGCGAAATAGGTCGGTAGTTCTTTTGGCAATTTGGGTACAGATTTGTTTTTTTTAATAGTGGGGTAACAACCGCCAGTTTCCAGTCTTTTGGTACGGTGCCTGTGTGGAGAGATTGGTTGCACAGCTGATGCAACACTGGGAGGATTTCATCCCCGAACTCCTTTATTATTTTGTGAGATAGAGGGTCCAAAGGGGACCCTGATGACGTGTTAAGGGCTATTCTTAAGAATTCTTGCTCTGTAGGGATCTCAAAATTTTCCAATGTGGCCTTTGGAGCGGGACATCTTACATTTTCCACATTCTTCTCCCTATTCTCTGGATTGCTATTATCCTGCACCGGCGGAATAGAAACACATTTCATTCCCTCAACAATTTTACAGATTTTCTCTTGAAAGAATAATGCTAAACCGTCACATAGCTCTCTGATTATCCTGAAGGTGTCACGAGATTTATTGGTACTATTAAGTATTTACGTCTGCGAAGTGGCTTGCTTTGGCTATAGTGATTTCTTTCTTATATTGTACAATTGTAAGCCTCCATGTCAATTTCTCCTGTTCCGAATAATTTTTCCTCCAGAGTTTCTCCGCCTTTTTACAGGCGCTTTTCAGTTCTTTTAGTTTATCCGTATACCAAGGCGCGGAGGGTTTTCCTCTTTTCCTGATTGTTTTCAGAGGTATAGTATCATCAAGTTTCCTAGTTATCTCTTTACAAAATGAAAGATAATTTGTAGTGACATCACTCTCAGGGTTGAGCGAGATCCAAACTTGACGAAAGTCAAACTTTCCTTCCTCTTTCCTTTTTAACAGGCCCCTCCAATCACGACCAATGAAGGTCTTAGTCTGCACGTTTGTAGGTCCTGTGTTAATCAGGGTGTGGATGTTAAATAGAAGGAGGTGGTGGTCTGACCAATCTACTGGGAGAATTGTACCCATAGTAATTAAATCCTCCGCAGCAAATATTAAGTCCAGTATATTTCCTTGTTTATGCGTAGGGGTAGTTATCCATTGTTTCAGCCCCAAATTATTACAAGATTGAGTAATGTTATAGAAGGCCGTATGTAGTTGGTCATTGTCCCATAAGTTAAAATCTCCCAGTACCAACAGTCTGCTATGAGAAATTGAAATATTATTAATAACAGCAATCAATTCCTGCTGTTGAGTAGCATTGATATGCCCGGCGTCCTGTAGCAGATTAGGCCCGTGAGGCAATGGACAGAATCATGTTTAATCGAAACCCCAAGGATTTCAGCACACGAGATTGTATCAACATCCAAGGTTGCAATGTTTAGCTCCTCCTTGAAAATGATTCCTATTCCTCCTCCTCGTCCTATGTTCCTAGGTTTATGAATAATCTTATATCCTGCTGGACATGCTGGCCCTAGCTCTGGTTCCATTCCCGCGGCCATCCATGTCTCGGTTAGAAATAAAATGTCTAAGTTGTTGGACTCAATCAGTAACTGTATTTCAGTGGCGTGTTTCGGGAGGGATCTGACATTTAGTAATCCACTAATTAATTTTCCCTTAATGGTATGCTTAGATCCAGCATGAGTTAACGGGATATGTCTGTTAGCAGAGATCAGATTGGGTTTTAATAGAGGTTTAGGAGGGAGGGGATTAATAATTGGCAGACACCCTCGGCAGTAAGGACATGGATTCTTGTTTTATCACAAAGGGGGCGTGGCTATAGTTGGTGGGCGTGCCTCTGGAATCCGGCCAATAGCGTCGGTTCACAGCCAAATACCCGCCCGCATCAGCGTTCTATCCGCTGTGCAGAGGAGATAGTGCAAATTACGCTATTAAAAACACAGAATATCACACAAGTAAGTTTTAAAAGCAATCTAGTCCCTGCTCCCGGCTGTGCCTCAGGAGATTCAGCTATTAGACGCTGCGCTTGTAGTCAGAGCGCGTTTTATCACAAAGGGGGCGTGGCTATAGTTGGTGGGCGTGCCTCTGGAATCCGGCCAATAGCGTCGGTTCACAGCCAAGTACCCGCCCGCATCAGCATTCTATTCGCTGTGCAGAGGAGATAGTGCATATTACGCTATTAAAAACACAGAATATCACACAAGTAAGTTTTAAAAGCAATCTAGTCCCTGCTCCCGGCTGTGCCTCAGGAGATTCAGCTATTAGACGCTGCGCTTGTAGTCAGCGCGCGTTTTATCACAAAGGGGGCGTGGCTATAGTTGGTGGGCGTGCCTCTGAAATTCGGCCAATAGCGTCGGTTCACAGCCAAGTACCCGCCCGCATCAGCGTTCTATCCGATGTGCAGAGGAGATAGTGCAAATTACGCTATTAAAAACACAGAATATCACACAAGTAAGTTTTAAAAGCAATCTAGTCCCTGCTCCCGGCTGTGCCTCAGGAGATTCAGCTATTAGACGCTGCGCTTGTAGTCAGCGCGCGTTTTATCACAAAGGGGGCGTGGCTATAGTTGGTGGGCGTGCCTCTGGAATCCGGCCAATAGCGTCGGTTCACAGCTAAGTACCCGCCCGCATCAGCGTTCTATCCGCTGTGCAGAGGTGATAGTGCAAATTACGCTATTAAAAACACAGAATATCACACAAGTAAGTTTTAAAAGCAATCTAGTCCCTGCTCCCGGCTGTGCCTCAGGAGATTCATCTATTAGCAAGGGAGATCGGACGATAATTAACTGGGTGCGACCTATCACCCTTTTTAAAAATTGGGACAATAGTGCTGGTTGCCCAGGTAATGGGCATAGGCACTGTTGGCAAGCTGTTGAAGACGTTAAGAAGGATTGGTGCCCATAGATCCGGGTTATGCTTAATAATATCGATGGGCAATCCATCGGGGCCTGGTGCCTTGTTTCCAAGGCTCTCTTTTATGGCTATTTTCACCTCGTGGAGATCAATCTGAAGACCGCACGTCTGTCCTGGAGTAAAGGTCACCAAGTCCTTGGTTGGTGCGGCAGAAATTTTAGAGAAGTGAGCCTCCCAAACGCTGCTAGTTATGTTACAACTAATTGGTGTTAACTGTTTCCCCATTTCCCGCGTTTTCCTGACCGCAGACCAGAAGGGGCCGCTGCCCCCCAGATTGGCACTGGCGACCAGCGACTCCCGCTGCTCAGTCAGTAGTGCGGACTTTCTTCTAGCTATTTCAGATTTGTAGAATTTCCTGGCTGTCTGAACCACCATTATACACCTGGGTTTGGTGGTTAGTGCCCTGCGTAATTCCCTATTTGCCAGTAAAACAGGCGGAATCAAACCACCTTGGTTCTCTCCCTTCCTTTGGTAATGGTACTGACAAAAGAGTTTTTATAATAAGACACAATTCACCAAAATCAGCAATTATTCTGTGGTAGTTCCCATCCATGGATAAACAGGAATTAATTAGATGTGGGTGTTTCATTTTTACACTTTCCAAAATTGCCCCACCATCCACCCCCCTCCATTTTAATCGCAAGCCATCAACTGAAGGTGTGATGTCCCTTGCACCTTTTAAATTGGTATAAACCGGGGTGGGGGCTAAGTGCAGAGTTACTACAAGTGGGTTGTGATCTCCAAACGATGTCTCCATCACTGTGGACTTCGTAACACAATCTATTAGATGTGGGGACATAAAGATAAAATCAATGGTGGAACTGCAGTCCCTGCCTCTAAACGTAGGGGCATGGGGAGCACTAGGGATGAGACTAGTTTCCATGGCATTGCCAAGATTGAACTCGGTTAGTATATTAACGAGTTCAATACCCCTTCGTTCGGCTTGGTCTAAGCAGTTCCTAACCTTGATCCCTTGATTCTTTAATATTTTTGCGTTGAAGTCACCCCCAACTAAGATCCCTGTCCCATCGTCAGCCTGTAGACTGGTTTCCAGATTATGTAAAGTTTTGGAAAGTGCCTCAAAGTTCTTATTAGGTACACAGTAAGAATCATTATTATAAAAATTGATTAAATAAATCCGGGTCTTTCGCTTGAATTCGAGAATTTGTATATTCGGGTTCCCTCTGGATAGGTCTCTGATGGTACCACCAGCCAGTATCTTAACCCCGATGAATAGACCTCCGACAGGGCGGCCAGAATTTGGTTTCAGTGCGGTCACACTAAAACAATGGTAACCCTCTATATGAGAATTCCCAACAGCCCAGGTCTCTTGAAACATTAAAATGTCTATACCATCCAAAGTCTTTGCCCATTGGGGGTCTGAGAGCCTTGACTCTAACCCTGCCACATTCCAACTAAGGATTGACAAGTCACAGCGGGTGGAGTGACTGGTTAGCTTGTTTCTTGTACTCATCACTACATTCGTATTAGTTTTAGATGATGTGGGGATTATATGGTCATGTATGGCCATAAGTGTGACAGTACAATCAAGCATTACTGTTCCCTGTGTAGCATTGACTTGTAATGATGGTAGATATTCCTCAGTAATATTGATTGAAGCTGAGCGAACACTATTACCTTCCCTGTCATCAGCTAATGTTCCCTGAGTAATACTTGCTTCTACTGGTACTGGATATTCCGCGTTATCATTACTTATATCTTCACATCCATTGATGTTGTCTTCCCTGTTGCCCAGTCAATCCTGCTCGTCTAGACTTGAGAAGGCATATTCAAACCGATTATAGGTCGGAATGTTGTATATAGAGCTTACCTCATTCTGAGGCAAATACCGATTTGGGTTAATCATTGGGTGTGACCTCTCCATATGGTCGTACTGTTTCATTATGGGGGGGTCTGGGTAATGCAATGGATTTGCTAAGGATGATACCTGATGGTACTGTGCAGGTCCCTTCGGGTAAGTAAGCCCTTGATCCTGGTGAAAGAATGGAAACTTAATCCCTGTACCCAAATTTGGGTCCTGATAACACACAACAGAGTTATTCACCATATTAGCATTGGGGGAAATCAGATGTCTATAAAAATAGCCCAATGAGAGCAAAGTAGTATTGAATTCCCGAGGTGAGGGAGGTGGGGCACTAGCCAAAGTTTTTTGGGCCCATTGTGGGGACTTAAAATGTATTATTATGCAGTCCCCCTCAAACTTTTTCCTCAGTGGGCCTACCCATCCTACTCTTTGGGTGTGAATAATCTCCCTTGCTCCTGCCATTGGAAAGTTGCAATTTGCAATTAACCAGTGGAAGGTCCTGTTCTTAAGGGATGTAGAATGTTCCTCTTGATCCTTCCTTAGTTTTGTTACATTAACTAGGACCAGCACATACGCCCCGCATTCAGGCGGTAAGCTGATGCGGGGAGGTATCTGTCTCCCATTAATTGCCATATTTCGATCGGGCTGGGCCCCTAACGCGTTCTGAGCGTTATTATTATTAGTTGGTCTAATTTGGGTCTCCTTGTTTTTATCAACATTTTGCACCTTGCCTTCCTGTGTGGCGTCCTTAATCGTGTTATGAATTGCAGTGGTTTTTGTTAATGGTTGATTGGCAGCTATTCCTTTGCCAGGCACTTGTGGGGTTTTGGGCTTTGTAGTTAAGATTGTGACAGTGGGATTCTTAGCTTTAGTGCATGTAGATTTAGAATAGCTCGGTTTGAGTCCCACAGTTACAGCAGAACCCTAACTGGCGATATTTGTAATGGGAGAACTCAATTCAGCTAGTTTTTCAATTCGGGTAAGTCTAGATTCTATCGGGGACAAATAGATGCTAAGTAGTTCGCCCATTCTTTCCAGAAGTTGGTCATAAGCTGCAAGATTATCCCCTTTAGCCGTCGGGATCCAATGTGACTCCTCACTTTCTATGTCTATAGGTGCATTTGTCTCATCTACATTTGGGTTTGGATTGGTATCCTTCCTATGCTTTCGCTTAGGCATGCTATGCTTTATTACCTTAGGCTTGCTCAACTGTCTTGTGTGTGTTTTATGTTTCCGTATAGCACCCTCCCGCCTACCCCTTAATTGCCTTGTGCTAGCTTCGACTACCTCATCTGGTGTGTGCTTGATGAGCAGTTCTGGGGTCCTTTCTAGTTCCATGCTAGACTCTAGATCCGAATCTATCAAGGGATTAGATGCTGATAAGTTGACCTCATTCGGTATGCTGTGAATTTCGGCGTGGACATCAATTATAGGACCAGTATTGATGTTTCTAGCCTGAACTGGAGTTCTATCTGATGCAATAAGTCCAAGGGATGAGCGTTTTGGTAGGGCTAGGTCTTGTGAAACCCTGCGCTCCAAGAGTGTAATTTCCTGGTTTATAGCATCATTGGCCCTAGTTATGAAGTTATCTATTGGGCCTATCAGTGGAGCCCCACGTGCTGCCGTTTTACTTCTACTACCTCTGGTAGTCATAATATTAGATAAGAAGTATATATTTTGTCACAGCCTAGCTTGTGCACAAAATCTACGGGGTGAGGATGCAGGGAAGCAGCAAATAAGGTGCTAAGGGGTGGGATTGGATCGATCAACACCCGACACACTTCTACTATACAGTTCAATTCCCAGCAGAGGCGTTATAATAGTCTTAATCCCTCCCCCTGCTGAATAGAGGTAGTAACAGTTAAACAGATAAATGCCTCGTAATACAACTGCGGTTAACAAATGCAAAAAATAAAAGAACAACCCGGTGCAAAATCAGGCTCTACAAGTGCAATACAGTAAGTATAGCTCACGCATTAGTAGCATTCAGTTTTATATGAGGAGATGCAAAGAGCCATGCAGTAAAGTTCACTTGGGAGGGAGCGATGTTCATAGGTCCTCATAAGGCCCACAAATTCCCTCAAATGATGAATTAGAGGGTATAACTGCCCAACAAAGAACCCAAATACACTGCTCAGTCAGTTTGTAGCTATGATGACGTTCCTTATGACAGTTAACAAAGTCAATGTTAGGGGGGTCTCCTTGACCGGACTCCTTGACCTCTGAGGGCCTCAGAGGGCCCGCCCTTTGCCCGGGCTTAGCCCCGGGCGCTCCCCCGCGTGTCCCGCTCCGCGGTAGAAACGAGTGAGTTATAAGAGCATGTGATGGAGGCGGGGCTAGCAGGGGGCGCAGGCCGGGTCACTCAGGCCACGCAGGGACTCCTGGGTCAGTGAGTCCCTGCAGCACTCAACCCCTGCAGCAGCTGTTCTTCTCCATGCCACAACCGGGGGTCCTTACGGGAATCCAAACGCCGCGAAGCGACACCCACGAAGCGGGTGTAGCAAGGCACTGAGGAAGAGGGAAACTCCAACACCCTCCAACAAAATCACGGCGTTCACAGGTAGGCAACCCTTTTCGGCCCTTGCAATGTGCTGTACATTATGGACGAAATACCATATTTAATATACATATCCCTATTAGGCGTCCCCTCCGGGAGGGCAGGTTGTGCTTCATCAATTCTCAAATTGGTACCACTACAAAAGCATCACATCTTACGAAGTGTGCTGGAAACAGGCATGCTGAAAATAGTGCAAAATATGCAGTATTATAAAAAAGTAGCACTTAAAGTACTCTTCGTACGTTGCGCCGTTCAAATATTCTTAGGAGCAGAGAAAAATCTCATTACCTGCCTATATGTGTTGCAACACATATATAATTTTCATAATCATAGGACTAACTCAATATTTGGCCAATATATATCAAAAATGCCACAGTAAGTGTTTTCTAAAACTACCTTACCAATCCAAGGCATCAATCTTAGAACAAGTGCCGCAAAACTGCTCTTACCAATCAAATGGTGTCCAGGTTCATACTGCCAAGTTCACAAATCGACTAAACGGTCACTGCACGGCGAATCAACAGAAGAGATCTCAGTCGAGGATCGACGCTACCTGGATGGTTAGATCAGAAAGAAAGGGAAAACGCAGTGGATGCCAAGACTCAGGTCTCCTCCGGCAGTGATCACGTCCAAAGCGAGATTCCAACCCTTCGTATCGACCAGTCTTTCAGGCATCCGAGTCGCCGATGAGCCCCACGTTGGACGCGCCAATTTGTAGTAGCAAGCCCCAGCCAGGCCTACTAGTGCAAGGGATTCGCCCTTTTCTGCTCAGAGTCCTTAGACCAATAGTAAGAAGTTGGCACAGAAACTGGAATAGAAAAGACAGAGTTTATTAAACCTCATGAGGTGGAACTACATTCACACAACACCCTTCAGTATAGTATGAGGTAGCAGACTGACTGGAAGGAGCTGGGTCCTTTTATACCCACACAGGGTCTCAAAAGCAGGCGGTACAAGTGCAAGCTGCTGTTCTTAGGCACATACAAGGTCATACAGAAAATGCACGGTTGCACAGCTAACAGTTAGCTAGTTGAAATAAAAACACATTCTGACAGTTACATGCTAGGGACAGCTGCATGCTCAACTGAGCATGCGTGGAGTGGCAGAAGCTAAATATAATCTGTCTCCACTGGTGCAACGCCTCAAGTCTAGGTAGCCTGACCTTTGACCAATCCAAGAAAAAAAAAGGTGTTTTTTTCCCTGGGCCCCTCCCCCAAACGAAAACACATTGACCTGAAGCCTAAGTGTATTCTGAGTCATAAAAAGTTTATTAGATGAAAAAATATTGTACGGGCACTTTTTTGCACAAAAAGTCACTTTTTGGCACTTTTTTGAGAGAAATAAAATAGTTCGCAGATTTTTTTTAAACCGACCGAATTAAAAAAAAAATGCTCTTGTTGGATGGCTTTGGACATAAGGCCGCATAAACAAAAGGATTTTTTCAAATATCTGTTTTTCTCACTTTTTTATTGCTGTTTGAAATTTCTGACTTGACTTTTTGCATCATTGGTGATGCATGTGTTTAACATTGAGCTTGGGAAAATTGAAAAAAAATAGACTTTGGGGATTGTTTACTAGGGCAAGTGATACATCAAATTAAGACTCATATTAAACTGAACCTCAAGCTGAAAAAAAAACCAAAATAGCATTTACGATCACTTTTTATAAGCGACTTTAACAATTGTTTTTTTAGCTATATTAAAAAACAAGGTAACGCCGTAAATTTTAGAAAAGAGATTTTTTCAAAGTAAAACATAGGTGTAACCTGCCTTCACATTAGGCTTCATAAACAAAAGAAAAAACATCTCTATGTGTTATATTCACTTTTTAATAACACATTTTCGTTTTAGGCACAAGCAAAAAGCAGCATTGGTGATGCATGTGTTTTTCAATGGGGTTTTTTAAAGTCTACCAAAATACGGTTTACCAATACATTTTCATTATTTTCTCTTTGGTATCTCATTATGCACATGTTAATAAACAGGTTCATGCATTATTAGCTAAATAGCATAAAAACACACTGAATTATTAACAATAATCTTTGAGATTTGGGTGACCAGATGGCCGGAAATCGAAAATCGCCTCGTATGGATTCAACTTCCATTTCGTGCACTTTCTATGTGGGCCACATGCATAAGAATTGGTACAATAATGCATACGAATCTTAGCTAGAATCTGCAATTGAAATTAAGTCTTTAACTTATATGCTTCAAGAATTATAGGGCACATTCTGCTATGTATAATATCCTATCCATTTCAATGGGACGACCAGATGGCCGCAAATTGAAAATCGAGTTACCACTATAAAGTGTAGATGTCTTAGCTACATACTGTGATTGAAATTAGGTCAGTACCTCATATGGTTCAAGATTTATAGTGCACCACATACTATGTAATATATCCTATCCATTTCAATGGGTCACCAGATGGCCGCAAATTAAAAATCGCCTCGTATCGATTCAAATTGCTTTGTATGCACCTTGTGATTGAGCCACATGCATATAAAATGGCACACTGTAGTAGGCTATGTTATAGAATGAGTTGCAGTTGGAAATCAAGCTCTATCTAATATGGATCTTGACTGATGACATAACATACGTGACACATTTTGCAAAAGCTGGAGGAATTTTTTTTTAAACATGTGTTTAATCGCTGAAAGATTCACACCACTTTGAAGCTTTCCACATGCATGAAAATGAACACAGGACAGTGGCATCAGGTTAGCTTAATGCTGCACTTCCAATTATGGATCCAGATTGTATGGTTTTAGAAGTATGGGACAAAATGTAAGGCATACTTTTTCGTACATGCGACGGTATTGAAAAACGTCATACATTCAACCTCAAATTTTGACAACTTTACAATACGCCACACACATAATAATTCACATGGGTAAGATGCACATCACTAGGAACAAAGTGCTGTTTAAATTATGTCTCTATAATGCACAGACTATGAATTATAGCCAAAAGTATAAAGTGTTCTACAACACACATGAAAGTGAGAAATAAAAACTTACCTGAAGGTTACACTTGATTTGTACCTTGTCCCTATAAGCCACAACCATGAGAGTTACCACTATGAATTGTAAATGTCTTAGCTACATACTGCAATTGAAATTAAGTCAGTACATCATATGCTTCAAGAAATAGAGTGCACTACATCCTCTGTAGTATATCCTATCCATTTCAAAGGGTGACCAGATGGCCGCAAATTAAAAATTGCCTCGTATGGATTCAAATTGCTTTGTATGACTGTTTTCAGGTCCCTGTAGCCACCAGGACCCCATAATATATCTCAGATGATATAACAAGAGTGGCTAGGGCTCATTTCCAGCCTCCAGGTACATGTCTGACTCCTATTTGTGACATTTCGAGGTGTTTGGGATCAAACTCATTTTTCCCAATATAGGTCATAGAGCTCAGAGTCACATCACATTGAGCTCAGAGTCACATCAAATTTCTAGTTCTGGACCTAAGGACCCCTTAGTATACCTCAGATGACATACCAGGAGTGTCTAAGACCCATTTCTGGCCTCCAGGGATGACTTTTTGAAGTTTTGGGGTTTAAGGGGGCAAAGTCACTTCTTCCATCCAGCCGCAGGTGCTCAAAATCGGGTACAATGTCAGGTTTTTCCCATGGCTGGAAGCTGAAAAAAAAACTTCAGATAATAGCAAAGGTAGATAGATCAAATGAAAGCATCAGATCTGAGCTTTCTAACAAGTATATTTAGGTCCTGGGTACTCACAAAGTGACTGTGATATCCATTCTGAGCTATTTGGAAAATTAGCAAATCTTGTCAAAAAAACTTTTTTTGACGATTTTTGCTAATTTTCGGTATCAACCCTCATGACTGTTTTCAGGTCCCTGTAGCCACCAGGACCCCATAATATATCTCAGATTATATAACAAGAGTGGCTAGGGCTCATTTCCAGCCTCCAGGTACATGTCTGACTCCTATTTGTGACATTTTGAGGTGTTTGGTGTCAAATTCATTTTTTTCCATTATAGCTCCTAGATATCAGAGTCACATCAGATTTCTAGTTCTGGACCCAAGAAGACCATAGTATACCTCAGATGACATACCAAGAGTGTCTAAGACCCATTTCTGGCCTCCAGGGGTGACTTTTTGAAGTTTTTGGGTTTAAGGGGGCAAAGTGACTTTTTCCACCCAGCCCAATGTTCTCAAAATCGGGTACGATATCAGGTGTTTCCCTTGGCTGGTAGCGGAAAAAAAACTTTATATAATATCAAAGTTATATATATCACATGAAAGCATCAGAGCTGACCTTTCTAACAAGTGTATTCATATCTTGCGCACTCAAACAGTGTCTCTGATATCCATTCTGAGCTATTTGGAAAATTAGCAAATCTTGTCAAAAAAAATTTTTGGACGATTTTTGCTAATTTTCAGTATCAACCCACCTGACTGTTTTTGGGTCCCTGTGGCCACCAGGACCCTATATTATTTCTCAGGTGATATAGCAAGAGTGTCTAGGGCTCATTTCCAGCCTCCAGGTACATGTCTGAGTACTATTTCAGACATTTTGAGGTGTTTGGTGTCAAATTCATTTTTTCCATTATAGGCCCTAGATATCAGAGTCACATCACATTTCTAGTTCTGGACCCAAGAACACCATAGTATACCTCAGATGACATACCAAGAGTGTCTAAGACCCATTTCTGGCCTCCAGGGGTGACTTTTTGAAGTTTTTGGGTTTAAGGGGCAAAGTCACTTTTTCCACAAGAGGTCGTGGAACTCGGAGCTGGGTAAAAGTTTAGCTTGAGTGCCCTCCCCATGGAGGTCAAAAATTTTATTGCATCAAAATCATTTAAAAACTATATAGGTGTAATTGTAGTGCCCTGAATGCTATATGGCTGCATTCTCACCGTTCTAGGTATTTACAAAATGAATTTCTAACACTTTTGAAGTCTCCATGAAGTGAAAAATGACTAAGTCCAAAAACTTCACTGGTGCATCAAAGTGGTCAAAAAAGGTCAACATTGGGTTAAAATTAACAAAACATAGTGCTGCAGTGGTCCAATAGCAGGCTAAAGACATAATGAATGACACAGAATGAACAGTTTTACTAAACACTTTGAAAATTCGATTTTCAATTTCAGGGGGACAAGGTCATGGAAGTCATGGAACTCCGAGCTGGGTAAAAGTTCAGCTTAAGGGCCCTCCCCATGGAGGTCAAAAATGTTATTACATCAAAATCGGCTGCACCAGTGCTGCTTCGGCTGCACTGGTGCAGCTTCTCAGACTTGAGGCGTTGCACCAGTGCAGCATAGAAAAGAAACTTTTTAATAAAAGGATTTAAAACTAATTCAAGATATACATTATCTAAGGAATGTTATAAAAACTCAGATATGGAGAATATTTTTCATTTTCGTCCATTTTTGACCGTTTTGGAGCACTTTGAAACACTGATGCAGCTTTGGGATTTTTATGGTTATTTTGATCAGAGATGCTCCTAATGTGTTTAAAATTCATGTGGGATGTATCCAAGACACTGCAATCACACCTATATAGTTTTTAAATGATTTTGATGTATTAAAATTTTGACCTCCATAAGGGGGGAAAGGTTGAACTTTTACCCCCCTCGGAGTTCCATGACTTTCGTGACCTTGTCCCCCTGAAATTTAAAATTGCATTTTCAAAGTAATGTGTACAACTATTCATTCTGTGTCATTCATTGTGTGTTTAGCATGCTATTGGGCCACTGTAGCACTTGTTTTTTTTTCGTTTTTATGCATTTTTGACCGTTTTTGAACACTTTGATGCTCCAAATGGTCTTTGGACTTAGTCACTTTTTGCTTCATGGAGACTTCAAAAGTGTTAGAAAGTCACTTTGGAGGCACACAGGACAGTGCAAATGCACCTATATAGCAATCAGGACACTCCAATCACACCTATATAGTTTTTAAATGATTTTGATGAATTAAAAATGTTGACCTCCATGAGGGGTGGAAAGTTTGAACTTTTACCCCGCTCGGAGTTCCATGACTTCTGTGACCTCGTCCCCCTGAAATTTGAAATAGCATTTTCCAAGTAATTTGTAAATATATTCATTCTGGGTCATTCATTGTGTGTTTAGCTTGCTATTGGGCCAGTGTAGCACTTTGTTTTTTTCATTTTTATGCATTTGTGACCGTTTTTAAACACTTGCACCAATGATGTCTTTGTACTTCGTCATTTTTCACTTCATGGAGACTTCAAAAGTGTTAGAAATTCATTTTGGAGGCACACAGAACAGTGCAAATGCAGTTACATAGCATTCAGGACACTGCAATTACACCTATATAGTTTTTAAAAGATTTTGATGTAATAAAATTTTTGACCTCCATGGGGAGGGCCCTTAAGCTGAACTTTTACCCAGCTCGGAGTTCCATGACTTCCATGACCTTGTCCCCCTGAAATTGAAAATCGAATTTTCAAAGTGTTTAGTAAAACTGTTCATTCTGTGTCATTCATTATGTCTTTAGCCTGCTATTGGACCACTGCAGCACTATGTTTTGTTAATTTTAACCCAATGTTGACCTTTTTTGACCACTTTGATGCACCAGTGAAGTTTTTGGACTTAGTCATTTTTCACTTCATGGAGACTTCAAAAGTGTTAGAAATTCATTTTGTAAATACCTAGAACGGTGCAAATGCAGCCATATAGAATTCAGGGCACTACAATTACACCTATATAGTTTTTAAATGATTTTGATGCAATAACATTTTTGACCTCCATGGGGAGGGCACTCAAGCTAAACTTTTACCCAGCTCCGAGTTCCACGACCTCGGGTGGAAAAAGTGACTTTGCCCCCTTAAACCCAAAAACTTCAAAAAGTCACCCCTGGAGGCCAGAAATGGGTCTTAGACACTCTTGGTATGTCATCTGAGGTATACTATGGTGTTCTTGGGTCCAGAACTAGAAATGTGATGTGACTCTGATATCTAAGGCCTATAATGGAAAAAATGAATTTGACACCAAACACCTCAAAATGTCTGAAATAGGACTCAGACATGTACCTGGGGGCTGGAAATGAGCCCTAGACACTCTTGCTATATCACCTGAGATATAATATAGGGTCCTGGTGGCCACAGGGACCCAAAAACAGTCAGGTGGGTTGATACTGAAAATTAGCAAAAATCGTCCAAAAATTGTTTTTGACAAGATTTGCTAATTTTCCAAATAGCTCAGAATGGATATCAGAGACACTGTTTGAGTGCGCAAGATACGAATACACTTGTTAGAAAGGTCAGCTCTGATGCTTTCATGTGATATATATAACTTTGATATTATATAAAGTTTTTTTTCCGCTACCAGCCAAGGGAAACACCTGATATCGTACCCGATTTTGAGAACATTGGTCTGGGTGGAAAAAGTCACTTTGCCCCCTTAAACCCAAAAACTTCAAAAAGTCACCCCTGGAGGCCAGAAATGGGTCTTAGACACTCTTGGTATGTCATCTGAGGTATACTATGGTCTTCTTGGCTCCAGAACTAGAAATCTGATGTGACTATGATATCTAGGAGCTATAATGGAAAAAAATGAATTTGACACCAAACACCTCAAAATGTCACAAATAGGAGTCAGACATGTACCTGGAGGCTGGAAATGAGCCCTAGCCACTCTTGTTATATAATCTGAGATATATTATGGGGTCCTGGTGGCTACAGGGACCTGAAAACAGTCATGAGGGTTGATACCGAAAATTAGCAAAAATCGTCAAAAAAAGTTTGTTTGACAAGATTTGCTAATTTTCCAAATAGCTCAGAATGGATATCACAGTCACTTTGTGAGTACCCAGGACCTAAATATACTTGTTAGAAAGCTCAGATCTGATGCTTTCATTTGATCTATCTACCTTTGCTATTATCTGAAGTTTTTTTTTCAACTTCCAGCCATGGGAAAAACCTGACATTGTACCCGATTTTGAGCACCTTAGGCTGGATGTAAGAAGTGACTTTGCCCCCTTAAACTCCAAAACTTCAAAAAGTCATCCCTGGAGGCCAGAAATGGGTCTTAGACACTCCTGGTATGTCATCTGAGGTATACTAAGGGGTCCTTAGGTCCAGAACTAGAAATTTGATGTGACTCTGAGCTCAATGTGATGTGACTCTGAGCTATATGGCCTATAATGGAAAAAATGAGTTTGACCCCAAACACCTCGAAATGTCACAAATAGGAGTCAGACATGTACCTGGAGGCTGGAAATGAGCCCTAGCCACTCTTGTTATATCATCTGAGATATATTATGGGGTCCTGGTGGCTACAGGGACCCGAAAACAGTCATGAGGGTTGATACCGAAAATTAGCAAAAATCGTCAAAAAAAGTTTTTTTGACAAGATTTGCTAATTTTCCAAATAGCTCAGAATGGATATCACAGTCACTTTGTGAGTACCCATGACCTAAATATACTTGTTAGAAAGCTCAGATCTGATGCTTTCATTTGATCTATCTACCTTTGCTATTATCTGAAGTTTTTTTTTCAGCTTCCAGCCAAGGGAAGAACCTGACATCGTACCCGATTTTGAGCAACGTAGCCTGGATGGAAGAAGTGACTATGCCCCCTTAAACCCCAAAACTTCAAAAAGTCATCCCTGGAGGCCAGAAATGGGTCTTAGACACTCCTGGTATGTCATCTGAGGTATACTAAGGGGTCCTTAGGTCCAGAACTAGAAATTTGATGTGACTCTGAGCTCAATGTGATGTGACTCTGAGCTCTATGGCCTATATTGGGAAAAATGAGTTTGATCCCAAACACCTTGAAATGTCACAAATAGGAGTCAGACATGTACCTGGAGGCTGGAAATGAGCCCTAGCCACTCTTGTTATATCATCTGAGATATATTATGGGGTCCTGGTGGCTACAGGGACCTGAAAACAGTCATACAAAGCAATTTGAATCCATACGAGGCAATTTTTAATTTGCGGCCATCTGGTCACCCTTTGAAATGGATAGGATATACTACAGAGGATGTAGTGCACTCTATTTCTTGAAGCATATCATGTACTGACTTAATTTCAATTGCAGTATGTAGCTAAGACATTTACAATTCATAGTGGTAACTCTCATGGTTGTGGCTTATAGGGACAAGGTACAAATCAAGTGTAACCTTCAGGTACGTTTTTATTTCTCACTTTCATGTGTGTTGTAGAACACTTTATACTTTTGGCTATAATTCATAGTCTGTACATTATAGAGACATAATTTAAACAGCACTTTGTTCCTAGTGATGTGCATCTTACCCATGTGAATTATTATGTGTGTGGCGTATTGTAAAGTTGTCAAAATTTGAGGTTGAATGTATGACGTTTTTCAATACCGTCGCATGTACGAAAAAGTATGCCTTACATTTTGTCCCATACTTCTAAAACCATACAATCTGGATCCATAATTGGAAGTGCAGCATTAAGCTAACCTGATGCCACTGTCCTGTGTTCATTTTCATGCATGTGGAAAGCTTCAAAGTGGTGTGAATCTTTCAGCGATTAAACACATATTTTTTTAAAAATTCCTCCAGCTTTTGCAAAATGTGTCACGTATGTTATGTCATCAGTCAAGATCCATATTAGATAGAGCTTGATTTCCAACTGCAACACATTCTATAACATAGCCTACTACAGTGTGCCATTTTATATGCATGTGGCTCAATCACAAGGTGCATGCAAAGCAATTTGAATCGATACGAGGCGATTTTTAATTTGCGGCCATCTGGTCACCCATTGAAATGGATAGGATATATTACATAGTATGTGGTGCACTATAAATCTTGAACCATATGAGGTACTGATTTCAATCACAGTATGTAGCTAAGACATCTACACTTTATAGTGGTAACTCTCATATTTGTGGCTTATAGGGACAAGGTACAAATCAAGTGTAATCTTCAGGAAAAGTTTTTATTTTTCACTTTCATGTGTGTTGAAGAACACTTTATGCTTTTGGCTACAAAATGTGAAGTTGAATGTATGATGTTTTTCAATAACGTCACATGTGTGAAAAAATATGCCTTACGTTGTGGCCCATAATTCTAAAACCATACAATCTGGATCCATAATTCTGAGTGCAGCATACAGTTACCATCATGCCACTGCCCTGTGGTCATTGTCATGCCTGTGCCATGCTTAGAAGTGGTGAGAATCATTCAGTGATTAAACGCATGTTTTATAAAATTTGCCTCAATTTTTTGCAAAATGAGTCACGTATATTGTGTCATCAGTCATGATCCATACTAGATAGAGCTTGATTTCCAACTGCAACACATTCTATAGCATACCCTACTACATTGTGTCATTTTAAATGCATGTGGCTTACACGTAAGGTACGTACAACGCAATATGAATCCATACGACGCGATTTTCAATTTGCGGCCATCTGGTCGTCCCATTGAAATGGATAGGATATTATACATAGCAGAATGTGCCCTATAATTCTTGAAGCATATAAGTTAAAGACTTAATTTCAATTGCAGATTCTAGCTAAGATTCGTATGCATTATTGTACCAATTCTTATGCATGTGGCCCACATAGAAAGTGCACGAAATGGAAGTTGAATCCATACGAGGCGATTTTCGATTTCCGGCCATCTGGTCACCCAAATCTCAAAGATTATTGTTAATAATTCAGTGTGTTTTTATGCTATTTAGCTAATAATGCATGAACCTGTTTATTAACATGTGCATAATGAGATACCAAAGAGAAAATAATGAAAATGTATTGGTAAACCGTATTTTGGTAGACTTTAAAAAACCCCATTGAAAAACACATGCATCACCAATGCTGCTTTTTGCTTGTGCCTAAAACGAAAATGTGTTATTAAAAAGTGAATATAACACATAGAGATGTTTTTTCTTTTGTTTATGAAGCCTAATGTGAAGGCAGGTCACACCTATGTTTTACTTTGAAAAAATCTCTTTTCTAAAATTTACGGCGTTACCTTGTTTTTTAATATAGCTAAAAAAACTATTGTTAAAGTCGCTTATAAAAAAGTGATCGTAAATGCTATTTTGGTTTTTTTTTCAGCTTGAGGTTCAGTTTAATATGAGTCTTAATTTGATGTATCACTTGCCCTAGTAAACAATCCCCAAAGTCTATTTTTTTTCAATTTTCCCAAGCTCAATGTTAAACACATGCATCACCAATGATGCAAAAAGTCAAGTCAGAAATTTCAAACAGCAATAAAAAAGTGAGAAAAACAGATATTTGAAAAATTCCTTTTGTTTATGCGGCCTTATGTCCAAAGCCATCCAACAAGAGCATTTTTTTTTAATTCGGTCGATTTAAAAAAAATCTGCGAACTATTTTATTTCTCTCAAAAAAGTGCCAAAAAGTGACTTTTTGTGCAAAAAAGTGCCCGTACAATATTTTTTCATCTAATAAACTTTTTATGACTCAGAATACACTTAGGCTTCAGATCAATGTGTTGGGCTATGGAAAAAGTTGTGGCCATCTCTACGGTTTGTTCTAAGGTTAGGCCTGTATGTTGTTTGAGCCATTCTTGTGTTGCTAGGGGTAAAGCCTCTACATATAGGTCCAATAAATACAATTCATGATTTTTTCGTTGGCGCGCTCAAGGGGTCTGAGTCATTTATCTGCAGTCAATTTAAGTTGAAACAAAAGTGCTTTCCTTTGTAAACTTCAGGCGATAAGCTTCTGCGTCAAATCCCAGGTGGTCCAATTTGACATTCTTGACTTCTTCATAAGTAGTCATACCATAAGTATTGGCCATCTGGTAGGTGGCTGTGCTCCCCTGACTAGTAATGGAACCAGCAATTTTTGTAGAGGGCCTGGCACAAGCCCTAGCAGCTGTCTCAAAATTTATAAGAAAGGCATCTGGGTCTTCCCCAGGGACATAATTCTGTAATTATATGTGGAGGTCTGTGGACAAGCTGCGAGTTAGTTGAAATTGATCTACAGTGACTTTGTGGATACTAGCCATTTGCAACTTCACAATGTCCTTAAAGGTTTTGCGGTCCACTTTGGCGCAAAACATTTGTCTTTCGATGGTTCTCCATTTCTATCAATGGTCCAATATGTCCGAATTCTTTACCACTTGTCGTTTGCGGGTGAATATAAACACGAATAGAAAAAAAAATGAGTTCTAGGGTTTTAGTGTCACTCAATTAATTTCTCTAGAACTTCACACAGGTTTTTAACTAAAGTTTTCTTTCTTTTAGGGTCGGTGCCGACAGAGTCTCCGGCCAGCAATCAAGATTCCCCCGGAAAAACTAACAAACCCCATGGTAAGAGTTTTTTTTTTTACCCTATTGATTAAGGATAGACTAGTCACCAAGGAATACGTCACCCGTGTTCCTATACTTTCTTTACAAAAAAAACAACAAAAGACTGGTGGTTTGTCACTTTCTTAAAACAAGTATTAATTGTTTAAGTCACAAGAGAAGAAATAAATAAATAAGAGTGCCTCTTGGGTACAAATAAAAAAAAAACGGCTTCCTTGAAGAACCTGAAACCATTTTGGTGAGGGTAGAAGAGAAAGAGAAAAAAAATGAATTACAAATCATGAGGAACTTGTGGAAGGTTTCCGTAGCTGGCTAAGTCACTTTTCTCCAGTAAAGTGGAAGGGAGACACTCCGTTTTGTGGGCCGGTCGTAGTCTACCACTCTTTGTGGACTTCAGGGATGCCAATTCCGAGAAGTACCTTGTCTTCTCCTCACAGCTGTTACCAGGGCTTGGATTTGCTATGAAGCTTCCAGCAGATACAGGGCTAGGATTGCTGCAACCCTTGGTCCTTCCTCTCTGCCAACTTCAAGAAAGGAACCAGGTTGGTCTTGGCTCCTGGCGGTCTGACTGCCTGGGGTACTCTCGATTGGCATGGTTCTCACTTCCGGGTTAGTTTCTTCTTCTTTGTCCTCTTGGTCTGGATAATGGTCCTAAAATTAAATGAGTTGTTCCCTGATTGGCTCCTATGGGGTCTCATGACCGAAATCATACGGTTCAACCATTGTTATCATTTCCTCTTCTGGTGTGGTCGAAGAATGGCAGCTCGGCTGCGGGGGAAGAGAAGAGGGTTCAGGTAAGTCTGGCTCATATAGAACATCCTAGGGAATGTCACTTTCTCCTTCCTATTCACTTCCCTTTTCACAGCAGGCTGAAAAAATATTGTCCAGGTGGCAACCGTAGTTATCAGGGAATCACTTTTGTGAGTTGAAAGAAGGGCAATTCTGGGGTTGTCAAGAAAAGAAATGTATATTAAAGAGCTATTGTCCAATTTCACTGATACACATACTCAAAAGGTACAGTACTACAGCATCAGCGTGGACAGCATGAAAAAAGGGGGCACTGTGGACGTACTTTTTCTATCTCAGGCGAATGGCCAATGTAATGGTTCTCATCAAATTCAACATGCAAGAAAAGATGACTCTGCCTGCAATGCAAACATTCTAACTTGTGACTTACAGAATGCACACAGATCACTAAAGCAAGTGCTTAAGCCATTGACCTCTGTTAGCGGTTTGTCTATCTCCAATTTCTGCAAGCGAGTACTCGGTCGTCCCACAATGCACTGCCACTGGAGTCAGTGTTACATGCTTTTGTTGTCCTACTCCCCATCTCTTTAAACTGTCTTCTGGCTTTGTAAGAGTAGTGCAGATAAAGGTTTGCTCTCTCTCTCTCTCTCTTTCTCTCTCTCCCTCCCAAGAGTTAAGTGAATAAATTACCACAAAATTCAGAAAGGACACACACCCATGTGCTCACATCAATATCCACCCATACAAAAAGCAATTGCACACACCATTCTCCCACCATCAGTCTTGTACAATACTACTGACTCTCACCACCAATGTTACATCTCCCAATAATTATCACTCACCAAAAAAAGGCAGGGTGACTAAAGATGTGTTGCTGTAAAAAGGATGAAATGATGCAGTGAAGCTTGTGAGAACTTGAAGTTAAAGAGCATGATGTGACCGAAGGGGGAGGTGTTTGGGCTAATACTGTTAAATAACGTGGTGTTGTGTAGTTCCTACTAATCTTTAGGATCTGCGCATTCTTTGGACAACTAGGGGCTTGGTGCCTAGACTGATTACGGATGCCCCTGCAGGACATGGTGGCCTATAAACCAGCTGGCTCGCAGTGCCACTGCAAGCCCCCCTAACCTATCAAGGAGCGAACAGTTTCCGCAGCCACTGAACATGACAACCCTGACCCATAAGTAATCGTGGAAACAGTACAGAGCCTTTCACTCAGTCACTTGTGCTCACATTTTCTCAGACGAACATACAGAGAATACACAGTGGGACATTTTCAATAATATTTATTGAACCAACGTACGTTATTCTTTCATGAAACACATGTGTGGTAAAGATTAGTAGACAGAAGCTAATAAAGGAGATTTCAAGCACCAAAGAGTGTAAACAGTTGATACATTTCTACCATGATTCTGAAGGAATGAATATATGCAAAATGGTAATCTAACATACTTCTATGATGTGAACCATACTGTAAGTGTACCTAGAGTGTGTGTAGGTGTCGACCCAACATTCCTCCCTAGGGACGATCCAACCCCATTACCTGATGGGAGAAAGTGAATGACCCCATCTTGGTCTCGAGTTGGACACCCCTCACAGAATGTCATACAGGTGCGTGGTGATTTCTCAGCACGCTGGGAACTTCAGTGTCAGCAAAATTGCCTCCTCTACCAATCTATCGAGATGCATATTATTTATCATAAAAAGCAGCCTTTTTGAAGTGTGCATGCTAGATTAGTGATGTTATGGATATATGGATAGTGATGTCGTGCCGGAGATGAAGATAGGGCGACTTTTGAACCTATTGTGTAGCGAGGCCTAGTACATGATTTTCAGGGTGAAGCTGGATGTATAAAAAAAGTAGTTTCAGAGAAACAAACCCAACATTGTTGTGCATGCAAATGTGTACAAAAGATCACTGCTGAAATGTTATTTTCCAGGACAATGTAAGGAATAAACTGCCTTCCTACATGGGACAAACTCCGGAATATAACACCCACACTTCATCCTAAGGGTCAATATATAAAAGCTGTAGGAAGGTGGCTACCTGACTATGGTTACCCCGGATTTTTTGCCTGTGTTTAGCTGGTTTTTTGACTTAGTTGACCTCGTTCCCTGCTAATCAGGGCCCCAGGCCATCTGCTCTCTCTGTAAAATGGATTCCATGTACCCTAGGTACATACCACAATTGGAAAATGGACTCCTTGTCAGCCCCTGTATAATGCACTATAGGTGCACAGGGCATAGGGGCCACCAAGGCCTACCAGGGGCTGCAGCATATCTTTTGCCACCCCTGGCTGATCACTCAGCTGGGGTAAGGTGGTGTAAACACCCCTTGCTTAGGTATAGTATATCTATATCTAAACCTATATCTGGACACATGTAAACCTGTGAGCCACTCCTATAGAAGGCCTCATCAATCTTGGAGGCTGAGTGCGTGGTTTTATGTGAGATGGAGCTCTAGCATGAGCTGAGCCTGTCTGCAGCCGTCGGGAACAAATCCCTAAGCTGTTTCAGGATAATGCCATACCATATACTCTTAAGTGCCTTATAATCCTCGCGGTTACATAGCAACTTTGGTTTGGCTTTATCAAAACATGTCGTGTAAGGTGTCATACGCTTTGGAATACCATCCCCTCGCCAGTTCTGGCGACGGGGATGGCATTCCACCCCTCTAGAGGGGTAAGACATGTTACTTTACTTTAATGCGGTTAATTTCTCCAAAGACCTTAAGATCCTCAAAATGGATGCCTCTGCCACAGACAAATGTCTGGACCCCTGCAGTTGACTGAAACTCAACCAAATGGGTCCTGGACAAAGGGTTTCCTGTCACAGGAGGGTGTCACCGCCCTCCAGACAGGAGATAGTGTATTGTAGCAGGGAGGTTTGAAAG
The DNA here is from genome assembly GCF_964261635.1 of Lissotriton helveticus. NCBI lineage: Eukaryota > Metazoa > Chordata > Amphibia > Caudata > Salamandridae > Lissotriton > Lissotriton helveticus. The sequence goes on from NW_027611718.1 coordinate 1,087,759, forward strand.
AAACCAGACACTGCTTGGGGCGCACAAGGCTGCCCCTTGCATAATCCGGCCAAACCGGTTCTGGGGCACTCCAGCCCTCGTGCCAGGGCGGCCTGGATCAAAGGAAGGGGGTGTATCCACCCACTTCCTGGGTCCCACCCATAGGAGGGGACCTAGCAGGTAATCACGCCCCCCAGATTCGAATAAGAGTGGGAGCAGTGCCAATGCACATCAGATTTCCTGGAAGAAACCTTTGAAATGAAACTCTGGACCCTTCGCCCTCCATCTCAACGTGGAAGCCCGAAGAATCTCCCTTGTGGTCAAGGAGTGACCACCCTGCAGCAGCAGGCACCATCCAGCCCTCGACATCTACTTAGTTGCAGTTCCCGCCGGAACTCGAGCGACTGAGATCGACGAGATCAAGCCTGCCTGCCTTCTAACAGCCCGATCCACAGTCCCTGCAGAGCTGAGACCCGTGGAGGCGACCGGAAGCGTGGGGCACGCCATCTTGAATTGACCATGAGACACTGACTGTGCAGCCCACGAGTGACCCTCGAAGCTGTGCACCGGGGTTTGAGAAGCCCCCACCCTGAGCTGCTCCTGAGCCGAAGTTCAGCCCTCCACACTCGACGAGTGCTGCGTGGGGCCCTTTGGCTCTATTTGGCTCAACGCGTTGGCCCGGTCACTTGCCAGCTGGCTAGTGGTCCCTGTGCCGACGAACTACCTAAGAAGACTCGTGAATCTGGTTGCTCCAGATCCACACCAGCTTCCCTGAAAAGGAGCCCCGACTCTGACCTTCCTGGTCCGAGTGAGAAGCAATCTTCCGATCCCGCGTGGATTGCTCTTGCCAAGGCTTGTTTGCTCCAAACCTGAAGCCGACTGCACCGACGGTGAGAGCCTGCGTGGGACAGATCGTGACCTGCTCTTGGACGTCGCAGATGCCCCAGAGCCCACGTGACAGCAGAGAGAAGCTCCTCGACGACCACCTGATTGCGCCCGACATTGCCTGGTTCCGTCCTGGTTCCACCCTGGTCACTGCTGAGTGACCCAGACTCTGTCCCCTCTGCTTTCAGGTACTCTACAACTTGAGTCCACCCTTGGACTCCACCGGACACTTCATCTTTAACCCCCCTGCAGCCCTTTCAGCTTCAAGCACCAAGAGCCTGCGAGTCAAAACCCGACGCCACTTCGACCCTGTGCACCCACTTCCTGTGGGTGAGGTAACTTTGCTCCGCCGGTGTTCCCACACTGGTGCACACCTCTAGGGTCTGTGTGTTAAGTTTTGTTCCTCTAGGTTCAGCGGAAGTGTCCTTTAACTTTAACTTTACAACTTTTACGCACCATTGGTTAACATTGGTGCGTGCGTGCGCTTTCCGCACATCTCCCGAATCCCGAGGGCCATTCCCGACTTCAGCATTGCTTGTCCTGACTGCTCCCAGCGATTCCCTAGGCCCTAGGCCTAACCACTGTTCGAGTGGCGTCTCTTATACCACTTGTTTAGTATATGGTTCGAGTGGCCCCCTGCCCTCATCCATAATTGTGCAACTTTGTATGTTTAAACAGTGCTTTTGATTTAACGCTTGTGCCCCTTTATTCATAAAGAATACTGGGGATTGTTTTTAGTAATAAACACATATATTTTTATAATATATACTTGTGTGGTGTCCTTTCATTTGGTATTACAGGATTGTATGTGGTAAAACAGCTCGCTTAACACGACCTCTTAAGTTAAGCCTTTAGGCTGCTTAGTCCATGCTACCCCTAGGATAGCTTGTCTAATAAGGTTGACTTACAACCAGACACCATAGGGATTGTTTGGTCAGGTAGTAGGTGGTTCCAGAATTGGAAACATCCCCTACCAGGCCAACTTCTCACAAAAGCTATCTAAAAAGACAGTATAAAAATGAAATAAAAAGGTAAAAACTATGGTTAACATTGTCTACAAGCAAGCTTCCCCTTAAAAATATTCTAAAAAGCCTTAAAGTCATAATGCTGTTTGAAATCCTAAGCACTCCAAAAGCCATGGTCCCTAGAAAATGAAAAACAAAACAAAAATGTTTCAGTCAAATTTAGTTTACAAAACAAGCCAAATTGTTCCCACATGGAAAATAGCAATTATTTCAAGCGTTCCAGGTTGCAGACTCAACATTATTGTTGTCCATAACCGAAGATGACAATCATAGAGGCCCACTTTAAAGCATATTATTAGAGCAAAGGCGATTCCATCCAATTCCCACAGCAGACGCAGAGGGAGAGACTGCATCCTGAATGCATATTATGGAGCAGTTGTCCAAGTCACTAGGAGCCGATGCACCCCTGGGTGGCTCAAGAAAGGCATTCATCAGCAACGGAAGACACTGGGGACAACAATACCCATGGGCCATTAATGAGTCCAGTAGTCCATCAAAGTCCAATGGCGCAACAAGTTGTGATCCTAGGCATATTTCTAATATTCATTCGTAGCCGCAAAGCAGGCAGATGTATACAGATTGTATGCAGGTAAGCCAAACAGAACCGAAGGACAAGAACCAATACTTGTCCAGTTCTAGAAGTTGAAGTGTGCCAATTGTGTGAACCATGTGCTCACAGCATCGTAGCACCAGCAGTGCTTTCTTCATTCTGAATCAAACCAGGACCCCCATTGTAGATTAGGAAAATTTAAATCAGGATTCCTGCCAAAAGCAGCAGGACAAGTGGGAGCCCTCCAAAAAGGCTTCCCAGCACAGAGTGTATGAGTGATGGAATAACTCCAAAGATTGTCTGAAATGTACTAAGCAGTCCAGAAGTGATACATTTAAAACAAGCATTTCCAATGCAATAGGTCTCAAGAGTTTAAGCTATTGTGTAGTGTTCCTATATTCCCAATAGGCTCTGCGCATTGGAATACTCTATCCTATAGAATAGACGTAGGACTGAGATCTACTAGGTCTGTATCGGATATACTAGACTTAATTGTGAGTGCCAGCTAGCTCAGAGGTCACTAGAAACTTTCTCGAATGAACAAGAAGGGATTAGATTCTGACAACCGCATAAACATGACAACTTTGTTTTCCCAGAGTCGTGGAAACAATAGATAGATATTCTACTCAGTCATTCATGCATGCTTCGTTTCACCAGAGGTGCAGAGAAATAGAGAGACGGGCGTTTTCAATAAAAATATTTATTGAACAGTCTTCTTTCTCATGCAGAAGAAATGAACTGCTACAATCATAATACTGGCTGCCAAGTATAATGCGTACAGCAAGAAGAGTATTATAAAATAATTCTGTAAAAGCATGGCATGGTTTCTAAGCCATAGAATACATACATAAATAAAAAAAGGTTAAAAAGTACTCAATTGGTGTTTCTAAAATACACCTACCCCGGTGGATGTTGTCTCTGGGCATATCTTGGGTCTGGCCTGGTTACTGTAAACCCTTGTGTCTTGTTCAGGAATCTATCTTGACAGTTATTCGTACCTGTGGGCCAGATTAACCATTTTTTCCCATCAGGATTAGTTCTGTTCTGTTTGTAAATGTCGTTTACATCTACCTCCTCATCTGTAGTGGTATAACTATCAGGTGTGGGCTTTGGTATGGACGGTTTGTTTACATCTTTTATCTTAGCCAGGCCAAGACAAGATGTATGTTGAACAGTTTTATTTAAAACATGATTTATCCTGGTATTATGAAGACTCCAAATAAGGCTTCTAAACATTGCACCTGCCAGTCTTTTGTGCCCCAGACAGTTTTTGTCTCAATGTTGTCTCTCCAAAAGTCAAACCCTAATGTGGACAACTGAGCATAAAAGGCCGCAGAATAAATTTGTTTAGTATTAGTCATCATATTTTTCATTCCTGTCGAATTAATATTTCTAAAGTAAAATGTTTCTGGATTTGTGGTATTGAAACCTGAAAAGTATGGACATTTTTCATAGAATCTTTTTGAGCTACCCTTTGGTGGCGTTGGACAATGTTCCCATTGATTATAAGTTAAAATATTTCTAGGATTTGAAGATTTGTGCAAATAATGGTGACCAAAATGATTACAACAATACATTTGTTCATAATCTGATGAACTTTCTAAATATTCATGTATTGCAAATTTTGCTGACATGTCTAAGTCTGCCATCATGTTATTAACAGCCTAAAAGTCCCAATAATCAGAAAATGTGCTCGGTGAAACAAAATCACTCAAGGAAACCTTAAATTGGTGTGGAATCCACAGCAGCTCTACCAGACCATAAATTTCATAGTCAGTTCTGTCCCATGCTATACCACCAGGTGAATCTATGACATAATATCGACAGACAGAATATAGACATACAAAAATATCGACACAAAAATATCGACATCAAAAATATCGGAGTTCTATCTACATAAAGGTAAGTACAAAAATATTGAGAAAAAAAATATCTTAGTACAAAAATATCGAAGTTAAAATATTGTTTTTTTAAATGCATTAATAATAATGTAAAAATAATTTAAAAATACATATAATTTAACGAATTATAAATATAAATATTAAAACATATTTAAAAAATAATAACTAATACATATACATTTAAAATAAATGAAAAAACTCTACATATAATTTAATAGATGTACTTACTCCACATATTGCAACAGTAGGAAAAGTGTTGGATAGCGTAGGGGTAAAAATTACTATTCCCACTCCAGAGGGTGCAACAGTAGAGAAAGCGTTGGATAACGTAAGGGTAAAAATTACTATTCCCACTCCAGAGAGTGCAACAGTAGGGAAAGCATTGGATAGCGTAGGGGGAAAAATTACTATTCCCACTCCAAAGGGTGCAACAGTAGGGAAAGCGTTGGATAGCGTAGGGGTAAAAATTACTATTCCCACTCCAGAGGGTGCAACAGTAGGGAAAACGTTGGATAGCGTAAGGGTAAAAATTACTATTCGCACTCCAGAGGGTGCAACAGTAGGGAAAGCGTTGGATAGCTTAGGGGTAAAACTACTATTCCCACTCCAAAGGGTGCAACAGTAGGGAAAGCGTTGGATAGCGTAGGGGCAAACATTAATATTCTCACTCCAAAGGATGACACAGTAGTGAAAGCGTCGGATAACATGGAGTTAAAAATTACTTCCCACCCTACTCCCCCTTTAACACACAACACACTACACATACAAAAAAACAAAATTAATATAAATATCAATTATTCAATTAATAATATTAAATTGATGTAATTATAAATTAACTAATTAACACATATTAATCACCAATTAATAATTCGTTACCAATTAATAATTAATTAACAAGATATTTACAAGAATAAAGAATATTTATTAATAAATTATTTATAATTAATATTATGAAATAATTAAAACAAACTAATTACCAATTAATTAATTAACAACTAAATAACAATAAATACCAATAAATAAATACAATCTCTTTAATTAATTTAATTTAATTATATCACACCCTATTCCCCTATAAACATACAACCCACCACACATAAATAAATCACATAAAAAATGTAATTGTCATTTAATCACTTAATAATAATTAATTACCAATTAATTATTAATTAACAATAACAAAAAATAATAATCATTACTACAATAACTCTAATTAATGTAATCACCTAATTAATAATAATTAATTACCAATTAAGTATTAATTAACAATAACAAAAAGTAATAGATATTACTACATTAACTCTAATTAATTTAATTAACTAATTAATAATAAATAATTACCAATTAATTATTAATTAATAATTATTTATTAATCACAAATAATAATAAAAATATTAATTAATTATTTATCATTAAAGTACTTCCCACCCTATTCCCCAATAAACCCACAACCCGCTCTGATACTAAAATGCAAAATGTAAACAAAATTACTAATTTCTAAACATACAGTAAAAAACATGTTTAACTCCTTCGCCGCTGGCTCAATTCTCCCGCTGTGCTGGGGGGCGGGGGCGCGTACAGCGCCCCGGTGCTCATGACGAGGTCAGCTCGTCATGAGCTACGGCGCTCCGGTGCTCATGACGAGCTGAGCTCGTCATGACCACGCCCGTTCCAATGGAACGTTCAGCACAGCAGGGGAATCAGCCCAGTGTGCGAGCGTTCCATGGAACGGGCGCGGTCATGACGAGCTCAGCTCGTCATGAGCACTGGAGCGCCGTAGCTCATGACGAGCTGAACTCGTCATGAGCGTCGAAGAGGCTAACAAACATATAAACAACATAATAACATACATAACACTAAACAAAATTTCAATATTATTGGCATACATACCTTAATATCGATATTCTGTCTATCGATATTTTGCACATCGATATTCTATACCATCGAAATTAAAACATTGATATTATTGTATATCGATATTTTAATTTCGATATTTTGTCTCTCTACCCCATCAGGTAGAGGAATGGCTGTGATGTTCACTGATGACAGGTCTCTTTGTTCACGATGAGATGATTTGTGTGGTTTCAGGAGCAAGTTGATGTTCTTACTTGCTATGTCCATTTTACTATATTTTCCATCTATCAGCTTTCCCAAACTTAATACAAGGATTAGCCAAAGTAGGAGAAAAAGTACACCTAACACAATCCAAAATTCAGCCCATGGTAAAACTAGATATGTATTTGCAAGCTGGTGACAAAGTTCCATTAATTGTTCCTTGAAAGTTTTATTTGCTGGCGTTGTTTCGGGCTCACTTGGATCCTCAGAAAAGGTATCGAAGTTGATGAAATAGCCAGAGGCAGTTCTGTCAATTGTTGGTATTGCATCCAGATTATTTGAAATCGCTGGATCTGCTTGATCCCTTGTCATATTAGTATAGTCAGATGCTATATCATTGTAGACGGGAGTGTCTTGACGAACTGTTATTTGGGTTTCAAGAAGTACCAGTTCCATTGCTTTGATGCGCAATCCTTCTTTTCTTACTGTAGATTCTTCAAAGGTGATGCGTCTTTCAGTTTGAACCTCTTGGATAGTAGCAAGATTTGGTCGTCTTCTACATCTTTGGAGTCCACTCGGCCTACTACTTATTATTGGCCGCATGATGTGGTTTGACCAGGTCGATGGATACGGACCTGCTCTCCTTTCTTCCAGCAAGTGTCAGTAACACTGTTTTTGATCCGTGGATTGCTAGTACAGGTACTGGTTTCCCGTAAGAAGGCACAAATTTCTTCTTAGCCGCTATTTTCTCTCTGACTAGATCCCCAATCTTAGGAATCCAGACAGATCTTGCTGGGACAGGTTGTTTTTCTTCAGTGGTCGTTGGCTTCTGTATTGTGTTGCTTAGACTTCTTCTTGTTTCATTTAAGTCCTGCAAAACAGCCAAACGGTCTTTGATATCAAAGGGTTTTTGTTCTACCACTGAAGTGTGACGATCAAGATCCTGGGCAAGCATTCTTTGCAGCATGATCCTGCCCTAAAAACTCCAGCAGGGAAGGCCTAATTCGAGCAACCTGAAACTGACTTTGAACTATATCCCTCCCCTGTTAATCGCACATGTCAGTTGGACCTCTGCGAGTCGTAATTCATCAATGCGCCCGTTATTTTGGTCTTGTATTTTCCTCTGCCGGAAAGATGAAAAACTCTTCATTTCGCCATGGATTGCTGCCTTTAATGTATCCCAAACAATAATAATAGAGGCTGAGCCCCTAATAATATTTATAAATTCTAATATCCAGGGCCTCATATGACCTAAATATGGTTGCTCTAATAAGAGTTTTCTCTCAAATGTCCAGACCCTTGGGACCCTCGCAATGCGACTTAAGGCACAACCAATAATCACAGGATTATGATTGGATATAATCCTAGATGAGATCGAGATCGAGGTAGAATCTGCCAGTTGGTCAGACAAAATAAAATAATCTAAACAAACCATTTTTTGTGGGGCGCAGAAAAATATGTATAGCCGTCAAAATGATTACAATGATAGAACCAAAGATCAGTCAGACAGTGCTCCTGAACCAAGGCTTGCAGAGCTCTAAAAACTCTAGGTTTCTTACCTACATAATTTTGACTCCCCAGTAAGTTAGAATCAGTTGGCAGGTTAATGTTGAAATCCCCGCAAAGACAAATAGGGTGGGGCCAGGGAGCCAGTTCTACATTCAAGTGGTGTAGGACTACAGGATCATTCAGATTTGAGCAGTATACAGTGCAGATAGTCAAGGATCTACCATTTATTGACAGCTCAGCAATTGCCCATTTCCCCCCACTGTCTTGACTAGTTCTTGAACATGATCCCAGTCCTCGTCCTAATAAAATTGCCACCCCCCTGATCATTGAGGTCTGCCGGGAGCACCCGATTAAATCTAACCCAGGAATTTTTAGGAAGTCTTGATTACTCCAGGGTACATGGGTTTCCTGCAGGCACAGTACCTCTAAGTGTAAAGCCTGAATAACTCTCGAAAACAGGGCCCTCTTCTTCCTGTCATTCAACCCACAGACATTCCATGAAGCTATGCGAATTCTACCGAGCGCCATTCAGTCTTTAAAAGGTAGAACCTGAATTAGTTAACACATATAGAAGAATATCAGTCCACCCTTCAAAGTAACGAAGCATCACAGTAATAACATTATTCAACAAAGAGCCATGATAAGTTTGATTTTTCAAGCTTTTTTTATGTGCATCCCCATCCTTCCCACCAAGCCACTCCCCCAAACCTTACACCCACCCACGAACACGCCCCTCACCCCACCACCCCCCAGTCAAGGCAACAGGACCAAAGTCCAAGTGATGGAGGAACTGGTATGAGCACAGGCCCCCCCCCCCCCGAAGTCATTGCCAACATAGAAGTACCAATAGAGGGCATGCCCAAGGGGATATAAAAAGAAAACAGAAAGACGAAGAGTTCCTAAACAAATATAGCGTCATCCCCCCGTAAGGAGCATTACCCCCTGTCAGAAGAACCAAGGATTTTCCAATGCAAAGAAGAGCTAAACAATCTAAATTGAGTCCATAAACTCTTTAGCCTGGATTTCGGAGACAAAAAATCTAGTCTGGCCTTGATAGATGACTTTAAGTTTGGAAGGAAAAAGCAAAAACACCTGCGCACCTTTGGACTAAAAAGGTGCAATTAACTGGCGGAGCTGCCACCTCCGTTCAACCGTAGCTCAACAAAAGTCAGGCCTAACAAAAAACTCACAGCCCTTCCCAGCCCTTCTCCTATCTGGCCTGGCCAAATCATAAATCCTTTCTCTAGCTAAAAAACTACTCAGACAAATTAAAATAGCACGAGGCCTGTTGTCCGTTTGGCCAGAGCGTTGTTTTGGCTTGAAGGGGAACCGAGGAGCACGCTGAATTTCAAGTTGCCAATCCCATTCCTTAACCTCGGGAAACACCTCTGCAATTGGATCAGCCATGAACTGACTGGTATCTGAACCTTCAATCCCTTCAGTGACCCCCAGGACTCTTAGATTGTTTCTCCGGGCCCTATTTTTGATATCAACAAGTTTCCACTGGATGTCGTCCCTCTGGGATTTAATTGAGTCTGTAATGACCTTTTGAGTGGCCAGGTCATCTTCAAGAGTAGAGATCCTCGCATCTGCTTCACCTATCCTGGAAGCGATATCCGCACAGGTTTTGGCCACTCTACGAATAGAATTTTGGACCCTACGGCATGCCCCCTGTGTTCGGGTGCTCTCCTGCCGAGTCTCTTCACGGTGTGCCATTATTGTCTGATATATTATTGCCAGTGTCATCTCGCCCGGATGTGGGCCAGAGCCATTGGGGGCTTGATCTGTAGCAATGCCTAGTACACCAGGCTGTGCAGAGAATGAATAGTCCCAAGCTAGGGAACCGGTGATTGAGCTGGAATCTTGGGGTAGCTTCCAAACTGTGCACAGGCCCTTAGAAAAAACATCAGAATTCAGAGCATCGTTTGTTCGCCAGTCGCCTGCCTCACCATCCTCATCATCTGTCCAGTCCTTATCCAAGCCGCCATCATCCACAGAGGAACCTGTATGTTCTGACAGGGAATAAAAATTGTCGCCATCTGTGTCCCCATCGGGATTTACTAAGACAGTCTGTAGGGGAACTTGCATAGTTTCTCCGAATATATGCTTATTTTGCTGTTGCGGGAGCATGGTAGGATGTAAGGGGGAGTGAGCAACTGCCAACTCTGTAATCAGCACTGAATCTGAGAGAACTACAGCTCCAAGCAGCCCACTGGGCTGTGCCTCCGAATCCAGCGAACCTTCAGTGTAAGACAAAGTCCCAGGAATATTATTGGCAATTGCCCCCACTGATTGCTGGTCAACTACCCTTTCCAAGGTGCCCCCAACAATAGCGTGAGCCGTCACCGCCAAGGGCGATGAAGAGGGAACGCCGACTGCCTTACCAGTAGAGGACTGTGCAGAGGCTTTAGGAGAGACAACAGGCAAGCGGCGAGATTTTGCAGCAACCGGGCTCTGTGGCATTTTGTTGTTGCTGCTTGCCAGAGTTTTAAACATCGCCGGAAAGGTTTTAGCATTCTTCCCGACTTTTGCAGCCGCATTGTCTAACTGGCCTCTATTAGTAATTTCGCCAGATACGACTCCCGCCTGAGTACCTTGGAGTTGAGCCATTACAGCTCCGGTCTTCACAGAGCTCCGAGGCGGGTTCTTCATCTGACCTTTCAGGGGCATGTCAGCACAAGAGGAATACCTTGAGTCGAAGCAGAAGCCGCCGGCCGCCGAGCGCCGCAGTGAAAGAATCCAGCGAGGAAGACAGCTTCTGTAGACGCAAGGCCACCCCAGCTTTCCCTTCTCAGGTCGGTGTAAAGAGAAATATTGTTTTTTGCTTTTAACTTTCCCCACCACGAGGATAAAGCCAATTCAGGTCCAACAGACACCCGATCTGTTTTCAGGGAAAGTCCTTTAGAAATCCATTAGAATACCAGAGTCAGCAAGTCATCCAGGGGAGAGAGTGCTAGGACTAACCCTCGGCGAAGCACTACGCTACGCTCGCGGAGTTTGCGAAATTTTCGCAACTTCGCACTACGCGAGCTGCACGTAGCACAGTGCGAACATGCGTAGTGCAGCGTAGCGTAGTGCAGCTGTCATTTTTTGCTTCTTCGCGGTCCTGAACGTCATGTTCGCGATCGCGAGCAAGCAAAATGACATCCCGGCGAGATTCTCAACGCGAGGAGGTCAGGTTTCTCATTGTGAGTGGTTGCGCATACTCGCGACCGCTCTCAATGAGAAACTACCTGTTCGCGTTGAGAAAGCTGCCGCTCGAGTAATAATCTACTCGAGCAGCAGAAAACTACAGCTCGCACTGTGCAAGATGCCGTTTTCAATGCTTGCACAGTGCCGGATGCTTGTCCGCACTGTGCAATCATTGAAAACGCATCTTGCACAGTGCGAACATGCTACTACGCAGCTCGCGTAGTGCTACGTGAAGTTCACGTAGTGCAAAGTGCACTGTTCGCGTTGAGAAAGCTGCCGCTCGAGTAATAATCTACTCGAGCAGCAGAAAACTACAGCTCGCACTGTGCAAGATGCCGTTTTCAATGCTTGCACAGTGCCGGATGCTTGTCCGCACTGTGCAATCATTGAAAACGCATCTTGCACAGTGCGAACATGCTACTACGCAGCTCGCGTAGTGCTACGTGAAGTTCACGTAGTGCAAAGTGCACTTCGCGTAGCTTCGCGTAGCGCTACTTCGCGAACTACGCCCACCCTTAGCTAGGACCAGCTCACACAGCCAAAGGACTGCCCGCCATCTTGCCTCCCTTTGTGTCCCTCTTGCCTCCCTTTGTGTCCCCGCTTGTACAGATTTTCACATGCAAATTCAATTGATCGACTTCTGCTAAAGCTCAATAAACATGAGCAATAAATGAGCTTTGTTGGACTTGGCCCTCTCCGCAGGGTCATCCACAGACATGTTTGCCTTCCTCCTCCTATATTTGCTGCATTTGTTGTTGTTGTCTTTAGGACTCTGCCCACTTTACTACTGCTAACCAGTGCTAAAGTGCTTGCACTCTCTCTCCCCTAAACATGGTAACATGGGCTAATACCCAATTGTCATATTTAATTTGCTTGTAAGACCCTAGTAAAGTATTACTACATGTGCCTAGGGCCTGTAAATTAAATGCTTCTAGTGGGCCTGCAGCACTAGTTGTGCCACCCACTTAAGTAACACTTTAAACATGTCTCAGGCCCGCCATTGCAGAGCCTGTGTGTGCAGTTTAAACAGCCATTTTGCCAGGCCCAAACCTGTCTTTTTATAAATATACGTCAAACCAAGGGTAGGCCCTGGACAGCCCAGAGGGCAGGGTGCAATGTATTTAAAAATTAGGACATGACCATTTAAGTTTTACAAGTCCTGGTAGTGAAAAACTCTTACATTTGTTTCATACTACTGCAAGGCATATATCTTTCATAAGATAACATTTGAGTTGCCTTATTTAATTTTATAAGGGTAACTTACAAATAGGAAGAGATAACCAGATCATCTTTGGTGTCTCTGGAATCCTAATTCAAAATCCTAACTTATTGGGAAGTTGGATTTTAAATTACAATTCTGCGAATTCCACTTTAAGAAAGTTGGCATGTGCTTTCCTTAGCCTTTTGGTGTCTGCATTCTGTCTCTGGTCACATGACTTGGTGCAGTTGGCAGTTGGTCTTTGTGTATTCCTCCTAGACAGCCACACACAGTGGGAACTTAGGAGTAACTGGATGGGCCATCACTGGCAGGATGGGAGGGAAGAGTTGGGCACAGCCCCATTTGCACTTATATAAGTTGTGTTCTGTCTTCACACAGAAGGGATGCATACCCCCTGCAGTAAGCCTGAAGCCACAAAAGGAAGGGCATCTGTGCACTTTAAAGACATGCCTCTAGAAGCTTCTCCCCCATTTAAAGGTACAACTGTGTATAAAAGAAGGACTTCAGATACCAACTCTTAAGCACACTTCTGGACATGTGGATACTCTGCCAGGAAGAAGGACTGTTGTGCTGTGGAAGAGCTGCCACTTTGCTGGACTGCACTCGGCTGGATACCTGCTTTGCTCCAAGGGATTTTGGCTGGCCTCCTGATCTGAAGACTCAGGGACATGGGCTTCCAACAACCTTGCATCTGCTCCTGGACCCTGCCATCTGTGAGCCTTCCCTGCCAAGTGGTACCACTCCAGTCCTGGCCCTTTGGGAGTCGCTTCGGCTGCACAACACATCTTCGACGCGGATCCCCGCAATGCTCTGCAAACTAGGGTTTTAGGTACTCTGCCCAGCAGGCCTAACTGAGTCCTTGTAGCCGACCCACGCTCCATCACAGTTGGCCTGAACTCGTCTTTTTGTCCCGGTCCAGCACGACCAGATATCCAGAGTTGGCGATTGACTACTTTTAATTCTATTTTCCCAACTACAACAAAAAACAATAACTCCAGTTCTACTAAGTGGATTTTTGTAATTTTGGTCTTGTTTTATTTATTAAACACTACTAATGTTTTAAAAGACTGATCAGAACTGAATTAATTGTGCCTGACCTTCTAATCATTCTCATATTTGAAAACAGTACAACGCTCAACTACACTCACCAAGAAAAGCTTAGTAATATCATTTACATATTCAAGAAACCCATTAGGTGTTCAGCTGAGCATTCGTTTTAAAAAGTGCTCAACTGTGAGTTCACAACTCGATTGATAATTTCCATAGCCTTATTGTGTTGTTAATTTTGCTGTGAATAAGGAGTTAGTCAGTTTTCATTTAACACTGTTGTATCCTCTTCCGGGTCCCACTTATGTTCAACTGGGCTCCCCTTTTCAAAATAGGACAGTGACTAAATAAAAAATGATAAATCTCAGCAGTAAAGTTTAATTCATGGTTCCTATTTGGGTCTAATACCAATACGTTTTCAAGTAAAGACAAATGAAATTAATGTTATGCATTATTGTCTATGACTACAGCTGACTACAAACAATTTAATTTTGTGACTATTCTTTTCCTTACCCTATTCAAGTGCTAGCATAAGCTGACATTATTGCTGTTGGTGCTGTGAACGCGTGCTACGTTGTTATGTAGAAACTGCAGTCATGGAAGCCGGTTCACTAAAATGCCAGTGGTAGCGGAAGTAAAATCATGTACCCTTTGACCTTTATAATGTCACAGGAAGTTACATCAAATGACCTTTGACCCTGCATCACACCAAGAAGTGATGTCACATATCTGTAATCCTCATGACATCACAATACTTAACATTGCTGAAGTTAAGTAGTTGCATAATTAATATTACATATATTCTTCTTGGGGAGAGCAAAAGGTGTGGGTTTCTCTTCCCTGAGAAAGGTTTGAAAAATGGGCTTTACTAGGGTATTTAAATGCACAGTTTTCACATCTGCTAAAAAGCATTAGGTTCTAAACAATAAATCACTAAATATTCAAGTCCTTTCATGGTGTGCCAAGCGACTGAAATCCGACGCCTCACCCAAATTAGGTTTTTGAAATGTCCTATGGGTGCTCCCTTATGTCAAAATTACCTCTATTGCTAGGACCAACATTTTGCCCAAACATTACATACAAGAGGCCAGTGCCAGGATGTTATTTTCCTAATGCTGCTTCTCTTGCACTGCGGAGGTCGATTATGTCAGAGGTTATGTCTAATACGTCGAGGACCACATGTTGGCACTGATGGCCAATGGCCTTGCCACCGTTGCCTTCCCATATACCAAGAATTTCATCCTATGTGCCATCACAAGCAATTTGCCACAGGTGCCAACTATGCCAAGAATTTCCTCCAGGAGGCCAGCACTGGAATTTTGTCATGGGCGTTCCTTGCCAAAATGTACCTACAGTGTGCCAGCGGTGGGGTATCCCATACGCAAGTATTGCCTCCAATATTCCAATGCCAACAGTTTGTCAAGGATGCTTCTATAAGCCAAGAACCATGCCAGGTCCAACAGCGGATCTGCACGCATGACAGCACACGCTCACTAATATTCACATATTCACACTTATGCTATTGTCACGCTCATGAGCACTGACTTGCACTTATTCATTTTCACCCACTCGTGTGCACTCACTCTCACCCTCAATCACTCATTCGCACTCTCTCACTCACTCTTACTCTGACTCACTTATACTTATTGTAGGAGAGTAGGGTCTGCTATCCTATGGTCACCCCAAATTTTTGCTTTTTGCTTCACTGGTTTTCGACTACTGAGGCTGTGGGCCTGCTGATCAGACCCCCAGCCTGCTGTTCTCTCACTAAATTAATGACACATGTGCTATAGGCACATACCAATTGGAAATGGACTCCTTGTCAGCCCCTGTAGAATGCACTATAGGTGCACAGGGCATAGGGGCCACTAAGGCCTACCAGGGGCTGCAGCATATCTTTTGCCACCCCTGGCTGGTTCTTAAATTGACACAACTGGCTGATCACTCAGCTGGGGTAAGGTGGTGTACACACCCCTTGCTTAGATATAGTATACCTATGTCTAAACCTATATCTGGACACATGTAAACCTGTGAGCCACTCCTATAGTCAGGCCTCATCAATCCTGGAGGCTGAGTGCGTGGTTTTATGTGAGATGGAGCTCTAGCATGAGCTGAGCCTGTCTGCAGCCGTCGGGAACAAATCCCTAAGCTGTTTCAGGATAATGCCATACCATATACTATTAAGTGCCTTATAATCCTCGCGGTTATTTAGCAACTTTGGTTTGGCTTTATCAAAACATGTCGTGTAAGGTGTCATACGCTTTGGAATACCATCCCCTCGCCAGTTCTGGCGACGGGGATGGCATTCCACCCCTCTAGAGGGGTAAGACATGTTACTTTACTTTAATGCGGTTGGTTTCTCCAAAGGCCTTAAGATCCACAAAATGGATGCCTCTGCCACAGACAAATGTCTGGACCCCTGGAGCTGACCGAAACTCAGCCAAAGGGGTCCTGGACAAAGGGTTTCCTGTCACAGGAGGGTGTCACCGCCCTCCAGACAGGAGATAGTGTATTGTAGCAGGGAGGTTTGAAAGAAACCAGACACTGCTTGGGGCGCACAAGGCTGCCCCTTGCATAATCCGGCCAAACCGGTTCTGGGGCACTCCAACCCTCGTGCCAGGGCGGCCTGGATCAAAGGAAGGGGGTGTATCCACCCACTTCCTGGGTCCCACCCATAGGAGGGGACCTAGCAGGTAATCACGCCCACCAGATTCGAATAAGAGTGGGAGCAGTGCCAATGCACATCAGATTTCCTGGAAGAAACATTTGAAATGAAACTCTGGACCCTTGGACCTCCATCTCAACGTGGAAGCCCGAAGAATCTCCCTTGTGGTCAAGGAGTGACCACCCTGCAGCAGCAGGCACCATCCAGCCCTTGACATCTACTTAGTTGCAGTTCCCGCCGGAACTCGAGCGACTGAGATCGACGAGATCAAGCTTGCCTACCTTCCAACAGCCCGATCCACAGTCCCTGCAGAGCTGAGACCCGTGGAGGCGACCGGAAGCGTGGGGCACGCCATCTTGAATTGACCACGAGACGCTGACCGTGCAGCCCACGAGTGACCCTCGAAGCTGTGCACCGGGGTTTGAGAAGCCCCCACACTGAGCTACTCCTGAGCCGAAGTTCAGCCCTCCACACTCGACGAGTGCTGCGTGGGGCCCTTTGGCACTATTTGGCTCAACGCGTTGGCCCGGTCACTTGCCAGCTGGCTAGTGGTCCCTGTGCCAACGAACTACCTAAGAAGACTCGTGAATCTGGTTGCTCCAGATCCACACCAGCTCCCCTGAAAAGGAGCCCCGACTCTGACCTTCCTGGACCGAGTGAGAAGCAATCTTCCGATCCTGCGTGGATTGCTCTTACCAAGGCTTGTTTGCTCCAAACTTGAAGCCGACTGCACCGACAGTGAGAGCCTGCGTGGGACAGATCGTGATCTGCTCCTGGACGTCGCAGATGCCCCAGAGCCCACGTGACAGCGGAGAGAAGCTCCTCGACGACCACCTGATTGCGCCCGACATTGCCTGGTTCCGTCCTGGTTCCACCCTGGTCACTGCTGAGTGACCCAGACTCTGTCCCCTCTGCTTTCAGGTACTCTACAACTTGAGTCCACCCTTGGACTCCACCGGACACTTCATCTTTAACCCGCCTGCAGCCCTTTCAGCTCCAAGCACCAAGAGCCTGCGTGTCAAAACCCGACGCCACTTCGACCCTGTGCACCCACTTCCTGTGGGTGAGGTAACTTTGCTCCGCCGGTGTTCCCACACTGGTGCACACCTCTAGGGTCTGTGTGTTAAGTTTTGTTCCTCTAGGTTCAGCGGAAGTGTCCTTAAACTTTAACTCTTTGACTTTTACGCACCATTGGTTAACATTGGTGCATGCGTGCGCTTTCCGCACATCTCCGGAATCCCGAGGGCCATTCCCGACTTCAGCATTGCTTGTCCTGACTGCTCCCAGCGATTCCCTAGGCCCTAGGCCTAACCACTGTTCGAGTGGCCTCTCTTATACCACTTGTTTAGTATATGGTTTGAATGGCCACCCGCCCTCATCCATAATTGTGCAACTTGTATGTTTAAACAGTGCTTTTGATTTAACGCTTGTGCCCCTTTATTCATAAAGAATACTGGGGATTGTTTTTAGTAATAAACACATATATTTTTATAATATATACTTGTGTGGTGTCCTTTCATTTGGTATTACAGGATTGTATGTGGTAAAACAGCTCGCTTAACACGACCTCTTAAGTTAAGCCTTTAGGCTGCTTAGTCCATGCTACCCCTAGGATAGCTTGTCTAATAAGGTTGACTTACAACCAGACACCATAAGGGATTATTTGGTCAGGTAGTAGGTGGTTCCAGAATTGGAAACATCCCCTACCAGGCCAACTTCTCACATTGGTGAGCAGCGGTGCGGATTTGAGCTTGCTGTTGTTTTACCATTGCAATCTTTATATCAAATTGAAAGATCACATCAAGTACCTCTAGGTACATATAAAATCAAAAGCTTAGCATATTAAGTTCTACTGAACTTAGTAGTTGTAGGTTGAAGGGATTAGCACACCCTGACTACAACTAACTAGCCAGGTACAGTAGGAAAACACTTAGTGTAGGTAAGTGCACCACTTGCACCTCACTAGTAACCATGTCTGACACAGGAAAAGCCTCAGGGTCTGCTCCTGTGACAGTTGACCCTACCCAGGCAACTTTTGGATATGACAAACTAACCCGCAGAGACTTGATTGCCTTGTGCAAAGCAAGAGGGTTAAAAAGGGGCAGAAGCCCCACCTGCCTAATCCTGGTGGAAATCCTAGAACAGGATGACTTAGAGAAGGCAAAAGCATCTTCCCTAGACACAGGAAATGGAGGGAACCCCCCTGTAGTTGATCCCCCTGAAGAGGAGGATGATGATGACTTGGATGAGGACTCAGATGTTGAGGACTTAGAAGTACAGGATCAGGGTAGCCAGGTTCCAGTTGGTAGGCTTAGCCAGGCCAACTTGGACCTACTGGGGAATGGAGAGGGCCAGCACCTCCCCAGAACCCAACATGTTATTCTCCCAGGCAACAGAAGAGTGAGATCTCCCTCAGGGGACTCTCATGTTTCTAGTGCCTCCAGAGAATCACAGAGAGGCATGAATGCTTCTCAAAAGCTAGAACATAGGGCCAGAATGAGGGCTGTCAAACTCCAGATAGAGAGGGAGGAGGTAGCCTTGGCTCAAGCTAGACTTGCCTTGGCAAGAGAGCAGAAATTAAGTGGCTTAGATGTCACTGGTGGCAGCAATTTTCCAAGAGAAAAAGACAGGGCCTATGATAATAGAAACCTGACCAAAATTGTGCCCCCCTTTAAAGAAGGGGATGACATCCACAAATGGATGACTGCTCTTGAGAGAGCCTGCATGGTACAGCAGGTTCCTGAGAATCAGTGGGCTGCAATTTTGTGGTACTCCTTTTCTGAGAAAGGAAGAGACAGGCTCCTCACAGTTAGACCTGAGGATGCCAAAAACTACTCTGTTTTGAAGAGTGCTCTTATTGAAGGGTATGGCCTAACCACTGAGCAATACAGGTTGTTGTTCAGAGACACCCAAAAAGCACAGACTCAAGACTGGACTGATTTTGTGGAGTGTGCCACTAAGGCTTTGGAGGGTTGGTTGCAGGGAAGTAAAGTTTCAGACTATACAGGATTGTACAATCTTATGATGAGAGAACAGATCCTTAATAACTGTACAAACCAGCTGTTGCATCAATACCTTATTGACTCTGATCTGACCTCTCCCCAAGAATTGGGAAAGAAGGCAGACAAATGGGTCAGAACAAGGATTAAGCAGAAACCCCAGAACCAAGGTGGTGACCAGAAGAAAACAGACCAGAAGGGTGGTAACCAGAATCAGAAAGATAAAGAAAAAGACCAGAAGTCTTCAGGCCCCCAAACTAATAGTAAGGAGGGTGGTTCCCAAAATGGTAACAAAAAGAAGAAGAACAAAGGTCCAAAGACACCTTGGTGTAATACCTGCAAATCAGTTTCACACTGGGGCAGTGAGTGCACCAAGGCAAATCCAGTTCCCACCACTACAGCTCCTAAAGCAACTGCAACCCCAAGTACAGTAAGCAGTGGTGGAACACAGTCCAAGGGTGTAGCTGGGTTGACCCTGGGTATTGAAGTAGGATCTGGCCTAGTCAGAGTCCCTACACAGGCAGTTCTCCTGTATGATATGGACATTGAGTTGCCCACTGCAGTAAGCCCCACTAACCTGGGCAAATACAGGCAGACTCCCTTAATTAATGAGAAACTGGCTCAAGCATACAGGGACACATGTGCCAGTGTCACCATGGTGACACCTGACTTTGTGGACCCTGGACAGATTGTACTAGGAGAGAGCTACCTAGTAACCAATGCCAGCAACTCCACTACCTCCCATAGTGTGGCAGTTGTGAACTTCTCCTGGGGAGGAGTTGATGGCCTAAAGAAAGTTGTGGTGAGTGCAGCCCTACCAGTAGACTGTCTGTTAGGCAATGACCTTGAAAGCTCAGCATGGTCAGAAGTGGAGTACAGGACTCATGCAGAAATGCTAGGGATTTCAGAGCATGTCCTTGCCATGACAAGGGCTCAGGCTAAGAAGTGCCTTCCTGAACCAGTGGTAGATCTTGAGACAATAGACCAGCCACAACCCAAGAGAAGGAGCAAGAGAGGAAAGGCCCAGCCTTCCACCTTGCCCCAGGTTGAGGATCAAGTTTCAGAGGAAACTGATTCTGCAGTCCAAGAGGAGACTGTCTCAGAGGAGCTTGAACCTGACCAGGTTGAGTTTCTGGGGACAGGGGGACCCTCAAGGGCAGACCTGAGGCAGGCTCAATTAGATTGCCCTTCCCTTGAACCCCTCAGACAGCAGGCTGCTGCTGAGGCTGCTGGGGATGCCAAAGGTACCCATACTGTGTATTGGGATGAGGGACTCCTTTACTCAGAGGCTAGAGACCCCAAGCCTGGCATGACCAGGAGGTTGGTCATACCTCTGCAGTTTAGGGGGTTCCTTCTTACCTTGGCCCATGATATTCCCCTTGCAGGACACTTAGGCCAGAACAAGACGTGGGACAGGCTTGTTCCACACTTTCACTGGCCTCACATGTCAGAGGATGTCAAGGAGTTTTGTCGCTCCTGTGTCACTTGCCAAGCCAGTGGTAAGTCAGGTGGCACAACAAAGGCCCCCCTAATACCACTACCTGTGGTGGGGGTCCCCTTTGAGAGAGTTGGAATTGATATTGTGGGTCCAATGGACCCCCAAACAGCATCTGGGAACAGATTCATACTGGTGGTAGTGGATCATGCCACCAGGTATCCAGAGGCTATTCCCCTAAGGACCACCACAGCACCTGTGGTGGCAAAAGCCCTCATTGCAGTTTTCTCAAGAGTGGGCTTTCCTAAGGAGGTACTATCAGATAGAGGGACGAATTTTATGTCCAGCTATCTGAAAGCAATGTGGAAGGAATGTGGAGTAAACTATAAGTTTACCACCCCATATCATCCACAATGCAATGGGCTTGTGGAGAGATTTAACAAGACTCTTAAAGGCATGATAAAAGGATTACCAGAGAAGCTCAGGCGGAAATGGGACATTCTTTTACCCTGCCTGCTCTTTGCTTACAGAGAGGTCCCACAGAAGGGGGTTGGCTACAGCCCTTTTGAACTTTTGTTTGGCCACCCTGTGAGAGGTCCATTGTGTTTGGTGAAGGAAGGATGGGAGTTACCTCTCAAAAAGCCCAAACTAGACATAGTGGACTATGTACTTGGTCTCCGCTCCAGGATGGCTGAGTACATGGAAAGAGCATCCAAAAACCTGGAGGCCAGCCAAGAATTACAGAAAGCTTGGCATGACCAAAAGGCTGTGCTGGTAGAGTTCCAACCAGGACAGAAGGTATGGGTACTGGAGCCAGTGGCTCCAGCAGCACTCCAAGACAAATGGAGTGGACCCTATCCTATTATTGAGAAGAAGGGGGAAGTCACCTACTTGGTAGACTTTGGAACACCCAGGAGCCCTCACAGGGTAATCCATGTGAATCGCTTGAAAGCATTTGTGGACAGGGAGGACATGAGCTTGCTCATGGCCACAGATGGGGAACAGGAGGAAGAGAGTGACCCTCTCCCAGACCTGCTTTCTCAG
Source organism: Lissotriton helveticus (assembly GCF_964261635.1). Taxonomy (NCBI): domain Eukaryota; kingdom Metazoa; phylum Chordata; class Amphibia; order Caudata; family Salamandridae; genus Lissotriton; species Lissotriton helveticus. Next base: position 1,109,264 of record NW_027611718.1, read on the forward strand.
AACCCTGATGATGGTTCAGTTGATGGAGTAGCCTTGGCAGGCAGCCTCACTGACCAACAACAGAGGGACTGCAGACAAGTTTTGCAGGCTCACAGGCAAATGTTTTCACTCACACCCAGCCAGACTGACTGGTGTACCCATGTTGTGGACACTGGTGACAGTCTGCCTGTCAAGAATAAGATCTACAGGCAACCTGATCATGTCAGGGATTGCATCAAGGCTGAGGTGCAAAAGATGTTGGAGCTTGGAGTGATTGAGCCATCAGAGAGCCCATGGGCCAGCCCAGTAGTCCTGGTGCCAAAACCTCATACCCAAGATGGAAAGAGAGAAATGAGGTTTTGCGTGGATTACAGGGGTCTCAATGCTGTCACTAGGACAGATGCTCACCCCATTCCAAGAGCAGATGAGCTCATTGACAGATTGGCTTCTGCCAAGTTTCTGAGCACATTTGATCTGACAGCTGGCTACTGGCAAATCAGACTAGCTGAGGAGTCAAAAGCCAAAACAGCATTCTCTACCCCTAGTGGACATTATCAGTTTGTGGTAATGCCCTTTGGTTTGAAGAATGCACCTGCCACTTTCCAAAGGTTGGTGAACCAAGTCCTTACTGGGTTGGATGACTTTTGTGCAGCTTATCTAGATGATATTGCTGTCTTTAGCTCCACCTGGGAGGATCACCTGATCCACCTGAAGAAAGTTTTGGAGGCCCTGCAAAAGGCAGGCCTAACTATCAAGGCCACTAAGTGCCAGATAGGGCAGAGTAAGGTTGTATACCTGGGCCACCTAGTAGGTGGAGGCCAGGTTCAGCCACTGGAAAGCAAAATCCAGGCCATACAGGACTGGGCTCCTCCAGTTACCCAGACACAAGTCAGAGCCTTCTTGGGCCTGACTGGGTATTACAGAAAGTTTGTGAAAAACTATGGGTCTATAGTGACACCATTAAATGACTTGACATCCAAGAAGATGCCAAAAAAGGTTCAGTGGACAGTTAGCTGTCAGAAGGCATTTGAAGACCTGAAGAAGGCCATGTGCTCTGCACCTATCCTAAAGAGTCCTGACTACTCCAAACAGTTCATTGTTCAGACAGATGCTTCTGAGTTGGGGGTGGGAGCTGTGCTCTCACAACTTAATCAAGATGGTCAAGACCAGCCTATTGCTTTCATTAGCAGGAGGCTGACTCCCAGAGAGAAACGTTGGTCAGCCATTGAGAGGGAGGCCTTTGCTGTGGTTTGGGCATTAAAGAAGTTGAGGTCCTACTTGTTTGGAACTCACTTCCTGGTGCAGACAGACCATAAGCCCCTCTTATGGCTTAATCAGATGAAGGGTGAAAATCCCAAACTGCTCAGGTGGTCCATTTCCCTACAGGGGATGGACTTTACAGTGGAGCACCGCCCAGGGACTGACCATGGTAATGCAGATGGTCTCTCCAGGTACTTCCACTTAGAACATGAAGACTTATCTGGTCAAGGTTAGTTTAATGTCCCTGCGTTTGGGGGGGGGTTGTGTAGGAGAGTAGGGTCTGCTATCCTATGGTCACCCCAAATTTTTGCTTTTTGCTTCACTGGTTTTCGACTACTGAGGCTGTGGGCCTGCTGATCAGACCCCCAGCCTGCTGTTCTCTCACTAAATTAATGACACATGTGCTATAGGCACATACCAATTGGAAATGGACTCCTTGTCAGCCCCTGTAGAATGCACTATAGGTGCACAGGGCATAGGGGCCACTAAGGCCTACCAGGGGCTGCAGCATATCTTTTGCCACCCCTGGCTGGTTCTTAAATTGACACAACTGGCTGATCACTCAGCTGGGGTAAGGTGGTGTACCCACCCCTTGCTTAGATATAGTATACCTATGTCTAAACCTATATCTGGACACATGTAAACCTGTGAGCCACTCCTATAGTCAGGCCTCATCAATCCTGGAGGCTGAGTGTGTGGTTTTATGTGAGATGGAGCTCTAGCATGAGCTGAGCCTGTCTGCAGCCGTCGGGAACAAATCCCTAAGCTGTTTCAGGATAATGCCATACCATATACTATTAAGTGCCTTATAATCCTCGCGGTTATTTAGCAACTTTGGTTTGGCTTTATCAAAACATGTCGTGTAAGGTGTCATACGCTTTGGAATACCATCCCCTCGCCAGTTCTGGCGACGGGGATGGCATTCCACCCCTCTAGAGGGGTAAGACATGTTACTTTACTTTAATGCGGTTGATTTCTCCAAAGGCCTTAAGATCCACAAAATGGATGCCTCTGCCACAGACAAATGTCTGGACCCCTGGAGCTGACCGAAACTCAGCCAAAGGGGTCCTGGACAAAGGGTTTCCTGTCACAGGAGGGTGTCACCGCCCTCCAGACAGGAGATAGTGTATTGTAGCAGGGAGGTTTGAAAGAAACCAGACACTGCTTGGGGCGCACAAGGCTGCCCCTTGCATAATCCGGCCAAACCGGTTCTGGGGCACTCCAGCCCTCGTGCCAGGGCGGCCTGGATCAAAGGAAGGGGGTGTATCCACCCACTTCCTGGGTCCCACCCATAGGAGGGGACCTAGCAGGTAATCACGCCCACCAGATTCGAATAAGAGTGGGAGCAGTGCCAATGCACATCAGATTTCCTGGAAGAAACATTTGAAACGAAACTCTGGACCCTTGGACCTCCATCTCAACGTGGAAGCCCGAAGAATCTCCCTTGTGGTCAAGGAGTGACCACCCTGCAGCAGCAGGCACCATCCAGCCCTCGACGTCTACTTAGTTGCAGTTCCCGCCGGAACTCGAGCAACTGAGATCGACGAGATCAAGCTTGCCTGCCTTCCAACAGCCCGATCCACAGTCCCTGCAGAGCTGAGACCCGTGGAGGCGACCGGAAGCGTGGGGCACGCCATCTTGAATTGACCATGAGACGCTGACCGTGCAGCCCACGAGTGACCCTCGAAGCTGTGCACCGGGGTTTGAGAAGCCCCCATCCTGAGCTACTCCTGAGCCGAAGTTCAGCCCTCCACACTTGACGAGTGCTGCGTGGGGCCCTTTGCCACTATTTGGCTCAACGCGTTGGCCCGGTCACTTGCCAGCTGGCTAGTGGTCCCTGTGCCAACGAACTACCTAAGAAGACTCGTGAATCTGGTTGCTCCAGATCCACACCAGCTCCCCCTGAAAAGGAGCCCCGACTCTGACCTTCCTGGACCGAGTGAGAAGCAATCTTCCGATCCTGCGTGGATTGCTCTTACCAAGGCTTGTTTGCTCCAAACTTGAAGCCGACTGCACCGACGGTGAGAGCCTGCGTGGGACAGATCGTGACCTGCTCCTGGACGTCGCAGATGCCCCAGAGCCCACGTGACAGCGGAGAGAAGCTCCTCGACGACCACCTGATTGCGCCCGACATTGCCTGGTTCCGTCCTGGTTCCACCCTGGTCACTGCTGAGTGACCCAGACTCTGTCCCCTCTGCTTTCAGGTACTCTACAACTTGAGTCCACCCTTGGACTCCACCGGACACTTCATCTTTAACCCGCCTGCAGCCCTTTCAGCTCCAAGCACCAAGAGCCTGCGTGTCAAAACCCGACGCCACTTCGACCCTGTGCACCCACTTCCTGTGGGTGAGGTAACTTTGCTCCGCCGGTGTTCCCACACTGGTGCACACCTCTAGGGTCTGTGTGTTAAGTTTTGTTCCTCTAGGTTCAGCGGAAGTGTCCTTAAACTTTAACTCTTTGACTTTTACGCACCATTGGTTAACATTGGTGCATGCGTGCGCTTTCCGCACATCTCCGGAATCCCGAGGGCCATTCCCGACTTCAGCATTGCTTGTCCTGACTGCTCCCAGCGATTCCCTAGGCCCTAGGCCTAACCACTGTTCGAGTGGCCTCTCTTATACCACTTGTTTAGTATATGGTTTGAGTGGCCACCCGCCCTCATCCATAATTGTGCAACTTGTATGTTTAAACAGTGCTTTTGATTTAACGCTTGTGCCCCTTTATTCATAAAGAATACTGGGGATTGTTTTTAGTAATAAACACATATATTTTTATAATATATACTTGTGTGGTGTCCTTTCATTTGGTATTACAGGATTGTATGTGGTAAAACAGCTCGCTTAACACGACCTCTTAAGTTAAGCCTTTAGGCTGCTTAGTCCATGCTACCCCTAGGATAGCTTGTCTAATAAGGTTGACTTACAACCAGACACCATAAGGGATTGTTTGGTCAGGTAGTAGGTGGTTCCAGAATTGGAAACATCCCCTACCAGGCCAACTTCTCACACTTATTCACTCATTTTGATGCACACACTCACACTCCCATGATCCCATATACACACATACATGCTCGCACATATGCACGCTCTTTCACCAAGACTCGGTCTCACCCACATGCATGCACACAGCAAACATTAAAACCATGTTATTATTGTTATCTAAGATGCCACTAAATATCCAGATCTTACTGCTCTACTTTTTATTACACTAATAGTGAATAATAAACTATTATTCACTATTAATGTAATTAAAATGAGCAGAAAACGAGGTTAGGGACTGATGCTGAAAATGCAAAACACCCCTGTGTCCTTGGCACTGATTTTGCTACCTCTGAGGCCAGGGGTTGCAAAGGCAGTGCTGGGGGTAGCAAGGGACATGAGGGTTGATACCGAAAATTAGCAAAAATCGTCAAAAAAAGTTTTTTTGACAAGATTTGCTAATTTTCCAAATAGCTCAGAATGGATATCACAGTCACTTTGTGAGTACCCATGACCTAAATATACTTGTTAGAAAGCTCAGATCTGATGCTTTCATTTGATCTATCTACCTTTGCTATTATCTGAAGTTTTTTTTTCAGCTTCCAGCCAAGGGAAGAACCTGACATCGTACCCAATTTTGAGCAACGTAGCCTGGATGGAAGTAGTGACTATGCCCCCTTAAACCCCAAAACTTCAAAAAGTCATCCCTGGAGGCCAGAAATGGGTCTTAGACACTCCTGGTATGTCATCTGAGGTATACTAAGGGGTCCTTAGGTCCAGAACTAGAAATTTGATGTGACTCTGAGCTCAATGTGATGTGACTCTGAGCTCTATGGCCTATATTGGGAAAAATGAGTTTGATCCCAAACACCTCGAAATGTCACAAATAGGAGTCAGACATGTACCTGGAGGCTGGAAATGAGCCCTAGCCACTCTTGTTATATCATCTGAGATATATTATGGGGTCCTGGTGGCTACAGTGACCTGAAAACAGTCATACAAAGCAATTTGAATCCATACGAGGCAATTTTTAATTTGCGGCCATCTGGTCACCCTTTGAAATGGATAGGATATACTACAGAGGATGTAGTGCACTCTATTTCTTGAAGCATATGATGTACTGACTTAATTTCAATTGCAGTATGTAGCTAAGACATTTACAATTCATAGTGGTAACTCTCATGGTTGTGGCTTATAGGGACAAGGTACAAATCAAGTGTAACCTTCAGGTAAGTTTTTATTTTTCACTTTCATGTGTGTTGTAGAACACTTTATAATTTTGGCTATAATTCATAGTCTGTACATTATAGAGACATAATTTAAACAGCACTTTGTTCCTAGTGATGTGCATCTTACCCATGTGAATTATTATGTGTGTGGCGTATTGTAAAGTTGTCAAAATTTGAGGTTGAATGTATGACGTTTTTCAATACCGTCGCATGTACGAAAAAGTATGCCTTACATTTTGTCCCATACTTCTAAAACCATACAATCTGGATCCATAATTGGAAGTGCAGCATTAAGCTAACATGATGCCACTGTCCTGTGTTCATTTTCATGCATGTGGAAAGCTTCAAAGTGGTGTGAATCTTTCAGCGATTAAACACATATTTTTTTTAAAAATCCTCCAGCTTTTGCAAAATGTGTCACGTATGTTATGTCATCAGTCAAGATCCATATTAGATAGAGCTTGATTTCCAACTGCAACACATTCTATAACATAGCCTACTACAGTGTGCCATTTTATATGCATGTGGCTCACACACAAGGTGCATACAAAGCAATTTGAATCCATACGAGGCGATTTTTAATTTGCGGCCATCTGGTCACCCATTGAAATGGATAGGATATATTACATAGTATGTGGTGCACTATAAATCTTGAACCATATGAGGTACTGACCTAATTTCAATCACAGTATGTAGCTAAGACATCTACACTTTATAGTGGTAACTCTCATATTTGTGGCTTATAGGGACAAGGTACAAATCAAGTGTAATCTTCAGGAAAAGTTTTTATTTTTCACTTTCATGTGTGTTGAAGAACACTTTATGCTTTTGGCTACAAAATGTGAAGTTGAATGTATGATGTTTTTCAATAACGTCACATGTGTGAAAAAATATGCCTTACGTTGTGGCCCAAAATTCTAAAACCATACAATCTGGATCCATAATTCTGAGTGCAGCATACAGTTACCATCATGCCACTGCCCTGTGGTCATTGTCATGCCTGTGCCATGCTTAGAAGTGGTGAGAATCATTGAGTGATTAAACGCATGTTTTATAAAATTTGCCTCCATTTTTTGCAAAATGAGTCACGTATATTGTGTCATCAGTCATGATCCATACTAGATAGAGCTTGATTTCCAACTGCAACACATTCTATAGCATACCCTACTACATTGTGTCATTTTAAATGCATGTGGCTTACACGTAAGGTACATACAACGCAATATGAATCCATACGACGCGATTTTCAATTTGCGGCCATCTGGTCGTCCCATTGAAATGGATAGGATATTATACATAGCAGAATGTGCCCTATAATTCTTGAAGCATATAAGTTAAAGACTTAATTTCAATTGCAGATTCTAGCTAAGATTCGTATGCATTATTGTACCAATTCTTATGCATGTGGCCCACATAGAAAGTGCACGAAATGGAAGTTGAATCCATACGAGGCGATTTTCGATTTCCGGCCATCTGGTCACCCAAATCTCAAAGATTATTGTTAATAATTCAGTGTGTTTTTATGCTATTTAGCTAATAATGCATGAACCTGTTTATTAACATGTGCATAATGAGATACCAAAGAGAAAATAATGAAAATGTATTGGTAAACCGTATTTTGGTAGACTTTAAAAAACCCCATTGAAAAACACATGCATCACCAATGCTGCTTTTTGCTTGTGCCTAAAACGAAAATGTGTTATTAAAAAGTGAATATAACACATAGAGATGTTTTTTCTTTTGTTTATGAAGCCTAATGTGAAGGCAGGTCACACCTATGTTTTACTTTGAAAAAATCTCTTTTCTAAAATTTACGGCGTTACCTTGTTTTTTAATATAGCTAAAAAAACAATTGTTAAAGTCGCTTATAAAAAGTGATCGTAAATGCTATTTTGGTTTTTTTTTCAGCTTGAGGTTCAGTTTAATATGAGTCTTAATTTGATGTATCACTTGCCCTAGTAAACAATCCCCAAAGTCTATTTTTTTTCAATTTTCCCAAGCTCAATGTTAAACACATGCATCACCAATGATGCAAAAAGTCAAGTCAGAAATTTCAAACAGCAATAAAAAAGTGAGAAAAACAGATATTTGAAAAATTCCTTTTGTTTATGCGGCCTTATGTCCAAAGCCATCCAACAAGAGCATTTTTTTTTAAATTCGGTCGATTTAAAAAAAATCTGCGAACTATTTTATTTCTCTCAAAAAAGTGCCAAAAAGTGACTTTTTGTGCAAAAAAGTGCCCGTACAATATTTTTTCATCTAATAAACTTTTTATGACTCAGAATACACTTAGGCTTCAGGTCAATGTGTTTTCGTTTGGGGGAGGGGCCCAGGGAAAAAAACACCTTTTTTTTCTCGGATTGATCAGCATATCTCTATCTTTATAGTGCAGTAGCTTAACCACCACAGGTCAAGGAGGACAACCAAGCTGCGGTTGCCGAGCTGGCACCCTGTGAGCTCTCTCAAGGGTGAAGAAGAGAGATAGCCCCTCCGGAGCGACCTCTGTTTTGAGCCAGGTTTCCAAGTAGGCAATCATATCAGTTCCCTCTGTTTTTTCCGGCAGGTCCACCACGCGTATGTTATTGCGCCGGTTCCTACTTTCAGAATCTTCAGCTCTCTTTTCTAACATTGCTAAACGTCCTAGCGCATCTCCCAGCTTGGCCTCCATGGTAGCTTGTGCCGGCTTCAGGTCCTGTATGGCCAACTCGGTCTCCTTCACTCTGTCTGCCAGCTTCGAGTGGACCGCACGTAGGAGCCCTAGCCCCGTCGCGACCTGCGCAATGTCCTGCTAAAGGGCGTCCTTCGTCGCCGCTATGGCCTCGAGTATCTTATCAAGGTGTTGACTGAGTCCTATTTCCATCATCGCTGGCTCGGGCCCACCCTCTGCGCCATGAGTGTCATCCTGCCCGCAGCCTCCTCTTTCTTGTTCTTTGGTTTCATCTCGTGTGGCTAGTTGTTGCTCTGTGCGGTACTAGTATACTTCCCTGCGCAAGGACTTCTCATAAACCTTCACGTGTCCTGAAATTTTAGGTAGAGAGAGATTGGCAGGACTCACATCCTATGATTATGCCAGTTGGTAAAGCCCGCACTATCACAGTGTTGATATACCAAGGAACTATCATCAAGCAGCCCCTGGCAGTACCTTAGTTCCACAGCCAATCCCGGGAAAGCCCGGAGACCCCTGCACCTCTCACCGGTTTGGGCCCAGTGGTTCCCTCCGCCCAGATTTTGTGGTGCGTATGTCCTACTGCGCACCCAGTCGCTCCCTGTGCAGACTCACGGCCCCTGTCACAGCGTGTACAGCACAGCTCTCAATAGTGTGGTCTCCTTTTTCCGGTGCTTGTCGGTCCCAATGACTCTGGATTCAGAGTATTGCCCTCCTGGAGACATTCAAATGCCCCTTTTTTGGCGTCCACAGGGCCCAAATGTGCACTCCTCCCCTGTTCGCAGCGCACTCCGGGCCTAGCCTGCAATGTTTCTGCGCCCTGTGTCGTTCCCAGCTCGAGCCCACACGTCTTGCTCGATGCCTCCGGGTGCGCGCCTCCGCTCCTGCTCATGCAATGTCGCAGACCTGCTCCCCCGCTCCCACCTCCGCAGTACTGGGTGCAGGCCCGCTCCACCACACTTACCAGGCACTGTGACTGGGCGCCACCGTCAGTTGCTCACTCTCCCTGCCAGTCGGTTGGACCTTGTTCGTCCGTATGGCTGGCATCATTCAGGGACTCCGGGCACTAGGGCTGTCTCGGTATCAGGCCTAGGATTGCCGTGCTGCTCCAGTAGGACCTTCCGTGTTCCCTCGGCTCCCAGGTCTCATCGTCTCATCTTCCCTGACGGCAGTCAGATAGCAAACATAGCCGCACAGGTGCTGCCGCATCGGCCGCTGTACTCCACTTCTCCAGCCCTCAGAGTCACAAACGTAGTGCCCAGGGGTCTCACAACCCTCCGGCCGCCATTTTAGGATCCAGGACCATCCCGGAGCCCATCGCGCAGTCCCGGGACCAAGGCTCCCCGCTCATCAGTTTCGCCGCTCACTCAGCAGGGGCATCCGGTTGCATCTTTTTGGGCTCAGAGCTCCCTCTATGCTCACTCGCCGCCCGTGTTAGCAAGATCACCTGCCCGGCTCGTCCTCACTCGCTGCTCCCTTCCGCCATCTTGCCGCTTCCTCTCGGGTTGCGCCGGCAGCAAAATCCGTGCCTGTGTCGCGCAGGGCTGTCGAGGGTCGCGATGTCGGTCGGGTTTAGAAGCCCCGATGTTCCGACCCTCGCTGTTTCAATTTCACCAAGTTTCAGGAGATTTTAGCAGGATATTTTCGGGATCAGGTACGGAGCTATCCGCTCACGCCGCCTCTCCCATCGGCGCTCAAGCCACGCCCCCTGTGTTTCCTCATGACCTCAAAACCAGGAAGTGGCTACACCAATGCAGCTGCACTGATCCTGAAGCTGTTGGAGAGGCAGGGAGCACAGCTAACAACCCAGGAGCAACTTTTCCTAGTTTTTGCTGACATCACAGCCAAGATATGGATAAACAGGAGAGGGAAAAGGAAACATAAATTTAGTGAGAGGGAGCTGGATGTCCTTATTGAGGAGGTTACTAAGGACCATGGCAAACTATTTGGTAAGAATTCCCTGCAGAAGAGGCCGATATGAATGGCCGTCCAGGAAAGGATTAATGCCATCAGAGTCACCCAGTGCTCCATTGAAGAACTTAAAAAACACTGGCATGACCTCAGGAAGCATGCAAAGGAGAGGCTGGCAGAGAGAATGAAGCAAGACAACCAGACAGGTGGAGGGAGAAACACAGCACATGCACCAACTGCCCTGGATCTCCTGGTGGAGTCCACACGCCAGCCGGAGAGTGTGAGTGGGATTGGGAATGCAGACAGCTCAGCCAGAGTTGGCAACAGGCAAGGTAAGGTGCATGCACAGCATGCTGTGCCCCCCATCTCTAACCCCAATCCCCAATGAGGCAGTATGAATCCCGCTCCAGTACATGTTTTACTACTAACCTGCAATGCATTATGGGAGATGTAGTCAGAAGTAACAAATTTCATAACAGTTAGTCCACTGAACCCAAAGGCTTGTGACACACTTTAGCAATTAGCAAGCAGAGGACAGTCAGTTTGATTGCCAGTCATGAAATGTATTATTACGCAAATGCTGCCAGACAAGTGAGCAAATGTACATTCTGTCTCCACAGGCGAGCCATCACGCAGGGCTGCAGAAGGGGACACGGGAAAGGCACCCAGGAGAGAGAGAACACAAGAGGAGGTCTTGTCGCCTGCAGAACATACCCCACCATCACCAACACCACCATCACCAGCATCACCACTGCCACCACCACCAAGAGCCAGTGGGCATACTGTGGCTAGCCTCCAGCAGATGGAGGTGTCCAAGGAAAACAGCATGGGAGGCCAACAGGCCACGGTGGCAGAGGATGCCAACAGTGCAGGCACACAAGCCCCCACCGAGCATGCCCACACAGGTGCCAGACGCCGCAGAGCAAGGGCAGCCAGTCCAGTTTCACAGGGCGAAGATCAAAGTGTATTTGCCGGTCTTGAGGGGAACATGCTCAAGGTGCAGCGCCTGCAAGGCAAAGCAATAAGATCAGTACCACGTCAGATGGTACACATGAATAGACACATGCCGCAAATCGAGACAGGCATCAGCAGCATGAACAACACTGCAGCTGATTGCGTGAGGGACATGTCCGAGGCAGTGAGGCTGGATGAGGACCGTTTGGCGAGGCGCAAGTTGAGGCGGAAACTTGACAACTCCACTAAGATGATAAACCGCCTCGCCACTGCCACCTTTCTGCTCTGCAGGTGCTCGATGGCCATGCAGGAGGAGATGGCTCACTGCAGCCGTGACATGGCAAGGGTGCTGGTCAGAATGACCAGTACACTGGAAAGGCTACAGAAAAACCAGATAGCCACTACAGGTACAGGTGATGGGGGGGATAGTGAAGAGGCAACTAGTCGCAGTAGCATCACACCCCATTTAACCAAGTCCAGGAGACGCAGCGAACGGCACAGCGCTGCCACAGGACAGACTGCCAGTGAGGTCAGTGTGCCCAGGGAACTCAGCAGTGCTGCACGTGGGCGCAGGAAGTAATGCCAGCCATCACATGGGATTGCGAAATGGGTGATGTAACCTATTTCGCCTTTGTAATCAGCATTGCATATTGGCCTGGCATATTAATCCCTTCATGTTGTGTGGGTGTGCTATGCTAATAAAACACTGTCACACAATTACAGTAACTGGCTGTGTCTTCTTACTTACTCCCATCTGGTGCTGCTGCCACACCTGCTGTGCTGTGCTCTGGCTGTGGACAATCCTCACCCTCGTCCTCGGAGTCAGTTAGTTCCACTGCTGTTCCTTTCTTTGTGGCAAGGTTATGCAGCATGGCACATGTTGCTATTATTGAACAACAGATGAAGGGCGCTACTGACGTGCACCCCACTTTTGTGGAGGCAGCGGAACCTGCCTTTTAAGAGTTAAAATGTGCTCTCCACAATGTTGAGCGTAGTTCTATGTGCCACATTGTATCTTCTCTCACTTGGGGTGGATGGGTTGAGGTATGGAGTCAGGATAAATGCCCGCACTGCATATGCGCTATCACCTGAGTGAGAAAGGAAGTGCCATTAATAACAGTCACCAACACATTCATCCAAGGTATACATCCGGGTGTGTCACATTGATTTACCTAGCAGGTATCCTTCTCCAAATTCAGCCCCAGCCAGGCGTGTGTAGATCCCACTGTTCCTTAATATGTTGGAGCCATGGGTACTCACTGGAAATTTGGCTACGTCAGTGATGATGTGGTCCGCATCGCATATCACCTGCACGTTGATGGAATGTGTAGATGTGCGATTCTGATAAATATACTCTGTAGCTGTAGGAGGGCAGAATGGTATGTGAGTCCCATCAATGCACCCTATTACATGTGGGAACTGTGCCTTTTGGTAAAAATCCATCTTTGTTTTCTGCAGTTCCGTCTGTGTGCTGGGGAAGCGAATGTAGTGATGCATTCTTTGCATCATGGCATCCAGGAATGTGTTGAAAAGACGGGACAGGCAACTCTGTGACACACCACCTGCCACAGCTATCACCCCCTCGTAACTACCTGATGCAAGTAGGGGCAGGCTACAGAGCACCTGAACATATGTTGGTATAGCGTGCCCCCTTGGTGTCTGATGCTCCAGGAGTGGGTGCAGGTCCCATATCAGGTCTAGGATGGTTTGGGGGTCTAGCCTGTTCCTCTCATGGATTTTAGCCTCAGTCAGTTGGAACAGTGTAATGCGCTGTCTGTACAGGCCCTCCTCCCGTTTCCAGAGCCTCAGTGCTGCTGCTTGCATACGTAGCCACCTTGCAATGACGTAGAGGGCTGCCATTGTGTTCACACTGTTGCATTTTGTGGCTGTTTAAATGCAGTGCACGTGATTACCACCTGCTTTGAGTCAGTGGAAATTAGCGACGCCTAAATACCAAAAAATTGAAAAATCGGTTTCTGATAGATACATCTGCCGTGTGGATTCCTCACCTTGTGAATATCCCCCTTGCGTCTTTTTGTAGCTTCGCGCCGACGTGGACTTGGACGTCATAGAGACACGACATCGCTCGCGACTCCGCTGACGTCACCGACGCCTACAATAGGCCCACGCCGGCGTGATGACATCAGTTCCCTTTTTTCCGCGTCGTCGACGCTAACGGTTTCGGGATACTCAGTAGCTTTTGGTAACTCTGTTACTGTTTTTCTTAGTTTCTCTGTTCTCTTGCCTCTTTTTTTCTTTATTATGTCGACAAAGAAGACGGGATTTAAACCCTGCAGAGAATACAGAAAGATGATGTCCGTTACGGACCCACACCAGGACTGTATTTGGTGTTTGAGCTCCAACCACGACGTGGATGGATGTTCGTCGTGTCAAAAAATGAATCCAAAGGCCCTGCGAGAAAGGGAGACCAAGCTTCTTGTGGCAAAACTGAAAGCTGATAAAGAAAAGAAGTCTTCAAAATCCCGCTCGAAGAACTCGAAGTCAAGGTCAAGATCTCGAGAGGCGTCGGCTTCGAAGTCTTCATCGGATCATGCTTCGAGGTCGCATAAGAAGCATAAGAAAAGGAGACCTGAATCTCGATGTCATTCGGGTGAGAAGTCGGGCTCGAGGTCGAGATCACCCAAGAAGGTTAAATCGAAAGTGATCCCGCCACAAGAGATTTCAGATCAAGAAGGTGAGGCCTCGCCTTCGGAGTCGCAAGTTCATTCTCCGACTCCGGTGTGAGAAGTTGGCCTGGTAGGGGATGTTTCCAATTCTGGAACCACCTACTACCTGACCAAACAATCCCCTTATGGTGTCTGGTTGTAAGTCAACCTTATTAGACAAGCTATCCTAGTGGTAGCATGGACTAAGCAGCCTAAAGGCTTAACTTAAGAGGTCGTGTTAAGCGAGCTGTTTTACCACATACAATCCTGTAATACCAAATGAAAGGACACCACACAAGTATATATTATAAAAATATATGTGTTTATTACTAAAAACAATCCCCAGTATTCTTTATGAATAAAGGGGCACAAGCGTTAAATCAAAAGCACTGTTTAAACATACAAAGTTGCACAATTATGGATGAGGGCAGGGGGCCACTCAAACCATATACTAAACAAGTGGTATAAGAGATGCCACTCGAGCAGTGGTTAGGCCTAGGGCCTAGGGAATCGCTGGGAGCAGTCAGGACAAGCAATGCTGAAGTCGGGAATGGCCCTCGGGATTCGGGAGATGTGCGGAAAGCGCACGCATGCACCAATGTTAACCAATGGTGCGTAAAAGTCAAATAGTTAAAGTTTAAGGACACTTCCGCTGAACCTAGAGGAACAAAACTTAACACACAGACCCTAGAGGTGTGCACCAGTGTGGGAACACCGGCGGAGCAAAGTTACCTCACCCACAGGAAGTGGGTGCACAGGGTCGAAGTGGCGTCGGGTTTTGACACGCAGGCTCTTGGTGCTTGAAGCTGAAAGGGCTGCAGGCAGGGTGAAGACGAAGTGTCCGGTGGAGTCCAAGGGTGGACTCAAGTTGTAGAGTACCTGAAAGCAGAGGGGACAGAGTCTGGGTCACTCAGCAGTGACCAGGGTGGAACCAGGACGGAACCAGGCAATGTCGGGCGCAATCAGGTGGTCGTCGAGGCGCTTCTCTTCGCTGTCACGTGGGCTCTGGGGCATCTGCGACGTCCAGGAGCAGGTCACGATCTGTCCCACGCAGGCTCTCACCGTCGGTGCAGTCGGCTTCCGGTTTGGAGCAAACAAGCCTTGGTAAGAGCAATCCACGCGGGATTGGAAGATGGCGTCTCACTCGGACCAGGAAGGTCAGAGTCGGAGCTCCCTTTCAGGGGAGCTGGTGTGGATCTGGAGCAACCAGAATCACGAGTCTTCTTTTGTAGTTCGTCGGCACAGGGACCACAAGCCAGCTGGCAAGTGACCGGGCCAACGCGTTGAGCCAAATCGTGCCAAAGGGCCCCACGCAGCACTCGTCGAGTGTGGAGGGCTGAACTTCGGCTCAGGAGTAGCTCAGGGTGGGGGCTTCTCAAACCCCGGTGTA
Organism: Lissotriton helveticus; assembly: GCF_964261635.1. NCBI lineage: Eukaryota > Metazoa > Chordata > Amphibia > Caudata > Salamandridae > Lissotriton > Lissotriton helveticus. Next base: position 1,124,296 of record NW_027611718.1, read on the forward strand.
CAGCTTCGAGGGTCACTCGTGGGCTGCACGGTCAGCGTCTCGTGGTCACTTCAAGATGGCGTGCCCCACGCTTCCGGT